>NC_091841.1:23304761-23678265 GCF_037783145.1 Equus przewalskii
TACTGCCCTACATGCACACAAGAGAGACAGGAAAAGGAATGTGATGAAAACTAGGAGCAGAATTTGTAAGGTTTGCTTCTTCCGCCCCCTTCAAGACCACCTTGTGGGTCCCAAGGTCTCGCCCTTGGTCCACGGCTGGCCCTTCGGACTCTCCTCTTCCTGGCTGCTCCCCTCCTCCTTCCTGCTCAGCTGATAGCGCCAACGCCGGGGACAAAGCTAGATTCCCCACCGCCAAGCAGTCCCCAGATGCAACTGCCTGTGCTTCCTAAATGGTTCTGGAATGTTGCCTCCTCGTCGGTGCTGGGGGTCCTGGTTTGGGCCTCCGGCCTCCTTTCGTGTCCGAGCTACTGAAATAACCTCATCTCCATCCCCAGTTGGCAGAGATCTATTTTAAGATCCAAATGTGACCATGTTCCTCATCCTTGAAAGCTCTTGGCGGTTCCCCGTGGCCTGAGAGAGAGAGGTCAGTCTCCCCAGGTGGAGGTGACCTGGCTTCGGCCTCCCGCCCCCGCCTCGAGCTCTTGGACGTAGAATCTGTACGTCAATACAACCCCCGCTTGCTCACCTCCCCCAGCACACACGCTGCAGTCGTGGCTGTCTGGGCTTTTCTCCATGGCCTTGCCTCTTCTGCACAGGTCCTTTGGCTGACCTCTGGTGTAGCCCAGCCCAGCCCAGACACCACCTCCTGATGGAGGCCTTTCCTAAACCCCAGGGTCATTGCCATCGCCCCTGTCCCTATCCAGCCCCTTCCGTATGATACTGAAGGAATCTCTTTATAAGCCTGTCTTTTGAAGGCCCTCCATTTGCTGCCATAACTCAGTCCCTAATATAGAGAAGGCATCCACTGCCTGTCTGTAGAGCTTGACTGAACAGAGCTGGATTGAAGGAGGCGTTTGCGGAGCCAATAAGGGCAGAAGGACCCTCCGTGGGGGGGGGGGGGGGGTGGCGTCCAGCCTGGACACAGACACTGCAGCGAGACAGCACGGCCTGGCCGGGTGCATGCGGGTTGGGAGACTGGCTGCAGAAGAGGCCGGGTCTGTGGGCAGGCGTGCGAAGGGCCCATGTGGCCAACCCTGGGCGCTGAATTTTATCCTTTATCCGCTCGGTGGGGAAGGAGGCCAGTGATGGCCTTGAGGATGGCAGGGGCGTGATCCCGTTGACATGTCAGGAAGGTCTCTATGGTGGCAGGTGGTGCGCTGACTGGATGGGAGTCATATAGAGCTCAGACTCACAGGCTACAATTATTGTAACACGCGTTCAACCCGTGTAGAGCCTGGTGGGGGGTTCTCTCCCTGTCCTGCAGATGGGGGAGGGTAGGGGTGGGAGGGCTTAGTGGGGAGAGATGGGGGGCTGCTTCATGCTAAGAAGGTCACTCGGGTTGCCATCGGGGCCTGAGGGAAAGCAGGAGGCCGATGGGAGGCTACTGCTGTGGTCCAGCGGAGGCACGTGGACTCTGGTGGCAGAGTCCTGCCAGGCTGCTGTGGAGGGTGGAGCTGCGGAGGCAGCCTGGGGAGGCAGTTGCCCAGGAAGTGAGAGAAGACATGCCAGCTCAGGGCCCTGTCTGTCATCACCCCCGGGAGGGGCATTAAGGGAAAGCAGAGTAGAGAGGGGACCGGAGGAGAATCGGGCATGGGAAGAGGGCCAGCAGTGTCAGAGGTCACTGGGAGGGCCCTGACGGATGGTGTCCCTGGCCTTTGCTCGCCTGTGATGTCGTGCTGGAGTGAGAGTCGAGGGAGGACATCCCAGGTGCTGATGAGTGGGGATAAGGCTGAAGGGCAGTTCGTGAGCTGCCAGGTCTCAGGTCTGTGTGCAGGTGGCGTACGCACCTTCAGAATCCCCAGGGCCACGAAAGGCCCGGCTGCCCTCGGCTCACCTTTCCTGGTCTCCGTCCCTGTTTCTTTGCCTGAGAGCAGCACACACAGCTAAAACACTCAGCCTGGAAACAAAGGCAGCCGCACACGCCCTGCGGGAGCAGGTGTCGCCGCGTGCTGAGTGGGCCTGGCGCCCAACTTCCTAGAGGCCGGTTGGGGTTTTCTTGGACCTGGCGGGGAACGTGAGGCGCTGTGTACACACCTGTGGTCAGGGCGCAGTGCCAAGGAGGGTGGGGCCATCTCGCGTCTAATCTTGTTTCTCTCTGCAGGACCTGGCCTGGGCCATCAGCTACTATGCCCGATTCTTCATCACTTACATCCCTTTCTATGGCGTCCTGGGAGCCATCATTTTCCTCAACTTCATCAGGTGCCCCAGCTTTGCTGGTTAATCCCTGGGCTGAGCACCAGCCTTGATGGGGGCTTGGACATGACGGCCCCGTGAGAAAAGGCTCAGAGGTGCCCACTTCCCGCCTTGGGCCTCACGTCCTGCCACCTCAGCAGGCGCTGCAGTTGCGCCATGCCCCTGCCCCGGGTCCCTCGGGGTTGGGAGAGAGGGTCTGTCCCCACCGTGGCTGGGCCTCACGGAGAACAAGCCTGCCCGAGCGCTGAGCTGTGCTCTCCTGCAGGTTCCTGGAGAGTCATTGGTTTGTGTGGGTCACACAAATGAATCACATTGTCATGGAGATTGACCGCGAGCCCTACCGAGACTGGTTCAGCAGCCAGGTGAGGGCAGCAGAGCTGGGCACTGGGGCCCTGTGAAGCCTGGACCCACGGGCCACGTCCTCGGCCCCCAGAAACGTGGCTGCCCGGTGGACCCAGCCCTGGGCTGCTCGTGTCCTCCTGCTGGTTGGCATGGGGACGAGCAAGGAACGGTGGCGGGAATCTTTGGGAGGGACGGGTGGGGAGTCTAGGTGGGCTGAGGACCCCGGGCAGGACAGGATGACACAGAGGGGTGGTCCTGAGACCCCGTGTAAGGCTGGGCCTCCTGGGAAGGAGACAAGGCCCGTCCTTCTTTTACTCCCGGCCACTCATGCCCCTCCCCTCCACAGCTGGCAGCCACCTGCAACGTGGAGCAGTCCTTCTTCAACGACTGGTTCAGCGGGCACCTCAACTTCCAGATCGAGCACCAGTGAGTAGGGGCGCGGGCGGGCTGGGGACAGGCGGGCCACATACTGTGGGAGGGAAGTAGTCACCAGCCCCATCTGGGCCGAGGCCACCACGTGGGGGCCACCTCTCTCTCTCCACGCCCCAGCCCTGTGCGACACGGCCACAGTGACAACCACGCCTCACGTGTAGCCCGAGCTTTGCGGCTCTGTGTGCCTGGCGGGGCGGGGGGACTGAGCCTTTCACTGACAGGGAAACTGAGGCCCAGCCAGGTCAGAGAGCTTGCCTGGAACAGAGATAGCTGAGGGACTGCCCCCCAGAGCCCCACCCCCCCTGGCGCCCCTCATCTTCTCCTCACCCCTGTCACTGTTCCTTTTCCCCTTGCCCCATCTCTCCCCTCCCCCATCTCTCCCCTCCCCTTGCCCTCTTCTCCCCCCTCCCCTCACCCCATCTCTCCCCTCCCCCATCTCTCCCCTCCCCTTGCCCCCTTCTCCCCCCCTCGCCCCCATCTCTCCTTTTCCCCTCGATCCCATCTATCCCCTCCCCTCGCCCCCATCTTCCCCCTCCCCGCATCCCCTCCCCCACTCTCCTCTTCTCGCCACGCCCCACCCTATTTCATTTCCTTGTTAGATAAACATGAGATTGTGTCTCTGGCCATCTAGTTTCTTTCCAGCTGCCCGGAGCACAATCAAACACCCCTGTCCAGGAACCATCCCCCACCCAGACATGTCCGCCCCCGCCCCCCCCACATGCCAGCCACCCCAGTGGGCACACAGACAGAGCTGCGGACAGGGGCTCCCTGAGCCCCAGCCAGCCTCATGTGGGCGAGAGAGGAGGTGGGGGCGTCTTCACACTCTCACAGCACACGCTCTCTGCAGCCTCTTTCCCACCATGCCCCGGCACAACTTCCACAAGGTCGCCCCCCTGGTGAAGTCTCTGTGCGCCAAGTATGGCATCGAGTACCAGGAGAAGCCGCTGCTGAGGGCCCTGCAGGACATCATCAGGTCAGAGCGGGCAGTCCGCTGGTGCCGGGGTTGCCGGGGTCCCTGGGGCACGGGGAGGGACTGGGAAGCATGTAGCTGGGACCGCGCATGCTAGAGACAGGGCAGCGGCGGTGCCAAGAGGGACCGAGCCCTGCTGACACAGGCGTCCCCACCAGGCCACCTCCCTTACTGGGAATTGCCTGGCTTCTCTCTCTGGGCTGGATGGGGACCTTCCTTTTGTTCTTCCGGGGGTTCCCCTGGGGAGCCCTGAGCTAGCAGCCCTGCAGGCCCCACACTGTGGCAGCCCCCAGCATGGCCTCCCTTGCCCACCCTCCCGGTTCCTGACTATCCCCGCTCCTCTCTTTCTCAGGTCCCTGAAGAAGTCTGGGGAGCTGTGGCTGGACGCCTACCTCCACAAATGAAGCTGCAGCCCTTGGGGTGCCCAGGGGGATGGGGGAGCAGGCAGGCGTGATGGCCTAGGGAGGGGTGGGGTTTGTTCTGAGGGGTATCCGGGAGGCTGGGGGTATGCGTCAGCTCACAGACCTCAATTTTAGTCTTTCTCCTGTTTTCTCTCCTTTTCCCCTTCACTTCTCCCTCCAACCCCCTTCCTCATGGGGCCCACCAACTGTCGGCCTGGCTTCTCCCTGCCCTTCCCAGCCCCTTCTCCCAGGAGTAGATAGAGAGGTGACCCCACCCCTCCTCCGCCCTCTGCCCCTAACATCTGCCAGACCAGAGGTCCACAGAAGCGGCCTATGGCTCCCCAGGCAGCCCAGCCTCCAGGCTTTGCTGCCCGCCTCTCTCCCTTAGTTACTCAGAGGTCGGTGAGGCTGGGTCCTGTCCTATTCGGGCAAGATGGCTCCCCGAGCCTGCAGGCCTAGCTCCACCCTTCAATGGACACCCACAGGCCACCCCTTGGTTGGAAAGTGTCCTTCCCACCGCCAGGTCGGTACTTGGGGCCTCCCCGCAGGCGCCACTTTCTCGTCAGATGTCCACGGCCCCAGCCCCGATTGCAGGGTCCCTTCGCCTGCAGTGCAGCAGCTCAGATCTTGGGGCCCAGGGAATGTCCTCCTCGCCCCGCTGGAGCCCCCTGACCCAGGGTTTGTGCAGCTCCATCTGACCACCTTCCGCCGTCTTCCTGACGCCAGAGCCAGTGGCCTTGGATCCCAGGGAGCAGTCCTGTAGGTGGGTTCAGCAGAGGCAGTGCCCAGGTCAGGGGGTCAGCCGATCGGCAGGCTCAGCCCTGGCCCGCCACCTCGTTCAGCTGTTGGTCCTGCCTGGGAGACCTAAGATTCTGGAGCGATCGGACCCTTCTCCAAAGTGCTCCGTTCCCTGCCAGGCAGTGCCAGCCAGTCCCTGGCCGCTGGGCCTGAGCAGTCTTGGGCCCTCGGGCTCATCACAGCCCCTCCCCACGGTGGGGCTGCCAGTGGACGTCCTTTCTCGCTGTCTTCCGCTCTCTTGTGTCTTTTACTGTTTTTTAATCTTTTGCTACACGATACAATGCGACGGGGGTGGCAGCTGGGCTGGCCCTTGTGACAATCTGCCTTTTACCACCTGCCCCTCGCAGCCTCCCCCAGGTCCTGCAGTGGGCTGAGCTGGGCTCACTCACGGTGGCCCTGACTGTCGGGAGGGCCAGGGGGGCCAAGAGGTAGGGAGTCCCAGAGGAGGTGACCCTGAAGAGCCGGGGGATCGGGTGGAGGGTGGGGGGACCTAATGAGGGCCAAGTGGGAACCGGGACAAGGAGGAGTTTGGGGCTGCAGGCCAGGTGGCTGAGGGGATTGGAAAGTGAGAGGGGAGGGAGGGGAGCAGGCCACCCTGGGAGCGGGGCAGAGTTGCCGCATTCTGAAATCTAACCCACTAATCAATATTTAACTTCAGGGGAGGGCGGGGCAGGAATAAACTCAGAGTGGGGGCCTTTTGGGGGAGGGCTTCTGGCCCTCCCCAGCTCTGGCCAGCCAGGAGGGACCAGCATCTAGCGGACAGAACTTTGGGTTGCCATGGCAACCTGGGCCCTCCAGCTGAGAACATGACAGCAGGAGCTGCTGTCTCTCCCCAGAGGCAGGATGGATCCATAGGGAACTGATCTTAATTTTTATTGTGTTGCTCCCCCATCTCTCCATTTTTTGGAAATAAAAGAAGTAATTTTATTCTCACTTCCTCCATCAGCCATTGTCCTTGTGCTTCTGCATGCTTATGCCGGGTGGGTGTCGGGACGGAGGAAGGGGCCTCGCAGCAGGATCCAGGGTCTGGTGACGATTTGGCACGGGGAGCCCTTTTCCTCTCTCTTCTCCCTCCCCTGGGGTCATCCACCCCGATCCCACTGCTACCTCTGTTCGTGAGAGAACTTTCTCTCCCTTTCTTGGAAGTGTGCTCCAGGCCAGGAATTTGGGGCTAATGACCCAGATAAATTGGCCCCCCTCCCTCCTAAGGAGCAGCTCACGCAAACCCAACTCCAAAGACCACCAGAGCCATGTGAGACTTTCCAGAGGGTCTCTGGAGGGCAGCAAGGGGGGCTGGCACAGGCCGCCTTCCTTACATCCTCATTTCCCCTGTCTCTCACCATCTTCATCCCGGGACCAGCTGTCCACCCACCCACAGCCTCAGCTTCTGCTGGACTCCCCTCTGCCTGTTTCCCAGCCAGTGCACAGAGCCCTGAGGGCAAAGGGAATCTCAGAAGGGGCTGAGGAAAGCCCTGGAGACCGACGCTTCCATCTTGTGGCCCCTGTGCCTGTGCAGTGGCTCATTTGGTCCCTACAACCTCGGGGGGAGGCCCGTGCCATCCCAGCCCAGCGTCACCAGTTCATAGGCAGTGGCACAGAGACTGAGTCCTCATTCTGTCTGACTCCCAACCTGGGAAGAGTCCAAAGGAATGGGCCAGGCCCTTGTGCGGTTTGCCTCCCGCTGGCCCCCACGCTGCTCTGATCACCCGCCTGTGGCCTGGCTCAGCTGGCAGGTCCAGCTAGGTGTGCCAGGGAAGGGCCAAGAGGTTGAGGGTGGCCAGCACTTCAGCGGCTCCCCACCTGGCCTTGCATCGCCTCCCAGCAGGGGTGGGGAGGGCTCCGGAGTAGACCCTCGGCCCCCTCTGGTTTTGCCTGTGACCTCAGTGTAGCTGGCAGGGACAGCCAGCTGAGCCAGGTAGGGTGTGTGTGATCCCCTGTGGGCGCAGAGACTCTGGAGAAGGTCCTAGAAGGGCAGAAGAAGCCCTGATGAGCCAGGAGGCCGGAACCCACCCCTGGCTCCCTGAATGGCCTTGGGTGAGCCCTTTGCCCTCTCAGCCCTCTGGGCCGCTCACTGTCTCCCCATTTGTACAGTGAAGAGACTGAGCTGCAGGGCTCCAAGGATGCTGTCATCGCTCAACCCCTGTGAGAACCTTGGCCTTGCCCTCTTGGACCCATTAGAGCCCTCTGAGGCTAGAAGACCTTGGGGGAACATACTTTCCATCCCTCTTACCTCTGCCTGTGTTCCACCTCCTACCTGGGCTGGGCCTGGCACCCGACTCCTAGGATGGTGTGGTACAGGCCCCCACCCCTGCCAGCTGGAAGTCCAGGGCCCATCACCAGGGACAACCAGGGTCCCAGGGAGGAGAAGAATGATGGGAAGGACTGATGGACCACGTGGATGCTGCAGCCCTGAGGGCACCAGGTGAATCTCGGCCCAGGTCGATGGGCACCTGGATCTTCTCTGTGACTTCTCCCCCCACTCCTGCCTTATCCTGAACTATTCCCCTTGGGGCGAGCAGCTGGGGACACCCACACCTGCTCCCTAACTGCCCCCCTGCTTTTGCCCAACACGCAGAATAATGTGTTTCTGATCCCCACTCCCTGCCAAAGTTGTGACACCCTGAAGAGCAATGTCCTGAGCGATCCCAAGACCTGAAGCTTCCATTCACAGGTGAGGAGGCCGAGACCAGAGGGGACAGGACTGGCCTGAGATCACTGGGTGACAGTGGCTGGATCGGGCCATGCACGCGAGATCCCTGCTCCTCACCCAGCCCTCTGCCTGCCCATCTCCACCCCCTGCAAGGGAAGGGCTGTTACCCAGACCAGGGCGTTCCCCCGTCCATCATGCCAAATGTCAGACTGCTCTCAGGAGACCCAACAGCTGGCCCGAGCGGGCAGAGACGGTGAAGGGGTTAGTCCCTGTGGAGGAGATAGGAGCTCACTCACCAGCGGTCACTACCGCGATAAAACGGTATCAGCATGGTGGGTGGTGTGGACGTGTGCAGGGCGCCCGGCCCAGAGGAGGGGTTGGCAGAACAGCCTGGGCCATATGTGGACCCGGAGCCCCAGAGGCGGTCAGTGGCCTGGCAAGTTCCCTGGGCATCAAGCGGGACACAAGACTCTTGGCCCACTGGGAGGAGGGAGGAGGAGTTTGGTGAGAAAGGGCAGGTAGAGGTGGCAGCCACCTAGGCTGGGTTTGGACTGCCCTTGGGGGTGACCTCCACGCCGCATGTGACAGCACCTTGAGCTAGACTCCTCAGCTGTTTCAGCTGCACCATCCCCAGAGAGGTGTGCCTCTCTGGACAGGATGCAGCCTCTCAAAGACCCCTGGTCTGACGCCTGAGACGGCCTACAGCCATCTGTGAAGAAACTGAGGCCTGGAGGCGGAAGGTGGGCTCCAGGTCCAGAACGCCTGTGTATTTACGGTTCCAGCCAGACTGGCTCGTG
This sequence comes from Equus przewalskii, assembly GCF_037783145.1. Classification (NCBI taxonomy): domain Eukaryota; kingdom Metazoa; phylum Chordata; class Mammalia; order Perissodactyla; family Equidae; genus Equus; species Equus przewalskii. The sequence continues at coordinate 23,313,384 of NC_091841.1, forward strand.
CATCAGCAGAACAGCGGCCACCTCGCATGCCAGGATTGACAGCTCATGTCTCTGCTGTCCTCTGCTATCCTGAGTACGTTACTTTGAGTTTTGAAGGCATCGAGGTCTTTCTTCCAAATCATCCGGGTCAAGAGCAAGTATCCAGAAGAATGAGTGACATGTACCCGGAGCTTGGAAAGGGCCATGGAGCCCGAGGCAGCCATGTGCTCCAGGACACATGACGGGGAGGATGTGTGGGAAAACCCAGTAAAAGATCTGAGACTTGTCCTGTCACAAGGGAGTCTGTCTGTCACATTACAGCAGGGGCTGGTTCCTGGGAATCTTTTTGCACCATCTGCCTCGGGCCAGCCCAGCTGGTTGATAGAAGGAATGAATAAACCAGTCATGGCTTCTCAGAAATTCTGTTTTCCCTCTGAACCCAAGACCGTGCAGACCGCAAAGCAGGACACAGGGTTTCTTAGAGGTTCCCCCAAGGCCCCTCCCTCCTTTTTTCAAGCCCAGTCCGTGCTTCCTAAGTCTTTGTTCTGTGACTGCATAAGAAACCTTCAGAGAAGGGGGAACTCAGCTCAGGGGCGCGTTGGTGACCTGTCCCCAGAGGCACCAGCATGAGGGACAGAGTGCGACAGGGGCAAAGATGACCCGCCAAGGAAGGACTCCAGAAGGAAAGGTCGGGGGGAGGGGGAGGCTGCTTGAAGCCAAGGGGCGTCCCCAAGGGTCGAAGCAAGTTACGAGGCAACCAGTTTGCAGACGGGAGGGCGCACTCCCCACGGCCACCACCAGGGGCAGCACGGAGCACGACCAGCCCCACAATAGTGCGGGTACTCCGGGCGCCCCTGGGTGGCGCTGCAGGCTCAGCGCTCCTGCTGGGTCGGGACGCGCTGCCCCGGAGTCCAGGGTGCTAACATCTCCCGATAAGGGCATCAGAGCCAAATGCGCTGACCGTCCGCCCAGGCAGGGGTTAGAGGGAATGCCATCATCCCAGAGTCCACATGGCACCAGGAGTCAGCAGGGTTTCCACAGCGGCAACAGGAAGCGGGACTCCCCGCAGAGGGAACAGCTGTGCAGGGACCCTGGATGTGGGACTTGCTCTGGGCATAAGGAGTTTGATTTCAAGGCAGAAAGTACCTTTCAAGGAGGAAACGGGCTGAGAGACAGCCAAGGGTTTGTGCCAGGTGAGAGCAGGTGGTGGCCCCAGGGAGTTGGACTGTGCATAAATTGTTTTTTTCATTTGATTGGCTATTTTATTTTATTTTAATTGAGATTTCACTGGCTTTTAACACTGTGTACATTTCAAGTGTACATTATACTTCAGTTTCTGTATAGACTGCATCGTTTCCACCACCAATAGTTTAGTTTCTATCCATCACCATGCATATGCGCCCCTTTACCCATTTTGTCCTCCCCCCACCCCCTTCTCCTCTAGTAACCACTAATCTGTTCACCTTATCTGTGTGTGTGTTTATCTTCCATTTCGGAGCCCTGTTGCTGGGCCCTATGCAAAGAGCCTTCCACATAGCATCCCTTCCATCTTCCATCACCCTAGGAGGTCACACTACCAGAGAGACTGAATAACTTCCCCAAGGTCACACAGCCTTGAGTCCTGGCAGAGGCAGGACCAGCCCCCCGGGCCTGCCTGACTCCAGAGAAGAGGGGATCGAAGCCCTGTGGAGTGGATCGGGGTGGGGCTGGGGCTCCGGGGAAGGAGGGAACCAGAATTGCAGCAGGCTCTGTGGCCCGTCCACCGCCTGAAGGGAACCCAGTCCAGGACAACAGGAGCCCTGACAAAGGGTGGGGGGCAATCCTGCAGCCGGTGGGGAGACTCCAGCTTCCTCTCCAGAAAGGGCCTCAGAGAAACCCTAGCTCTGTATTTCAAGTTTTTTTTTAAGCTGCTGACACTTCTTCAGCTGAAACCTCCAGCTGAGCCTGGAGCTGCTGAAGTACGTGGCGGCTGGGAGTGGAGGGGGCCAGCCGCCCAGCTCTCCCTTCTTCCCACCTTCCAGAAGCCCCAAGAGGCAACTCCAACCTCTCCCCAGAACTGTCTGAAAACCACAAGCCCACGCTACCCACACCCAATTCCAGATGAGAAGCCCGAGGTCGGGTGAAGGACAGCGACCTGCCCGAGGACACCAGCCAGCCGCAGCGAGCCCCCGGACGCCGCTCGACTCCAGGGACAGAAAGGGGCACATCTCAGGGGTCCAGCTTATTCCCTGAAGTAACCGCAGGCAAGCACCTGGCCCCAGGTGGGCACCGGGGAGATGCGGTGTCACCTCCTGTGGGACACTGAGCACAGTCAGGCTGCAGCCCTACCAGTGAGATGCCAAGTACAGTACTGAGATGGACAGGTGGTCCACTGCCCGTGGGCCTCTGAGGCCCCTCATCACCCAGGCTGCAGGAGGAGGCCAGTGCATGGCTGGGACATACGGGCTGCCCTCTCCTGTGCTCTGGGGGTGGCTGCAGACATGGCCTTCTGCCCTGGGCCCTCACCTGCTGGACCAGCCCCTGTCCCACGGTGCAGAGGAGTAAAGTGATGTGAGCCCAGTGTGACCTGCCCAGGGTTGCGTGAGTGGGTGAAGAACAGGAAGTGGCCAGGCCCTCAAGCAGATCCAAGCCCGGGCCAGCTGCCAGCTCCCCAACCCAGAGCAGAGGGGACCCCAAAAGCCACCATCTTACCCTACTCCCCAACACCCTGAGGGCCCACGGGCCTGAACTCCTCTCCGGGAGTCTGGGGCAGACTCCGGCTCCAAAATTCATGCAAATTCAGTACTCTACTTCATAATATATCTGGGTTTGTTTCATATAAAAATAACCGTTTTCCCTAAATTTTGCTCTAGGAAAACCTGCCATGCTCACTACGTGGCTTTATGTACTATTCCCCCGCCCCCTGGTCCTGTTGGGCCGAGAGCCACGGCCTTAGGGCTGCCAAGCAGACAGGCCAGGGGGCCGAGGGGAAGACAGCAGAAACGAGGACGGGACGGTGGCAGGGCCCCCTCAGGCAGGAGGGTGGGGGTGATGTTGAGCCTGCCTGGGCCTGCGTGGTGGCTGTGGGGCCCTCGGTGCTGCCTTCACTGGTGGAGGTAGGCTTCCAACCAGACGTTGCCTGACTTCTTCAGGGTCCTGGGAGGCGAGGGTGAGGGTGAGTGTTGGGGACTCAATTTCAAGATCCCCCAAGATGATGAGGGTAGGTGGAGACATCCTCATTCCCCTGCGCGTCCCCTTCCCCGGGGCCAGGCAGCTGGGTGGGGCGGGAGGGGTGGACTGGGAGAGGAGGCCACACTCATTAACGGTAGTGGAATCTAGACCTCGGGGGAAGGCGGGGGGCGGGCACAGCTAAGGCTCAGTCCAGGCAGGAGCCAGGGTGGGCCTGTCCCTCCTTCACTCAGCTCTCTCTCTCTCTCTGTTGCCTCCTGCGGGGCCCTGCGACCCAGAGATTTGTAAGGCATGGACCCGGCCCACCAGGAGCCTGATGTCAGGCAGAGGAGCCAGAAATAGCAATAACTTGCTAGGAAAGCCTGTGCCAGGCATTCTAATGGGCTGTGATGAGTGACAAGGGCTCAGAGGATTGGGCAGGGAAGGGTCATGCAGGAGTTCCAATGCCAGTACAGAAGGAAGGGCATTCAAGTAAAGGGAACAGCTTGTACCAAGGCACAGAGGTGGATGAGCTCTGGCTGGGAATCTGACCTCTGCTGCCCACTGCCAAGGTGACCGCCAGGGCCAAGCCCCCTCACCCCTCCACTGTGACAGCTGCGGGCCCCTCTGCTCTGCTCCTTCTGCTTCCAATCTTGCCCCACCAGTGAATTCCCACAGTCAGAGCATTTTTCTAGACTCTAAGTCCTGTGTGTCCCTCCTCTGCTCAGCGGCTCTCCCACATACGAGCACACTCCTGCCTCAGGGCCTTTGCACTGCCATTCCTCTCTGCCCAAACATTTTTCCCCCAGATGTCTCCATAGGCAGCCCTCTCCCCTCCTCCTGGTCTCTGCTCACGTCATCTTCTCAATGCCACCCACTCAGCCACCCTATTAAGAATTACAACCCCAGTCTGGGGCTCCCCAGCTCCTCTCCTGCCCCCACCCTTAGGCACTGTGGTTTTATTTTGTTTTCTTCCAAAGCCCTTCTCCTGTCTCACATTTTATGTAAATTACTTGTTATTTTAACCAGGACATCAGCCCAGTTTTGCCCACTGGTGTATTCACAACATCTAGGCCAGGCCCTGGGCCCAGGAATTGCTCCCTAAACGCTGGCTGCCTGAGTGAATGTGGGGAAGGGAAGGAGAGTACAGTCTGAGGACAGAGAGCTGACAGGAAAGGCCTCGAATGCCAGCTCTTAGAGGGGACCCGTGTGGGCTCAGAGAGCTGCGCTGAGGAGGGGGCTGATGGGCACAGGGTGGGCAGGGCCCCGAGGGCGCTGCCATGAGTGGGGGGCTTACCTAATGATGTCTACTAAGGCGGTGGGAACGGACTTCACCTCGTACCTGAGGCCGTGCTTGGCGCATAGCGCCTTGACCAGTGGGGCCACCTTGTGGTAGTTGTATCTTGGCATCGTGGGGAAGAGGCTGAGGGGAGAGCATGGGCTGGCACGTGGGGTGGGCGGGCGCCAGTGGGAGTCCCGCCCACCCATCACTGCCCAGGTCCCGCTCACCACCTCTTCCAGGCCCCCAGGGCATCCAGGGCTCACGTCTTGGCCTCCCTGGGCGAAGGACTGGACAGAGAAGCTCCTGGCCAGCCCCTGGGCTCAGGCCTCAGTACCCCCCACCCCCCTCGGGCCCCCAGGCCCACACTCACTGGTGCTCGATCTGGAAGTTGAGGTGCCCGGTGTACCAGTCGAGGAAGAGCGAGGACTCCACGTTGCAGGTGGCTAGCAGCTGCGAGGAGCAGGCGGGGCAGAGGTGAGGGAGGCTGGCACTGAGCCCTGACCCTGTGGCATCCCCTGAGCCTGGCAGCCCCATTGGGGTCCCCGTCCTCCCAGAGGGGACCCGCCCCCCACCCCAGCATGTACCCTACCCAACCCCACACCTGCAAGGTGATCCAGTCTCGGTGCTTGTCATGGCCAATCTCCCTGGGGATGTGGTTTACCTGCGTGACCCACACGAACCACTGGCTCTCCAGGACCCTGTGGAGGAGGCTCAGGCACTGCCCCATGGCCAGCTCACCGCTCAGGCCAGACCTGGGCCTCAGCTTTCTCATCTGGACAATGGGATTGCAGTAACCCCTCCCCTGCTGGTGGGTGGAACGGTGTCCACTGCCAGCCTGAGTCCAGGGCAGCCCTGCTCATGAGGGTGGGCATCCATGGGTCACTTGCCAGCCAGGCTGCTTCCCCCAGACCCGCCTCCCCTGGCATCCCACCACTCCCGTACTGGGCTCCTCGACAACCCAGGGAGGGGAGGCGGTACTGCTGTCCCCATTCTGCAGATGAGGAAACGGAGGCCCCAAGGATGGACGGCTGTGGTCAGGGCCCCCTGCTGCCTAGGTGTGACCTCCTCACTCCCTGCCATTCTCAATCTGGCCTCACCTGACAACCACATAGAGGATCACAGCCCCAGAAACGCCATAGAAGGGGATGTAGGACAAAAAGAAGCGGAAGTAGAAGCTGATGGCCCAGAGCAAGTCCTGCAGAGGAGGGTAGAGGAAGGCGGAGGTCTCGAGGCAGCTGGAGGGGGAGCCGGGGTCATCCACCCCTTCTGCTCCATGTGCCTCGGGGTCTGGACAGGTCACTGCCCCTCCCTGGGCCTCGGTTTTCTCAAGGTAATGGGACAGGGTCCTTGCCTGCCTGCTTCACAGGGCTGAGCTTGGAGGTGAAGGGGCTGTGGATGTGGGAACCCCTGCCTGGGAGACACGTGCCCAGCAGACTCGGCAGGGTGGATCTTCCCCCAGGGACGGCACCCCACTGTGAGAGACCCACACCGTGCCCTGCACACACACTTGCTCTCGCCCTGTGCACGCATGCACACACACACACACATGTACCACGCTTTTGCATGCACACATACGCACCTGTTTGCATTTGTGGATGGGGCTGCCCTGTCCCACGCCACCTCCCGCCACCACCGCCATATGCCCAGGGGACTTGAGCAGGGCCCCCACTCACCGCCCAGCGCCGGTGTGTCAGTATGTACACCAGACTTTCCACCTTAAAGTGCACCAGGGTGATGAAAATGGGGCCGACTGCAAGGAGGGGCATGAGAGGGCTCAGGAGAAGGGCTAGGGTGCCGAGCAGGTGGGGCAGGGGGCGCGAGGGGAGCCGGGCTCTGTTCCTCTGTGGACGCCAATGGGACTTGGTGCCGGTCCTATCCAGCTGGGATGACCCTGCATTATCCACATGCTTTCCTGGGCGCTGGGCCTCCCCAGGTCGACCCTCGCTTCTGGTGTCCCTTCTGCAGGTGGGGGCTGGCCCTACTCATCCCCACCCTTAAATCTTCACCCTCTTTGCTCCAACAATGGCCCAAACCCTCTTGGGTTTTGAACTGCCCTGCTGGGAGGGCAGAAGGGAATTCTGACGGGGGTCTAGGAAGCTCCGGGTAGAGCTGGGACAGCCCCTGGCCAGAAGGACCCCAGGCAGAGGGAGCAGCTGGGCAAAGGCCCGGTGGTGGGAGAGAGACGAGGGTGCAGGCTGCGGTGCCCAGAGCAGAGGCTGTGAGAGCTTGGGGGTGCCCTGCGCGGGGAGGATTAACAAGGCTGCCCCTTCCACAGGAGGGGGCTGGAAGCTGTCCGGTGACAGCGGGTGTGGTGTGGCCAGTGCAGGCTCAGGTGTGGCCCCCCAGCCACACCCCCACCCCAGGAGGCCAACTGGACACTCACCCAGGAAGAAGTACAGGTGCTGGTAGTTATAGGGGAGGAATTTGTGCTTCTTCTTGCCGTACTGTGGAGACAGGGGGCGGCTGGGGAGAGAAGCTTCCTGGGCCCTCCTCCCCGAAGGCAGGGTCAGGGGGCCAAGGGGCAAAGGCAAGGGGGCCCATCATCCCTAGCAGGCTGGGAGGTGGGGAGGGGGTCCCCCGGGGCAGGGGCTCAGCCTGAAGCTAGAGAGGGGGGCTTGGTCAGGGGCTGGGGTTGGGCCACGGTGGGGGCCTTAGTGGCTGCCTGTCCCCCCTCAGCTGCCAGCCCAACCTGAGTGTGTCCATGTCCACCCCACACACCTCGGTGGACGACTCCCCTAGGACGAAGATGGGAGCCAGGGTCACATCTGGGTCTTTGTGGAGGACGTTGGTCTTGGCGTGGTGCTGGTCATGGCGGAAGTTCCACCACTGGGTAGAGAAGCCCTGTAGGGAACGAGGGGGGCTCTCAGGGGTGGGACCAGGCTGTGTCCACAACTCCATGCCTGCACACGTGGGTGGGCCCAGTGCAGCACCCCAACTCAGCCCCTGGCTGCCCACCACCCACCGCGACCCTCACCTTCAGATGCCCCATCACAAACTGCTGGGTCAAGTGGTCCCACCGGGACTTCCTAAAGACCGAGGTGTGGCCCAGGTCATGCTGCAGACACCAGCACTGCATCTGGCGAGACAGGCAAGAGTCAGGAGCCTTGGCACCTTGGCTCCGGCCATGGGGGAGGCTGATGGCCACCTGGGGTCCCAGCCCTGCAGCCCCAGTGAGCCCTTCCAGCTTGCGGGGCACACCTACAGCTAATTTCCCTTTTTAGACCCTTGTGGGCCAGCTTCTTCTTTTTACAGACAAGGACAACCGAGTTTTGGGAGGTCTAGGGGCTTGCAAGTCTGCCATGGAGGTTTGGGGTAATAGTCTACTGGCTCCCTGCACAGTGCTCGCTCAGGGTTTCTTAAATAAAGAGGCTCCTCGGCTCATTTAAAATGCAGCTTAACCCCCCCCACCACCCCCCCCACACCCCCGCCACCCAGATCCATGCCTGATGGGGCTTCTGGCTGCTCATCCATTCATTTGTTCCTTCAGCAAACATGTCCAGAGTGTTTGCGTGTGCCGGGCCCCGTGTCTGATGGACAGTTTAGGTGGCTGTGCTGGGGTTACCTGGGAGGACACCAGGAAGAAGGTGGTGAGGATGCTGGACAGCCAGCCAGGGCCCAAGAGGCAGACAGTGAGCCAGGAGAGCAGCTCCATGGCCAGGATGAAGCCTATCATGAAACCGAAGTAGGCTGGCTTGGTCTCAAACAGCTTCATGTCCTTGGCCGCCTGGCGCAGGGCTCGGAAGTCCTCGATGAGCTCGGTCTGCCATGGTGGAGGGTGGGGTCAGCCGTGGAGGTGAGGCCCCAGTGGTCCCCAGAAGCCCCCCACAGCTCTCTGTGCCTCGGCCGCTTCTCCCAGTGCCAGACACAAGGAGTGTGACCAAGAGAAATGGAGGGCCGAGAGTCCCCAGCTTGGGGTGTGAGCTGGGGGGCTCGCTGTGGTGAAGGCTCCCCCCCACAAAAGGCGTGGGGTACGTCAGAAGCAGAGAAACCTGGAGCAGCAAAACTCCTAGAGCTCAGCTCATCAAAATCCTCATTGTAGATGGGGATGCCACGCCCAGAACAGGGAAGGGGTTTGCCTGGGGACCCACAGCAAGTGGCTGGCCCAGCCGGATCTGGGACCCCGGGCTCCCACAGGCATCCCTATAGCTACAACTACCTGTCCAGGAAGGGATGGTAAACCCAGCCTGGGCCCCGTGTCCCCTTGGGCTAAGGCAGATGGAGCTGCTACTGGCAATGCCCCCATTCCCTCCAGCACCCCCCCCCCCACTGGGGGCTTAGCCTCCACTGGGGCCCTGCTCACATTCTTGGATCCATCACTGCTGGGCTCCTCTGGGGCCAGCTCTCCAATCAGCAGGGGCTGCAGGAACTTGCGTACAAAATTGAGGTCCTGGTGGAAGGCGTGGAAGACATCCTGAAGGAGAGCAGACAGTCAGGTGGACAGACAGACAGCCGGAGTAACACCCAGAGGCAGCAGGCAGAGACAAGGTGGAAGGACCGTTGATGGAAGGGCAGAGCAGACAGACAGACAGACGGACGGAGAATCAGCTGGTTGTTCCATGGGCACAGACATAGGACGGCCCGGGTCAGCCTTGCCCATGAGCTGGGCTTGCATCCCAGGTCTCTCTTCCGTGAAGTCTGTGCCTTCCCAGGATACAGCTATCACCCAGCCCCGCCTTGGTCCCTGGAAACCTTGGAGTGGCTCCTGCCCTGCCCCTCAGCCCAGCCATGAGCTCTGTGGAGCAGCTGTTTCAGGGGCCGGAGCTGGAGGGGCCTTGGGAGCCAGGCTGCTGGGGATGGAATGTGAGCCGCCACTTAGGAGCTGAGCCTCAGAGCCACAGACAAGATCGCACCCCCTCTCCATTCTGTATTTTCTCCTCAGTAAACCAGGAGCCACAAATGCCCATCTCCTGGGGCTGCTGAGAGGACGGAGTCAGTGCAGGTGGAGCACTTAGAAGGGGCCTGGCATCCATCAAGAACTCCACGGCCGAGCTCTGCTCTGAGCCCCCACCGGCCTGATGCGTCCCCCTCCTGAGTCCGCTCAGATTGAGTGCCTGTGGGGGGGTGCGCGGTAGAGAGTGGAACGCACCCTGCCAGTCAAGTCCTGGCCAGCCTGAGGAGGAGGAACAGGAGGGGCAGGCAGCCTTCCACCCCAGAGCCACAGTGGGAATGGGGGCAGCAGAATGTTCCACCCCAGCAAGGGAGTGGAGCAGGGCTGCTGGGGGCTCAGGTGGTCTGAGTCTGCTCCTTAAGCAAGTTGCTGAGGAGACAGCGGTGGGTGGTGAGATGGGGTGGTGGGGAGAGGTGCTTCAGTGGACCCCCCAGGAGTCCTTCCCTCCCTCCTTCACCCCGGGGGGGAAGATGAAGCAGGGTCTCACGCCCAGCCCCGGACACTCCCCCCATCCTCTCGCTGGCACTCCTCACGGGAGGCCAATGGGGAAGCATTCTCTGTAGTGTTCCCCTTTTATAGATGAGGAAACTGAGGCACACGGCTCTGAACATGGCACATCTAACTCCTGTCTGCACAGCGGAGCCCAGCGCACAGACAGACGCCCCCAGGAGGCTGCCCCTGTCCCCCAGCACCCCTGGTGTCCCTGCTGACGAGCTGGCACACACGTTAGGGCCTCGTCCACCCAGCACCCTTGGCCTCACAGGTGTCAGAGACCCAGCGGTGGCCCCAAGGCAGCCAGGCCCTCTGGCACTTGGTCCTCTCTCTACCACTGAACTCTGGCTCTTCCCGACTGTTTCATCAGAAACCCATGGCAGCTTGGGACCCTCGGGAAGAAAGAACGAAGGCTGCCAACAAACCCGGACCGCCAGCATCCCCACCTCTGCACACCGTGTTCCTGCCCAGTGCCAGACAGCCCAGGGAGGGAGCCAGGCACTGCAGCTCCCCTGGGAAGGGGCTTGCAGGAAACGCCTACAGAGCCCAGAGAGGTCACACTAAACAGGGAGTGGCCGCTAGGCAGTGGGGCTTTCAAAGCAGCTGGAGCGGTGGGCGGAGGCAGCATGGGCTCCGGAGCCATGTGTCTGGCTCAAGGCCAGCCTGCCTCCGTGCCCCACCCTCACTCGTGCCCCATCCTCACTCGAGAGCCTAGGATCTGTTCCCCGCCCCAGCCCCCACCTGGACACAAACCCTACCCCCAAGCCCAAGGACTCAGGCCCGGCCCTTCGAGGGCTCCCAGAAGCTCCTTCACACCACCCCTATGCAGCTTCAGTCTCCTCATCCCGTGAAATGAGCTAAGAGGAAACTCCTGCAACCTCTGGACCTCACTGCCTGTCCCCTCCCCACTGCTCTGCTCCAGCCACACCGAGAGCCTTGCTGTTCCTTGCACGCACGGAATACCGGAGTCCGGCCCCACTGAGGCTTTGTTCTAGCTGGTCCCTCTGCCAAGGAACTCCTTGCAATGTTTTGTTCACAGCTCTATCTGCAGCGGTTAGAAGAGAGTTTGGTGCATAGAAGATGCTCATTGAATATCGCCTGCGGGGTTTAATGACTCACTAACTGAAGAATGAACCAATGAATGGAATCAACCGCCAAGTCTCGGTGTAGCATGTGGTTAAGAGCATGGGCTGTGGATTCAGATCCCAGACCTACCACTTAATGTCCAGTCTCCCTGCCTCTCTGAGCCTCAGCTTTCTGATCTGTAAAGTGGGAATAACCATGATAGGACCTGCCTCCTAGGAGTAGCTTGAGGATTAAAAGAGAATCTATGAATCAAGTGCCGAATTCAGAGCCCGGCATGGAGTGCGAGCTTGGCACCAGCTCCTGGTAGACTGCTGCCCACCCAAGGCTAGTTCCACTTGTCTCAGGCCGCCTGTGACTCTTAGACAAACCTGGCCCAGGGCCCAGAGCTCTCTCCCCAGAGTACTCGACTTTGTATCCCGGGATGGCCACAGGCTGACTTCATGGCACAGGAACTCTGGGAATTTCCTGGCAGGAAGGTTTCTGTTGCCTGGACGTGAGAACAGCTGATGGGCGGTCAGGGCTGGTGAGGGGTGCCTGTGGGAACACAGCCCTGGCAAGAGGGCTGGCCCTGCCCCACCTGTGCTCCAGGGCCTGGGATGGGGTACCTGCGCTCTGGGCCTGACCACATGGGCCAGTGGGCTGGTCTCATCCCTGGTCTGCCCTGTAGACAAAGACTGAGGTCCCCCAGCCCCAGCCACCTCATCTCCCCTTTGGCCTGAACGGACCAGGTATTTCTGGCAATACCAGTCCAGAGTTTGGGGCCTTGAGGAAGCTGAGAGATGGCATATAGCGACTCCTTCCTGTTACAGACATCGATAGAACCAGACGACGTCACCCAGCAAACGGGTGGCTAGGCCATGGCTGTTCCACCACACTCTACAGTTTGTGGGGCACATTCACACTTATCAGCCAACAACATATACTGACCAGGAACCACTACATGGCAGCTCTGGGGCCACGAAGCTGAGAAGGCATGGTCCTGCCGTCCGCTGGCTCACTGTCTGGCCCAGCTGCCCCTACTCTACAGATGAGGAAACTGAGGCTGAGAGGAGTGACATGCCTGGTTCAAGGTCACTCAGAGCCTCCAGTGGCAGAGCCAGGACCCAGCCCCAGGGGACAAACAGATTGTTTTTTTGGAAATGGGAAACGGACCTTACTGGTGATGAATCAATGAGAAAACTGTCAGATGGAGGTCTCAGGGTCAAGAGCTAACTGTAATGATGGGGTCCCACAGGGGATGGCCCCCGGCACAGGCCCAGGCACCAGGCAGGAAAAAGCGATTAATAAATGCTCTCTGTCATCCTTCCTCTCATCTGCCTCCATCCCGACCTACAGGTCAAAGGTTGAAAAAGCCCAAAGCAGATACCCATGAGATCCTGGAAGGGTGGCCAGGGCTCAGCCAGGCTAAGGGGGGAGGGGCCGTGGCACCTCACCGCCCCATACCCTGGCAGAATGACATACACGTACAACCACACACACAAATGCACGCAGTGTTCACACACAGACAGGTCACATACTCATTGGCCCACGGTCAGCTTCTACTCCGTGGCCACCACCCGGCCCCTCAGCACTGACAGACAAGGCTTCTGTCAGTTTCTAGAATTTCAGGAGGCTTCTGATGCTAACCCCTCAGCTTCCTGGGGTGGAAGCAGGGAAGAGAGACTTTTCTCCCTAAAAGAGTCCTGTGCAGATTAGCTAACCCAGGGGAGAGAGCAGAGGGCAGAGAGCAGGTGGCCCTGGCAACAGGGACACTGCCCTCCTGGGACAGGACACCATCTCTTCTGCTGCCTTAAGTTCTGCCAGATAGGGATGCATCCCCTGCAATCTTGAAGACATTCTGGTACCCAGGGGGGGCAACCTAGAATTCTGGATGGTCAAGGACAGAGCATGGAGATGCTATACCAGCAATTCCTATTCTCCTGATGGGGGACTGTGGGACAGAGGCTGGTGACGAGTGTCATCCCCACAGGCTGCTTGGCCACTGGTCTCCAGCCAGATGGTCCTACTGGATCAGGCCACATCCATCCTTGGCCAAGACTTGCCTAGACGTGAGCTGGGAAGGGGAAGTCGGGGTCCCCAGGGCCCAACCTGTTGCTGGGGGTGACTGTGCTTCCCGAGGGGGCCCACCCAGCCTTGGCTAGCAAAGTTCTCCGGTGTGCAGCTGCCAGGCCAGGAGAGGTGAGTCACTGCTCCGCAGGGCCACTTACAGCAGCTCCTGGGAAAGCCACAGACCTCTGGGCCCTGCCCAAGCTTTGCTGCCCAGCTCCCAGCCTCTGATGGCACATCTCCGCATCCCTCAGGCACCTCACCCTACCTCTGGCACCCCGGCATGAGGGACCTGGTCTGGGGACTCAACTGAGAGGAAGAAACTCAGAGCAGCAGGGAGGGGACACACCCGCCTCTGAGAGACCCTCCCTCCCGCACAGACCTGCTCCAGCCCAGCCCGGGTCCAGGGCCTGGGGTGCGGTGCCCCATGCAGGGACGTGGCTTCCTTACTCCACATCAGGCCCTGGCTAGTCCATCCCAACTCTGAGTCCCTGGCCTGAAGATCAAAGGTCAGCAAGAGTAGAAAGGATGCGAAGACCCCGCAGGTGGAGCAGGGCAGTGTGCCCACGACCAGGCCCCAGCGAGCACCAGGCTCTGCTCCGCCCGCCGTGGGCTTCCTTACGGTGGCATCCTCGGCGCCGTGGTGGCCAATGAGGCGGCTGCCCCCCGGGTGCCGCTGCGCCCAGCGGCTGATGTCGTAGACGCGACGCTCGATGACCAGCCACTTGTCGCCGGGCAGGTTGTGCGAACGGATCTGCTCCCAGCGGAGGGTGGGCAGCGGCGCCCCCAGCTGCGCGGGCCCCTCATGCGGCCCTGGCCCCCCATCAGCCTCCCCGACGCCACCCATGGCTGCGTGCAGCAGTTTTCGGGAACCCGAGACTTCTCGGAGGGCCGAGCGAGAAGCCGAGGGGCGCGAAGTCGCCTTCCCGGGAGCTGTCGCTGCCGCCACCGAGCCTCCGCAGCCCCGCCCCGCAGCTGCGGCCGCCGTAAGACCGTGCACCTGCCCGACTCCCGGCGCAGGGAACTTTTCCTTTGCTTATAACCGCGCGGACAGCACCGCCTTGCCCCGGCCCCCGCCGCGCGGCCCCGCGGCCGCTCCAATCCCCGCGCAGTGCCTCGGCCCCAATTGGCTGCGCCGCGCTCCGGAGGCGGTGTCGAGCGACCCGCCCTTTCGGCGGCAAGATCCATTCTTGGCCTCCGGGCTCGCGTGGGAGCCGTATGCGGGATGGTTACACAGCTGGTGACCGCAGTGCCCTCGGGAGCACAGGTCTGCGGCTCGTGCCAGGAACAAGAGTCTGCGAGGAATGGGCTTCCAGGCGCGCTCCTGGCGCCTGAAATTCCGAGCGCACAGAGCTGGCAGGCTACCTTGGGATAGTTGTAAACAGCTTGCAAACAGTGGGCCCCCAGCGTCTGTGCAGCAGGGCCGCCACTGGGGCTGAGGGACTGACCGAGTCCCACCCGACTCCTGGAGGGCCACGCAGGCCAGCTGGGCAGGGTTGAGGATGCCGAGGGGCGGCCACTGGGGCGGAAGGGCAGCAGGGGCGCCCCAGTCAGTAGCAGGGCGCTGTCATTCACCAGGTGCTCAGCTGGGTGGCTTATGTGTTGCAGCCCCCTCTCACATATTTTCCTTAAATAAATTCAAGCCCTTTTGAGAGCATAGCTTGCCCCCCAAATTACTTTGTATTTTTTTGGCCATAAAGATACCTGTCCTTAGAAGTTGTCAGAATCACCGAGGGCTTCGGAAGGCAGGCTGCTGGGCCCACCCCTAGAGTGGGATTCCGCAGCCCTGGCGTGGGGGCCGAGACTTGCATTTCCACCGAGTTGCCAGAGGATGCTGATGCGGGGATGCTGATGTGCAGGTTCCAGGAAGACACTTTGAGCACCCTAAGTATATTTCTCTGAGTTAACATTTTATCTTGCTTTTAACAATTTGTAGGAAATCACTGTAGCTGCTATCTGTGGGACAGGCGGGCCAGGGCCTGAAGAAGGGCTGAGGGGGCCTCTGGGTTCTCATTGGTACTAGGAGCACCTGCATTCCTTTGCCAGGACAACAGATAAGGCCCTGCCATTACCTCTCCCTGGGCTGCCTGAGCCCTCTCGGCTGAGGTGTCCTCACCACTCCCCTCGCCAAGGGTGTGTGTCTGGGTGGAGAGGGCTCCAGGTGTCTGACTGGTAGCTAAGGCCGGAGGTGACTGCAGATATCCCTGCCCCCACCATGTTCACACCTTGGCACAAGGATGGAGGCAGCAGCCTCTTGGAGGAAATGAACCTCCTGCACCCCAATCCAGGTCCCCCACGGGAATTGGCCCTCACTCTGTCTTCAGGAGCCCTCAGTGGTCAGATGCTCACTCCTGGCCCCTTCCCTGGCCCCTAGCCTCATCTCAGCTCATGTATGAGGCAGTGGGCGCTTGGGGTGGGTTAGAACACCCGCTTGCCCCAGCTGCTCCTAGAGAGATGAGGAAGATGAAGGCTTGCACAGAGTCCCCCAGGAGGTAAAGCAAGGACGGGGCTGGGGGCCATGCCACCCCTCCAGCCACTTCATCCCAGCAAGGAGAGAGGGGGTCAAGCCCTCCTGTCACCTGGAGCTGTGTTCTTATAAAGCCTGAACTGTACCTCTTCCCCCGCCGCCCAAACAACAGCTTCTAACGTGATTTCTCTGCAGGTCTTGGGGTCTTACATAGGTCACTTTACCCCTCCACGGTTCAACTCAGTGGATCTCACAACTTTCCTGGAGTCAGGAGGCCTGGGGGGATTTGGGATTACATTGTTCCAAACCCCCGTCAGGGAGGCTTCCCACACCACTTGAAGAGGGACAGACACCACTTTGCATTCCTGAGCTGCCATCGGGCCACAGGTTTAGGCAGAGGGAGAGAGGAACTGGCCAGAAAGGCAAGAGAGGGTCTGGACAGCTGGAGCATTTTTTTGGGAAGGGCGGTGCTCCAGGTTTGAGGGGACCTCTTCAAACCACTTGAATACAGCCCCTGTCCCACCGTCTGCTGGGGTTCTGCCTGCCACAAGCTGCCACACAGGCCTTCCGTTGGACACACTGAAGTCTCCACCCTCCTAGGGAGCGGCCAGCCACTGTCCTGGAGCCAAGGGGTGCTTGTGTAGGCCAGCAGGCCCTGGGCAAGCCGCACAGGTGCAGCAGTGACTCAGCCAGGCAAATTTACGAAAGAGCTCTTTCCTTGCAGAAAGAGCAGTCATAAAGTGCAAGCATTTGTTCTAGGCAGCAAACACAAACAGGACTCAAGTGAGAGCTGTATGAGCTGGCTTTGAGTGAAAGGTGAAACCTTGGTTACTAGGCCCTGGACACTGTGCTTCTGTGAAAGATGGGATCTGGGGACGTGGGGGCCACAGAATGATTCAAGAGCTGTGGCCCTAGCAGCCATGACTCTCCCTGAAGACATCACTGCGATGGCACCGTGGAGCTCCCTAGAACGCCCCTTAGTAAAAAGAGGATGCGTACAGATGGCCAACAAGCACATGAAAAGATGCTCAACATCCTTAACCATCAGAGAAATGCAAATCAAAACTACAATGAGGGGCCAGCCAGGTGGCGCAGTGGTTAAGTTCGCAGGTTCTGCTTCTCAGCGGCCCAGGGTTTGCCGGTTCGGATCCCGGGTGTGGACATGGCACTGCTTGGCAAAAGCCATGCTGTGGTAGTCGTCCTATGTATAAAGTAGACGAAGATGGGCATGGATGTTAGCTCAGGGCCAGCCTTCCTCAGCAAAAAAAAAAAAAAAGAAAGAAAGAAAAGAGGAGGATTAGCAGTAGTTAGCTCAGGGCTAATCTTCCTCGGGAAAAAAAAAAAACCTACAATGAGATATACCCTCACAGCCATTAGGATGGCTATTAGCAAAAACACCAACATAACAAGTGTTGGCAAGGCTGTGGAGAAATTGGAACGCTTGTGCCCTGTTGGTGGGACGGTAAAATGGGGCAACTGCTGTGGCGGACAGTATGCAGGAGCCTCAAAAAGTTAAAAATGGAAATATCACATGATCCAGCAGCTCACTTCTGGGTATATAGCCAAAGGGATTGAAAGAGCTATCTGCACCCCCATGTTCACAGCAGCATTACTCACAATAGCCAAAAGGTAGGAGCAACCCAAATGTCCATCAACGGATGAATGGATAAAGAAAATGTGGTCCATCCCTACAATGGCATATTATTCAGCCTTAAAAAGGTAGGAAATGCTGTCATATGCTACAACATGGATGAACCTCCAGGACATTATCCTAAGTGAAATAAGCTAGTCACAGAAGGACCAGCATTGTATGATTCCACCTATATCAAGTAGCCAAAGCCATCAGATTCCCATAAAAAGGATGTTAGAATGGCAGTTGCCAGGCGTGGGGGGAGGGAGTTGTGCATGGCTACAGAGTTTCAGATTAGCAAGATGGTTCATTTCACAACAATGTGAATACACTTGACGCTCCTGAATGGTGCATCTAAGAAAGGTTAAGGTGGTAAGTTTTATGTATTTTTTTACCATGATTTTTAAAAAATGAAAAAAAAGAGCAGGCGGACATTGCAAAGGTCGTTTCAACCAATCTTCCCAACTCACGGATGAGAAAACTGAGGCCCAGAGAGAAGCGACTTGCCCAAATACACAGCCCAGGCAGAATCCAGTCGGGCCAGGCTTGGCAGATTGCAAATGTGGCCCAGCAGAGCGCTGGGGAAGGCCAACGTGGGGCTGGGTTTGGGCTCAGTGGCCGTGGTCGGTGCTAGCTTTAAAGAGGTGGCCACATGTGCCACAGGCACTTCGAGAGGTCCAAGTGGGTTCTCTAGAAAATTCACTTAAGAGGAACAACAACTGTGTGGCTGATGTCAGCTAACCCCTCCCCCCGCAACTCCAAGAACCGAAGCCCTCAGCAGCCCCTCTTCCCGCCAGAGAGCCCTCCTGCCCCCAAGCATGCAGAGCAGGGGGCTGGGCAGCTATAATGAAGTAAGTGAGGGAAACAGACCCAGATGCTCATCCAGCTTAGCAACTGCCTGACCCCGTCTCTGCTGCTCTGGAAGACAAAGAGGAGCCCTATTCAATGCCAGGTGCATGGTAGGTGTCTTGTAGGAGTCTGCATGTTGGCTAATCCTGTGGGCTCTGGAGCTGGGCCCATTCCTTCCTATCCTGAGGCCACCATTTCCTCTGTGTGATCTCTCCGTAGTAACTCAGGTGATTCATCTGCAAAATGGGGAAAACATTACCTCCTAGGGTTGCTGCAAGGATTGAGTAAATGAGGTCATGGAAAAGGCGTGGAATCAGGCTGAGGTATAGTAAGTACTCTGATACTGTTGGGAGATACCGGGGCAAGAGTGTGTGTGTGTCCCTCTGCCCCTTGCACACACCCCCGGGTTTCTCAGATGTTTGCTCACGATAGCCACACCTGGGCCGGACAATGGCAAGTATTACCATCGCAGGGGCAGGCAGCGCGAGTCTGGTTGTGGAACCCTCTGGGAAGGCTCTGCAGTGTTGCCTGATGTCTCCTTGCCCTGGCCCAAGGGCACAGAAGCTGGGGGCAGGGAGGGACAGCTCCAGGGCCCAGACCTTTATTCTCCTTTGTTCCCCAGCTGACCTGGGACTGACCGAGAGGAGGACAGAAAGAGACTGGGATGTAACAGGGGATCTTGGGGTCACCGTGTGCAATATGGCAGCACACGCCCCTCCCTGACACCCTCCGTCCTCCTCTTGGCTTGACTTCCTCCAGCTGACACCTGTGCATTGTTTCTATAGCCAGTCTCCCTCCTGAGATTCTCAGCGCAAGTGCAGGTTCCCTCAGCACCAGGGACAGTGTCTAAGCATGTAGAAGGGGGCCTGCACTTGTTGAGTGAATGAATGGATGTCTGTGACAGGAAGCCTAACCAGTGAACATTGGAGGGGCCTGGGGAGAGAGGCGGGTGGGGGGGTGGGATTCAAATCACAGATGGAGTGGGCCATGGGGGATCTGGGAGGCAGGAGACCAAGATGGAAGGGCTGCTGGCTGTAGAGGGTAACAGGGTGAGGGCACTGACACAGAGTCCTAGCCAACCCACAGCTGGCTTGACCTACCAGCTGAGTGGCCCTGAGGCTTCAGGCTAATAGGGAAATCCCCTCGAAGTATCACCAGCCCAGTAGACACTGAGCCAGAAGCTGCTATGCCCCTCCCGCCCCCCGGGAAGGACACCCACTGGTCAGGCCTACATCCCTACAGTGAGGAGGGAATTATGCACCACAAGACACCTCCCCAGATTTACCCTGGGTCCTCAGGGACCCACCTGCTTCCTCCGTGACTACCGTCCCTCGCTAAGAACCCATCTAAGACCAGGGCTGGGAAAAAACAGAGCTACACAGACCCTGGCTGTGCTGCCGGTAGACATCACCTGCCACCGTCTTGCACATACCAGGCAGCCCCGACACTTTGACTCTGAGCTCCAGGCTTCTGTTAGACTGAGGCAGGGACACTGGAGGGGCCCGAGGCCCCCCCTGCAAGGCAGTGGCAGAGCCAGCCTCAGCATTGGGAGAGAAAGCCAGGCTCAGCCCTCAACAACCCAGCCCCGTGGAACACTGGTGAGTACTCGGGGGGTGCTCCTTACAGCAACCCCTTCAGGATCTGGGTTTAATCCCAAGCACGAGGGTGGGCAAAGAAAGGATTTGGTTTCATTCCTTCAGATGCCCAAGCTTTGGCCAAGCCCCAGGGCACAGGAGTGAAGGCGCGTGGCTGCCCAGCCTCTCCCAACAAAGCCTTCCTTTATTAAATAGAGATCGCATTACATTCCATTCAAAGGAGGAAATCAGGACGTGGTGAGGGATGTGTCCAGGTTGGACTCCGGTCCTGGGGGGGCTGTGAGGGGTGAGGAGGGGCCCAGGTCCTGCCCGCCCCACCCCAGTCCTGCACTCAGGGCTCGGTGACCTTAGCGACCTCAGCCCCATCGTCTGAATGGCCTGAAAACAGGCATGGGCATCCTGAGGCCCTGTCTGTGTCTGGCTTTGTGAGAAAAGTGTCCCAATCCTTCCAGCGGTGAGGGGAGTGGGGGGCAGGGCCTCCTGGAGCACAGAGCTCAGAGCGGGGAGAGGAGGTCAAGAGGGAGGGCAGCAGGAGGGGCGCTGTTCTCAAGCAGATCCAGCGGGGAGTGGAAGACAGCCCTGGAGGCCCGGCCAGCCCCCACTAGCCCGCTTGCCCTGTGGGCACCTGGGACCCAAGGCCCACTGGGGCAGTCCCATGGGAAGCCCACCTGGGAACAGGGTGAAGGACGGCCACAAGGGGGTGCTGGGGGCCGAGGGCTTAGGAACTAAGGTGGTGGATACCCTGCAGATCCAGTCACCCAGGACGGTCCCTTTCTGAGGACGAGGCAGCAACAAGGCACCTGCAGGCAACAGCTCCAGGCACTGGGGCAGGGTGCTGGCTGTCCCAGTTTCCCCTCCCAAGGGCCGAGCCCCTGAGGACGCTCCAAGCTCCTTGGTCTTTG
This sequence comes from Equus przewalskii, assembly GCF_037783145.1. Taxonomy (NCBI): domain Eukaryota; kingdom Metazoa; phylum Chordata; class Mammalia; order Perissodactyla; family Equidae; genus Equus; species Equus przewalskii. The sequence goes on from NC_091841.1 coordinate 23,333,747, forward strand.
GTGTTTTCTTGAAAGTTTCCTGGTGGCTGTAGTACCACTGGGGCAGAGGAGGGTCACCTCATGAGATCCTGTCTGTCCTGGGATGGACATTTGGTGCTGGCTCAGTGCTGCCTCCATGGCCTGGCCATTTGTCCCTCTGTTCAGCTTCTGGCTCAGTTCTGGCTCCAGGACCCTGTCTTGCTGTCTGTCTGTCTGTCCGTCCGCCCTGGGCAGGTGGTGTATCCGGCTCAGAGCCCCCTCCAGATCGGGGCCATGGCCTAGGCCTCCTGGGGGAAGAAGCCGAGCTTGGCCAATGACATCTCCTTCCGCAGCCTCATGATCTCCCAGAACATCGGCTCCGCTGCAGACAGAGAGAGGGTGGACAGCTCAGTGACAGCTCAGGCTCACCTGGGGCAGATGGCCTGGCCCCCTTTCCTGGCTTTGGGCTCCCAGTCCCCCAGGATGGATGACCTGTCAGTAGCTGGCTCTCTCTGAGGCTCTTCTCTGAGGCCTTGCAAACTGTCGAGTGCTGAACACCTTTGAAAGATGTGCACTGCACTGGAGGTGACAGCTGCCCCCAGAGCGAGACACAGACAGCCATGTGCACACTGCCACTTGTCTGACAGGCTACAAATGCTTTCCAACCCCATCTCGCTGGGGTCTCACAGCGACCCTGAGCAGTGGGCGGGGCCACAGCATCAGCCCATGTACCTGGTCGGGGGAGGCAGCCCCTCAGGGCCCACCCTCTGGCCTTCCAGGGGGAAATGACCCTCAAGCCGGGGAGAAGAGGCTCAGACTCCAAACTGGTTTGGAAGAACACTCATTGGGGAACAAAGGGAGCCAGAAGCTAGGTTGCATAATGGGGGTAAAAGGACCAGTGTGCAGTGGGCCGGTGTAGTGGGAGGCAGTGAGCCTGTCAAGTGACTGTGAGGCCACACCGGGAGGGGAGGAGATTCACAGAGCAGACCCCATCGTGCAGGGCCTCGAATGCCAGGCCAGTAACAGCAACGCTGCCCCTACAGGCCCCCGGGGGGGGGGGGGGGGGAGGGCGGGTGGCTGGAGAAGTTTCTGGGTGGGAGAAAGCGGCAGACCCAGGGACGCAGCAGGCGGCAGCCTAGATTCCCTGGGGAGGCGAGCCCCGGAGGCTCTTTCTGCGGCTCATCTCTCCAGCGAACGCAGCCCCAGGAGGCTCACAGCCCCTTGCTACCCTGCCACCTCCCCGCTGGCAGAATCCGCTCCCGGATGGGGGCAGCAAAGCGCGCGGAGGGCCCGGCAGCCGCTGGCCCGCCCCCGCCCGGGCGCCCCACCCCCCCCCCCGCGCGCCACCCACCCCCACCCCCGCCGGCCACCAGGGGGCGCTCACCGTCCTGCCGCACCAGGCCCTGCTGGATGTAGCGGATGTAGGTGAAGAAGTTGCACACCGCCGTGATCTGCGGGCACGAGGGGGAGCGTGCGATCAGAGACCGGAGCGGGAAGCCCCGCGTCCCATCCGGGCCAGATAACGCTCCCTGAGTCCAAAGGGGCTGGGCTCTAAAGTGATAATTAACGACAGCCGTAGGCGACTCCTAATAAAAAAAGTGTCCGCTGACATTGAATAGAGTACCATTTCCAGCGAGGCAGGCGTGCTCAGCATTCTCATTTTACGCGTGGCGAAAACGGAGGCTCCAAGAAGGAAGCCCCCTGACAACTGGGGAGGTCACGGAACTAGTAAGTGGCCTAGCTGGAAGATGAAACCAGGCAGTTGGCCCTGGAATCCACATTCACCCCAAGGGGCCTGCTGCTCTGGACACTGGAGGCACGATGGCCAGGCCTTAGCCGGTTGCTGTCTGTAATGCCAGGAAAGGCGAGGGGATCAGAACCTGCCCACCTGGCTGCCCTAGGTCCCCGTGGCTGAAGGCCACAACCTGGCCTGAGGTCTGCACCATGCCAGGCCCTGTGCTGGGCCCTGGGGTCCCCGAGCTGGCTCACAACTGGGTCCTGCTATGAAGACTCTCATACTATGAAGAGGGCGCTGCTTATGCCCGCCCAGGTCCCTTCCCCAGGCTGGGGTCCCATCTCCCTGTGGCTGGCAGCTGTGCCCACAACAGCCCCCAGTGAATGTCCAGTGCTCTCGGAGGAGGGGTGGGGTGGGTGTCCAGTGTGTGGGGGCCCCCAGGCTGGGGAGTGGAGGAAGCTGCAGGGAGGGGGTGATGCTCCTGCTGGGCCTTCAGACTTCCATACAGGAGCCCTTGCCAGGAGGACAAAGTGGGTGCAGGCGGGGGGTGGTGAGAGAGAATGGCCAGGTCAGAGACTAACCGGGTGTGGCTGGAGGGCTACCTGGGAGGCCTGAGGAGGGGCTGTGGCTGGCAGGACAGAGGCTGGGGCAGGAGAAGCTCGAGCGTCAGGTCGTGGTGTTGCCCAGTGACCAGTGGGCCCCATGGGGGGCTGGTGAGCAGGGAGTGGCAGGGAACAGCGGGGCTCCCTCCCCAGGGCTGAGCTTTGGGGACAGAACTCTCTTCCCTCTATGGACGCCACCTCCCTTGGCCTCTTCAGGGTGGGGACCACATCCTAAAATTTAACATGCTTCTCATCTCATCTCCCATCCTGGCTCCACCCCACACAGCGGACACGCAGGCCTGGAAGATTCAAGGTCCTAGATGTAATTTTGCTACACACGGGAATGTCTGGCATGGAGCTTTCTGTTGAGCCCTGGTTGGGATCGGAAAGAGCAGAGGGGACCTGTGGCCGCTGAACAAGGCTCTGGAGTGAAAAGAGACTGGATTCAGAGTGGGGAGACCCCAGCTCTAGGCTGAGCGGCCCAGGCACACCCTTTCCTTTCTAAGGCTCAGACTCCCTTTGGAGCCCAGCTCGATGCTGGGGGCAGCACAGGACGACACTCTCGGATGCCCTGCGGAAGCTGTCAGGGCCAGACCAGCTGCCCTCGCCATTCAGCCTGCTGCCCGACGACGGGACCGCCGTCCACTTCAGTTCCCGTGAGGAGCCTCCAGTGGGTCAAGGGGAGGAGGAAGGGCCCGTCCACACCAAGCCTTAGGGTTTTCCAAACACGTCCTCTTTTGTTCCTTAAAATCCTCTTCTCAGTCTATGAGGCGACAGAGGAACGGGGCCCACTCCACCCTTAACCCCCAGCTCAGTGAGATCCCCTGATGCAGCCGGGGTCACCCAGCAGGTGAGGGCAGAAGCTGGGATTCTTTTGAGGGTGTCACGCATTCATTGTGTGACAGACGTGCCTCGGAACCTTCTCAAAAGCCTGGGGCCAGAGCCTGAGCTGGGAGTCAGGACCCTAGAACTTTTGTTTTTTTTGAGGAAGATTAGCCCTGAGCTAACTACTGCCAGTCCGCCTCTTTTTGCTGAGGAAGACTGGCCCTGAGCTAACATCCATGCCCATCTTCCTCCACTTTATATGTGGGATGCCTACCACAGCATGGCTTGCCAAGTGGTGCCATGTCTGCACCCGGGATCTGAACCAGCGAACCCCGGGCCGCCGAGAAGTGGAACGTGCGAACTTAACCGCTGCACCACCCGACGAGCCCCAGGACTCTGGAACTTTAACCTGAACTCTGGTGTGGCTTCCTTGATTAGGACAGAGGTGATGGGTGTCACTCTCATGATTATGTTTTGGCAAGCAAGAAAACAGTTACCTAAGTCCTGCAACCACAAGCAACTGAATTCTGCTGACAGCCACGTGAGCTCAGAAGAGGACCCCATCTCTAAAAAAGACGCAGCTGGCTGACACCTTGTCTGCAGCTCAGGAGACCCCGAGCAGAGGACCCAGCTAAGCTGCGCCCAGACTCCTGGCCCAGGGAAACTGTGAGCAAGTAAATGGGTGTTGTTTTAAGCCACTAGGTTAGTGGTAATTTGTTAAGCAGCAAGAGCAAACTAATACACCTGGCTTGGCTGTGTGGCCCGAGTCAGTCTCTGCATCTCTCTGAGCCCGAGCCCTGCTCAGTAGACCGAGGTTGTGCTCTGAGGCCTGGGGCCCAGAGTCCCAGCCCAGGGAGCCCCTAAGGAGCCAAGTGACCTCCCACTGGATGACTCACCCTGGCCCGGGAGGACGGTGAGATGTAGTAGTGGCCCTCAGAGTCCCCGAGCCGGATTCGGTGGCGACAGGCGCGGGCCAGCCCGCTCAGGGCACAGGTGCTAGGAGAAAGCAGAGGGGGCCATGGGGGGCCGGCTGGGGCCCGCCCACCCAGCTCATGCAGGGAAGATGCAATAGCCAGGAGGATGCACAGAGGGAGGGGAGGCCAACAGACACGGGGGCGGGGCCTGGCATCCTCTCCCCCACCGCCCCAGCTTCCCAAGGAGCCTGGGGCCAGGCCACCGAGCAGGCAGCCCCAGAAGTCCCTGGGACAGACCCTGAAACCAAGCTGGAGCCCACCCCTAGACCCTTCACCAGGTGTGCCAAAGCTCTACCTGCTGCAGCCCCTAAAAATGCCCCCCAACTTTACTGGGGGCCTCAGACCCAGTCATCCCTCCCCTCAACTAAGCGAGAGTCCACTCTCTCCTCCACTGGGTCACCAAGTCCCCAGGCTAGGTCATGCCAGCAGGGCCTGGATCCCCTCAGCTCCCTCCCACCAGCCCTCCGCCTTGTCTCTTCCCTTCTTCTTATAGCCAGGGGCTCCTCCAAAATCCCACATCTACCCCACCAGCTTTCCCCACTGCTCTCCTATGCCCAGGAAAGAGGTATGGAGAATCCTGAGTCAAGGCGGGTTCAATAGGTTCCTTGGCTGCAGGACTTATCAGAGCCTTTGCTGCCTCCAGGTTCACTGGGACTCTCATCGGACCTTTTTTCAGCAAACATCTATTGATGATTTGTGAAATGCTAGCCTAGCAGGTTAAAGCTCAAACTTCATTTGAGGCACTCTCTTCTGACCCCAAACACCCTCTGTGGCCTCAGCCCCCTCCCCCTACCCACCCCACTGCTCTGCCCACCAATCCAGTGGCATTTCCATTCATACCCCTGCTTCTCATTCCTTCACTCATTCTGTTCCTTCTGCCTGGAAGGCCCTTCCCTACTTGGCTAACTGCTATTCATCCTTCAAAAACTGGCTCAAATGCCCTCCTCGTGACAAAGCTTCCGCCACGGGGCCTCCCTTGCTGGCCAGACCCAGGGCCGCAGAGGGGAAGTGCTCCCCACTCTCTGCCTCTTGCTCCACACTGACTGTTTTCTTCCACTGCTAGCCCTGCACAATGCCAGCTGAGAAGCAGGAAGGACAAGATGCCAGAGCTGGTGGCTTATTTATTAGCAGAAGGCAGAGCCAGCAACTAACATCACTTACGTGTCAATCGGGGCCCGGAACCCACTGTGGGAGAGACGGGGAGCGGGGAGGGATATGGGTCAGGCCAGCCAGGAGGAGGGAGGCCTCAGCTCCCGGACTCCCTGGAGAGCCTGGGAATTTCCGCCAAAGATGCCTCCCTGCCCTTCATGGGGGCAGCCAGTGTCCTTCTCTTGCCACAGCCACTGCCCACCCTCGAGGACCACCCTAGGACCCTGAGGCTCGGTCTTCCCTGGCCACCCCCTCGGCAGAGCCCAAGGCCAGGTGGGGCTTTCCCAAGTGGGCAGGTAGGGATGAAGGGCGCCAAGCTTACTTGGTGCTGCCACACTCGACCGCGGCCACCTTCATGGCGGGCAGTGTCTGCGAAGCCACGGGCTCGATGGTGAGCGTGTTGTCCTCCACGGCGGCCCGGACCAGCACCGAGAGCTGTGGCAGACCAGGGCGGCAGTGGGGGCGTGGTGAGGGGCTGGCCTCTGGGGGAGGGGCTGGGCCCCTGGCTGGCCACCCTCTGCCTTCCCTCACCTCCTGCATGGTGAAGTCCAGACAGGGACCCACATCCTCCCGGTACACCCTTTCCAGGAAGGGGCAGGTCTTGTCGAGGGTGGGCGATTCCCTCCAGGCCTGGAACTCTGCAAACAGGACTGTGTCCACCTGCGGGGGAGGGCGAGCCAGGTGGGGCGGTCAGGAGGCGCGCTGGGGGCCAGCACTGCGGAGGCGGGCGGAACGGGCGGAGCCGAAGGAGGTGGGGAGCCAGGGAGGGTGCAGGGCAGGCCCCAGCATGCCAGCAGGTCTGTCCCCAGTGGCCGTGCAGGGGAGCTGAGTCGCTCTGCACCAAAGAACTCAGAACTCATTTCTAGGGGTGTTTTCAGTTTGCTGGCACTATAAGATTACAGTCTTGGGTCCAGGGTCTTGTCCTGAAGACCCTCACCACCTTCTTGAGGAGGAAAAGAGTGACCCCACAGGTACCCACAGGTAGCCCCAAGTACATGCAGCACACGCAGGAGGGAACACACACAGGCTGCCCCCTCCGGAGAGGCCCCTCGAAGGCCGTCCTGGGGCGCATGCAGAGTGAGTGAGGCTGGGACGGGGCCAAGGGGGTGGCCCCTCTCTGGGGCCGTTACCTGCCGGGAAAAGGAGAGACAGGTAGCGGAGGTGGGGGCCACGGGCAGCTCCCCGGGCAGGAGCTGCCAGGCTGGCTCGTAGGTGAGGTGAACCACCTTGCTGGGGACCACACAGAGGAGCAGGGAGAGGAGGGGGGGCAGCCCGGGCTGGGCAGGAGGGCCGGGGCGGGGGCAGACAGACAGACAGACAGGTGCAGAGAGACAGACAGGAGGAAGGAGATGTTAGTGTCCAGTCGGAAGCTCAGAACTCAGAAGGCGGTCAAGAGGCCAGGCCTGCAGCTCCTCCCCAGAAGTTCTGGAGACATCGGGCAGGATGGGGCTGGGGGCTGCCTTGGCGTCCAAGACCCCAGGAAGCTGAATCCCACTACAGCCATCGTGGGCGTTCGCTGGGTGCATCCCTAAGCTGAGCTCCTGACATCTGTGACTCAGTTCCTCCCATTGTCCCAGGAGGGAGTGAGGACACAGAGGCACTGACAGGGGAGCTCACTTGCCCAAGGACCTGCAGCCAAGGACATCACGGCCCATTGTCCAGCCCAGACCAAGTACCCCTGTACCCAGCTGATGGGAGAGGGAGGCAGCCCCCCCAAAGGCCCTGTTCATCTTGGTACCACAACCAAAGGGCACTGAGGACTCTCAGTCTAGGGTGTCACAAGGTGGTCCTGGCCTCAGGCCTGAGGGTGCACAGGGCCCAGGTGGTCTCTCCCCAGAGGCCCAGTAGTGTGGCCTCTTCAGGTGGAAGACTGCCCAAGGGCAGGCCCTCAGGCCCAAGGCCAGCCTCAGGTGCAGAGGATAGCCCTTACTGCTTGGAGGGGCGTGGAGGGGGTTATCAGGCCTCCCAGATTGTACACAGCAGAGGCTGAAGGCCAAACCAACCTCATGTCACAGGGAACCTACCCACTGCTCACAGCCAGAGGACACAGAGGCCCAGAGAGGGCAGGACAGTCTCCAGGTCACACAGCCAGGGGCTAAGCCAGATCCCCACTGGGCCCCACTGCCTGGCTGACAGTGGGCACCGTCTCCTGCTCCTGTGTCCACCGCCCGCCGGCCGCCCCTCACCTCTTTGCCCTCTTTGTCTGGAGGGAGGGTGTGTCCCGCAGTGGGGCACACGGTGGGGCAGAGGGTGCTGCTGGTGCTCTTGTGACGCAAGTGGCCCTTGCGGGGCCCGGCCTTGGTGGGGCTCAGGAGCTGTGGGTGGAGCTCCCGGTTGGGAGAGGCTGGTGTGGACGTGATGACTAGTGTCTTCAAGGCTGTCACCTCTGCCTGCAGCATGTCGATCTGGCGGGATGAGATGGGCGTCAACCTTAGCCCGGGGTTGACACCACCCTAGCCTGGGACAGTGCGCCCCCCAGCAGCCACTAGCACCTAACCCCACCTGTTACCCTTGGAAGAGCCTCTGTGGGGACTGAGACGCCCATTTTACAGAGAAGGAAACTGAGGCTCAGAGCGGTGACATGGCCTGCCTGAGGTCACGCTGTAAGCCAGGACTCTGTTAGATGCTTGTGTCTGGGAGCTGGCTTGGGCCTCCCACTGAGGGGCCCCCAGGAGCTGGGCAAACGAGCCCCAAGAGGGGAACCCATTTGCCCAGGCTGCCATGGCCTGACTGAGGTCTCTGCTTTGTAAGGGGGACATGGGAGGAGGGAAAAGAAGTGACAATTACCACAGGATCCTCCCAGCCCCTGAAAGGCCCAGAAAGGTCTCTGTGGTGCCGTGGACACACTGCCGGAGCCCCAGGGAGCCGGGCTCACACCCCAGTGGGCCGCGTTTCAGCTGTGTCATCTCGGACACCTCTGCGCCACCTTCTAGGCCTCAGTTCACCCATCCCTGCCGGCCCCACCAGGCCCTGCGAGGGTCTGACTGGGTAGCGAAGGCCGGTCCTCGAGGGTCTGGGCGGCGGGACCCTCACCTTGCCCCGTGCCTCCTTCAGCTGCTTTTCTGATGCCGCCTGCTTCATGTTGGCTTCTCGCACCATCTTGTGGGCCTCCTGGGAAGACAGCAGGGTCCGCATGCGGGGTGAGGAGCTGATGGATGGCCAGCAGACCCACTCCCCAGCCTGCCCCACATGCCCTGGTACCTCGAACAGGCTGGCCGTCAGCTCCTCCAGCTCCTGTTCCAGCTGCTCCCGCACCTTGGACAGCCGCTCGCATTCCTTGTCCTTCAGCTTCAGCTCCTGGGGGGCACAAGGTGGATGGCTGTCAACCCCACGGGGGCCCCCAGGCCTGGCCAGTCCTGGTGGGACCAGACCCATGGACCAGGCTCCATTCCTCAGGTCCTCTTCCGGGGGCCTCTGGACCCCGAGCTTGCTTCCTCTGCTGCCCCATGCTGTATGATGCGTTTTCTATTTAGCTCACAGCACGAGGCTGAAACCCCGACTATCAGTCCACAGGGGTTGGAACAGATTTTCAGAGATGTCAAGACTTCTAAAGTCATTTACAAGTCACAGGAACCAGTCTTTGTACTTGCCGCGTGCCCAGCACGGGCCTGACATGCAGTTGGCCTCGAGAGGTGCATGCTCTCTCCGGGCCATGGGCGAGAAGCCACAGCTCTCCCAGGTGGGCCCCTGGTCCCCGAAGCCCCCTCCCCACCCTCAGATCCCCACCTTCTGGGCTTTGTGCAGCTCCTCCTTCAGGAACTCCGAGCCCTTCTCGCGGATCTCCATGGAAGAGCTGCGCAGGCGCAACACGTCCAGCTGGGCGGCTGCAGGGTCCTCCTCCCCCTGGGCCTCCTCCCCTACAGAGGCCTCGGCCAGGCCTCCTGGGGGCTCCCTGAGGCTTTTGCAGGGGCCCACACTCTTCCAGGAGACCGGGGCAGCTTCCAGGGGCGGCGGGTGGCCCTCATCCAGGTGAGGCTGGCTGCGAGGCAAACAGCAGATATGGGGGGTGGTCCTGGACCTGAGCCCAGGGACCGACCCCAGGGAATGCACCTGCCACTCTGGGCCTCAGTCTCCTCATCTGTAAAATAGGGACACTAGCAGTAAGGCTATCACTGGGTTGTCACAAGGGCAGGATGACCAAGCATGAGGTCTCTTGGAGGCAAGGACAGGACTCATTCATCTTTGTCCGCCACCCCTTCCAGCCCAGGGCCTAGGCCTGTGCTTGGCACACAGTAGGTGGTCAGCACACAGTGGGAGTCAGTGTCTGTCCAACAGATGTCTGTAAATGCATCAGTGTTGAGAATCTAAGTTTCTACTTCTATAAGGTGGGGACAATCCCAGTGGCTGCCCCCTCAAGGGTCACTGAATGGATCAGAGTTGCACATAAAACCTTGGCACACAGGAGGCCCTTAAGTGGAAACTGCTTTGGTCGCTATTGTTAATGCAAATTTACACCCTTTAGAGCAGACCAGAGAGGAAGGACCCAGGCAGGGCTGAGGCAGGAAGATTCCGCAAAGAGCTCAGGCAAGGCAGTGCCACTTCCTGCCCCCTGGACCTTGTGGGGAGCAGTCCAGCTCTCTGCTGATCTGCCTTGTGAGCTCAGGCAAACACTCCCTCTCTGGGCCTCAGGACCCTTCTCTCCCTGAAGTTGAAGACCCTAGAGGCAGTTGGGGGGGGGGGGGGGCACCAGCCTCTGCCCTCACCCCCCGCCCCCATCTACACCCACCCCTTCGCAGCAGACCCTGAGGAGGGAGGGAGGGAGAAGGCTCGGCCAGCGGTGGTTTGTGCCAAGACAGCACCTCTGGACTCGCTCACTCAGCAAAATCCGGTGGCTCCTGAGCCAGCAGCTTCTGAGCTGCAGTGGCTGGCCTGAGGGTGGGGGGCTGGGCTGGGCCACTGATAACAGTGGGGAAGTGGAGGGGAGGGGGCTCAGAGGGGCCCACATGGGAGGGAGGAAAGACAAGGCCCAGGAGGGTCGTGGGATTCAGGATTCCCGCAGGAAAAGGGCGAGGCAAGGCTGGGAACCAGCCCCTTCTCCCTGTCCTCTGGACCCTGGGATGCTCTCCAAGTAGTCCCTGAGCCTCAGTTTCCCCCAGGCAACACAAAGGGACTGGACACCCAGGGACCCTAGCAATGAGCCCATTCCGAAACCTTCACACGGCCCCGTCCAGCCACTCAGCCCAGCCCGCCCTCTGCTTTGGAACTGGCCCAGAAAGTGGCCTTGAGACTCCTCAGGCTGGGTCCCGCCTGGCAGGGATATGGGGCTTTGAGGAATAAAGTGGCAACACACATCCTTCACTCTATCAACTGTGTTCATGCCACACGGGGATCTTTCCCAACACCCTTGTTTGGGGACCGGGGGCGGGTCTTGTTGGCAAGGGGGGTCCCTGACGCTTGAGGGACTGTGGCCGTCGTCTGGCAGCCCTGAGCTGGGGTCTGCACCCAGGGAACTCGCACAGTGCCAGACACTGTACAGGCTGCTCTGCCCGTGTTATTTATTTATTTTTTTTGAGGAAGATTAGCCTTGAGCTAACATCTGCTGCCAATCCTCCTCTTTTTCCTGAGGAAGATTGGCCCTGAGCTAACATCCGCAACTGTGGGATGCCTGCCACAGCACGGCTTGATAAGCAGTGTACCGGTTTGCACCTGGGATCTGAACTGGTGAACCCCGGGCCCCCAAGTGGAATGTGCGAACTTAACTGCTGCGCCATCAGGCCGGCCCCTGCCCGTGTTCTCATTTAAAACTCTGAACAGCACTCATGGTGTTGTCCCCATTCTACAAATGGGGGACAGAGTCTTAGAGGGTTGACGGAACTTGCCCAGGGTCTCACAGCTGGTGGGAGGCAGTGGTGGGATGGGCGGTCTTCAGCCCAAGCCCAAAACTCCCCAGTGGGTGAAGGTGTGAGTGGTGGCGCTGGTGCATCTGCCTGGGGATCCAGGGCTGTGAGGCCTGGGGTGCTGCAGGAAGCTCCTCCTTGGCTGTAACAAGGAAATCTGATCCAATACTGGCCCAAACTGGCTGCCCAGCCTCTGCTCAGGCCCAGAAACCACCTCCCAGGAGGGAGAGCCAGGCCCGGGGAGCTGCGGCTGACAGCGGGGGCCAGAGTCGGGCAAGCCCGGGGTCCACGCCAGGCTCTGGCCTGGGGTCCACGCGAGCCCCTGGGACTGTCGGGGAGATTCTCTGAACCTGCTTCCCCACCCGTGCGATGGGGGTAACGACCTGCAGGAGGTGCGCTGAGACTCAAATGAAGAGGTCACCACAGACAGCACCGAGCAAAGAGCGTGCAGTCTGCGGCCACGCCTGGCAGACACCCCTGCCGCGCCTGCCCAGGCTCTGGGTCCCACAGCTGAAACCACAGGCCCCAGGGAGATGTCCCCGCTGGCAGTTTGGAGACCTGGGGCCCAGCCCCACTTCCTCGGGCGAGAGAGGATGGCCATGGTCACTCAGTCTTGGCGGGGGCAGCAGACCCCACCTTGGGGGCTGCTCACTTCAATAGAATGAGCAAGAACTGGAGGCCAAGGGTGGGAGAGGACCCACAGGGACAGCATAGGGCACAGGGCAGGGGCCCAGGGTTCACACACTCAGCCTCGGTGCGTTTCCCTCTGCCAGGACCACCCCGCCGTCGCCCACGCCCCCTGCGTAGGAGAAAAAGGCCGTCAGCCCCTCCAGCAAGGGCCGAGCTTCATCCACCGGTGTGGTCTGGGCCTCTGGCCACAGGGAAAGACTCTCACTCTCCAGCTGGTCCAAGGGCACGGGCTGGGGGTGTGGCTGGACAGTCCCCCATCATTTTCCCAACAGGCTCTCACTTCAGCCCACTACTGGGTTGTGGGGATGGGTCTGTATTTTGCAACCAGAGAAAAGAGTGGCTCTTGGAGGCCTGGGACAGAGTCTTGGTGATGTCCCCCCTCCTCCCGGTTGGAAAAGCCCACTGGGAAAATCCTAAGGGCAGAAAGCATGGGAAAAGCAGGACCCCCACCTCCCGTAGTCCCTAACTGCCCAACACCTAGGCCAGGGGTGTAGGAGCAGGAGAAAAGAAGGGCCCGCCCTGTAATGGGGGGACGTCCAGCCTGCAGACACTCGCCTCACACTTCCCGGCTGTGAGGCCAGCTCCAGCGAGTCAGAAATTTCAGAGGAAGGCAGGATCCCAGACCCCGGGGTCCAGTCCAAGCCATAATCCCCTATTATCCGCACACTTCAGAACCCCCAGGCCAGAGGCCCGAGAACCTGGGGATGAACGCCTGGGGCGATGGGGGACTCACTCCTTGGATGAACACAGCTTACCACTTAAGTGCTTCTGTGCTAGGCACTCCCCCCGTCCCAAGTCCAGGTCCATGGCCTCTGCTCAAACCTTCCCAGTCCCTATTCCCTGCAGAAACAGAGTCCAGCATCCAGGATACGCTGCAGGGGCCACTGGGAAGGGGTCTGCTCAGGGGCAGGAGATGGGAGGAGTCAAGGTCAGGGGGAGACGGGGCAGCCAGCACCCCCCATCCTGAAGCCGGCTCCTCCGCCTAGAGCTCGGCAGGCGGTTCACACAGGAAAGGCCCCGCTGGGTCACTTCCCCAGGAAACACACGAGGGTGGGGGGAACGAGGCAATCCCCACCCCCCTAGGCCGGCCCTCGGAGGCTAGCAGGGCTTTTGTCCCCATCCACAAAAAGGGCAAAATGAGAATGAGCACTGTTGGATCCTATGAAACCCAGTCACCCAGCAACCCCCACTGAGCCAGTGTCCAGAGGTCACTTCTGGGGCCAGAAGGGCCCAACGAGGGTCCTGTGTGCTCCTTCCCAGCCCTGGCCTGACCAGCCTGCCAGGAGGTCTTTCTGCCCCTCCGTCTCTCCCCCAGGTCACCTCTTTAGTTAAAGACCCCCATGCTAATGGGCATAACGGGTTCATGAAAAAGCAGAGCCAGAGCCAGCGAGGGAAGCTCTGAACGGGGAAGGGGAGGGCCAGGAGGACACCCTGGGACCCCTCACCCTCTCCCTGGGCCAATAGGCTCGGCTCCAAGGAGGCTGCAGCTGGTCTGGTCTGCAGGAATCCCAACCCAAGGTCCAGTTCTGAGACAGCGCCAAGCACAGGGTCCGATTCAGGACCACGCTCCCCCATGCATGGGCAGTCCATCAGCCCTGAGGGCACTGAGGCTGACAGCCAAGTGACTTATGTCCAGCAGCCAAGGGGGTCCCAGGAAAGGTTTCACATCTTGGCTCCCTGACCGGTCTGCAAGCCCAGCCAGGCTCAGCCTACAGAAAGGGGCCACGTCTTCAGCTCCAAACACACAAGTATGTCGGATGCCTGAGCTCCCACCCCCAGCCATGTCAGCCCACCACTCCACGTGTCCACAGATGTCATCCTGCGTGAACCCCTGGATGCCACTGCAGGGAGATGTTCTCCCCAGCCCCGTTTGAACGATGAGGCACCTGAGGTTCAGAGAGGGATGGCGACCTGGCCGGAACACACAGTGACAGGGTGGGAAGTGAACCCAGAGGCCAGGCACCAGAGCGCCCAGTGACCCGTCACCCAGAAAAGTCCTGACGGGAGGAAAGAGGATGAATGGTGGTTTCGGAGAAGTGAGGCAGGATGCAGACGGGGTTTGAGGAAGTTTGCGACAGCGCCCGCTCCAGTGGCGGTGGTGGCAGAGGGGTTCCACCCAAGACTGCTGTCTAAGCGAGGCAGGCCTGGGGATGGGAGGGGACATGCAGAGGGGACACACAGAGCTAAGTGACCTGACTAGAGGATCGCTGGAGATCAGGGGCTGGATAGGGGGACAGAAATAAAAATTACAGTAAATTAACTAAAATAATTAAAAACCAAGGAAAAGGTGAGTGAAGACAATTGTACCGGGGATGGACATGAGAACTGGGAGGGGGTCTTTCAGGAAGGGGAAGGGGGGGTGGCTGAGGCGTTTGGGAAGTGGCACGTCCTGTAGGCGGCTGAGGGGAGGCACCGGGCCAGAGGGAACAGCCACAGCGTGAGCCTGGATGAGGGGATGAACGACAGAGGACGGAGAGCCAGAGAGCCAGCCCGGACATCTGAGGAGGAGCCATCCCAGGCGTTGCAGGGAGGGCTCCAGAAGAGGAGGTGTCATATACGTCATCCATGGGAACAGAAGAATGCCAGGGAGGCAGGCGGTGCGGGACCCTGGGGGTGGGAGAGGGAGGGCCTGGACCACTCCAGGAAGGGGGAGTCAGGTGTGGGGGGGGGGGCGGCGGAGCGGTGCCTTGTGGGAGGACTTGGAGCAAGAGCAGGCGAAGGTCAGGAACAGCCTCGGGACGGTAAGCAGGGATGTCAGAACACCTGAAGCAGGTGGGTCGGCCAAGCCTCTCCCCACCACAGCCCCAGGCCTGCCAGCCCGGCCCAGCCCAGCCCTGAGGACGGAATCCAGCCTAAGTCTCCACTGGGAGCGTGAGGGAGCTCACTCTGTGCTCCTGTGGAGCAGGACACACAGCAGGTGCCTCATAGCCGCCTCTTTAGTCCTAGCAGAATCTTGACCCCACGACCTCAAACACCCAACACATAGATAGTGAGCACCTATCACATGCCAGGGACCCCGCCAGCCCTGATCCATCGGATCCGCAGGGTCGCACAGATTCTGGCGTCTGGCACCACTGAGCCCCCTTCTCATGACATTCTAATTCATTTTGATCCCCCTCCCGGACCTGTTTTGGGCACAAGCATTTGTTGGGCACAAATCCTGTGCAGACACGGGGACGGTCTAGGACAAACAAGACTCTAAGGAGAGTCTGAGCCCTGCGCACAGGTGTGCTGATTAAGGAACAGCAGGAAAGACATCCCCACCTGCTGAGGGGGAAGGGTAGGTAGGTAGATCAAGGAGGGCTTACAGGAGGAGGGGACAGTGAGGGTTGCCCAACTCCTTCCCAAGGAGGAGGCCCACCTGCCTAGAGCCCCCAGGCCATACTTCAGACGACATCTCAGAGCCTGTAGTCCTCTGTGACTTAGGCCTTGCAGATCCAAGCCCCGTAGGGGAGCCGAAGCCCAGAGCAGTTAAGTGACTTGCTCAAGATCACACAGCCCACCTGCAGCCCTGGAGCTCCCCAGCATCCTGCCTGTCACAAAGACATTCTCCCATCCCTGGGAGGTTGGAGTGGCCTCACCTCAGTCCATCAGAGCCTGGCCCTCCCTAGAGATAAGCAGGATTAGCACCATCTGTCAGAGGGGTAAACTGAGGCTGAGGGGCTGCACGCACATCATGTGGCCACCCAGCGGCAGGAGACTAGTCCAGAACCCAAACTCTGGCCTCTACCAACCAAGTCTCAAGCGCCCAGCTCTGTGTTAGCTGCAGAAGTACCCAAGATGTCGTCCTTGCCCCATCACCTCGGAGCTGGCTTGACACCCATGACTACGGACATGGGAAACTGCGAGGGATGGGGAGGGGAGCAGCCGGTTTGGAGGAAGCTGCCTCTGGGTTGAGAGTTCAGGGCCCACTCAAGGAGTCCCAAGGAAGAGGGTCCACCCAAGCTCATGCAGGGTTCTGCCCCTGCCATCCACCCCGGGGGAGCAGCCCTGGGTCGAGGGCCAAGGGGTGAACTGGCACCAGGACCTGGCCATGAACAGCGCCGTCGCCCAAGAGAGAGATCTCAGTTCATCTTAGAGCTGAGGTCACCAGGCCCCAGAGACATCAGTGCTTTGGCCAGGGTCAGCGAGTCCTAATCCCAGATTCCTCCTGGTCTAGGAAGAAGGGTCCCGAGTATCCACCCGCCCAGGGTTATCATGAGCTACTGGGGCCACAAGCACAAGCAGCTCAGTCAGTGACCTGGGCAAGTGTGACCCCCAGCAGGGTCCCTCCCCGCTGCTGCTGGGATCTGGGTGAGCTCCTCGGATACCAGGCCCCCAGTGGGTGCGGGCAGCTTGGCCCCTGGTCCTTCAATCCCTGCTGCCGATGTTCAAGTGAGGGGTCCCTACAGAGGCAGTGCTCAAGGGAACCCCAAAACTCTGCCTCTGACTGCCCTGGCGCCCAACTCCTCATTCTGCCCTCAGGCTGTCCATCCTCAGTTAGGAGGCTCTGCCCCTGGCTAGGCCCTGGGGGATCCAAAGGTACATAAAAGAAGTGAGCCAGACTGAGCATCACGTGGGGGTCAGCCTGGTTCATCCAGAAGGGTTCTGGGAATATGGCAGGGAGGCTGGACTGGGGATCTTCTCCAGGACCTTGAGTCTTGTTGACTCTGTCCTTAAAGAGAGCATCCACCTACTGGTGGATGTCTGTCTGGCCCTGGCCTGGATGTCTCCAGGGAAGGGGCCTGGATCACTCGCCACCCCATAATCTGCTCATTTTACCTAGAGGCCCAGAGAAGTGAGGCCGTACTCTCAAGATCACACAGCAACTTGGTGGCTGTGTTTTGCCTGGGTGCATCCATCACCAAGGGGGCACAAGCTTCCTCCAGACCAGGCTGCTACTCAAACACAGCTACCCCCCCACCCCCACCCCACCCCCGCCGCCCCCAGCAGGCCTGCCCTAACCCCTCCAGGGACCACCAACACACCTCAACCGCTTTCTCCCTAAACTCAGTCGCCTTCCCCAGGGGCTCCATTCCAAAGCATATACACGTTGCTTCAGCTCTCTCTCTAAGTGTCGGGTCTCTCCACACCTCACCCCTCCCAGGAGTCCATTCTCTCAGCAGCCCCTGCTGGGGACGAGTTTCCCCATTCCTCCCCTAGCATCTCAGCTCAAGCCTTGCTAGGTGCCCTGGCGTCAAGCGGATTCAGCCCGTATCAGAAAACTCTGCAGCCCTTCCCTCCCTCCCCAGCTGGGGCTGGGAGGGGGCCTTGTCCTGGGACCACCCATCTGGCCCAGTTCTGCACAGGAATGCAACCCATCCCCACTCTGGCCGCATCTCCCCAGGTCTTTCCAGGCCATGGCGACGAGGAAGTGTCTGCTCAGCTCCATGAGAAGAACACGACCTTTCTACACAGACAGGGCACACCAGGTCAGCCAGGGACCGGGACCTCCCCTGAAAGCCAATAAACAGATGTGGGTCCTGGGGCCAGAGTCCTGCCTGCACGGGGGTCCCATCCCACACTCCGAGCCCGGTGGGCTCCAGGAGCCCCAGAGAGGTCCATCAGTTTGCTAGCTTCCTTGGCAGAGACTCAGCCCCTCTTTCTCAATTGCACTGCTTTCCAAGGTTCGCCCAGCCTGGGGGGCCCTCCTCTAGGTGCGGACCCCAGACTTACTCGGGCTAGTCCACCACCGCCGCCCCCCGCCCCATCTCACTTGCACTCCAGATGAGCTAGGGGGAGTTGGCGCTGTCCCTTCGGGACGCTCTGCCGCCCACCCCTGGAGACACCCCCTGACCCCTCCCCGCGGAGTGTCCTTCCATCTCCGGTGGCGAGGGGGCTCGCCTGTCCTCGTGCTAGCGCGCGCTCCGCAGCCGCGGGCCGGGCTGGGGACGGAGATCGCCTCCCGGGGCGGGGCGCGCGCCCTGCAGGGACCCGCCAGCCTCCAGCCCCGGGGGTAGCGGCGGCCCGGGCAGGCGCCGAGCCGCGAGCGCGCGCACCTACCCGCTCCACATCCCGGCGCCGGGGGCGCCCGGGCGTCGCTCCGCCGCGCCGCCGCCGCGATGTCCCCGCGTGGCCCCCGTGCCCGCCGCCGACTCCGCCCCGGGCCAGCCGGCCTGCCCGCAGCCTGTCTGTCCTGCCCGCAGCCCGTCTGTGCGGCTCCCGCTGGCGCCCCGGCCCGCAGCCCCGCGGCGACCCTGCCCTGAGCGGGTCACGTGCCCGAGGGGGTGGCCCGAGGACACGTGCCCGGCCCCGCCCCCCCGGCGGCCGGCGCTGCGAGCTCGCGCGCGCTCCCGGGGACTCGGGCCGCTCGGGCCGGGACGGTGCGACGGCCGGAGCGGGGAGGAGCAGCCTCCGCAGCATCCCGCGGCCGGCGTCACCCGCCGCCCCACCAGCGCAGCGCCCGCCCCGGGCCGCCCCGCTCAGGAACCTGCAGCCGCTCCCGGGCTTTCGGCTCCCTGATTCTTAACGGGTTGTCCCTTAAGGCCCGAAGACACCCTCCCACCCCCTCTCCCAGCTCCCCGGCCATCACTCCTTCTCTGGGCGGCCTACTCTGTGCCTTTCCCTGCACAGCATCCTGCCTGCTGGGAAGGGGGACAGACCCCAAAACAAGGGTTCTTTGTCCTACTCTCTGAGTGCTTATCTCGAGGGAGGACCCACATCTCCAGCCCCAGCCTCTCCCCACAGGGGCCTCCCTCTTGCTCTGACCCCCTCCCCCCACCCCCTCCCTCCCTTGCCCACCGTCTGCTCTCTGGGGAAATGCACCCCCCTACACACACCTGTCTGTCCCACAGCCTCTACAAAACCTTTCCCTGAATCCCAGACCAGTGGCCATCCGGTCCCTCAGTCCCTCTGTCCCCTATCCTGAGCCCTGACTATCGGCCTCAACTTCAGCCTGGATCTGGAGCCAGTGAGAACATAACCCCTCTTCTCTCCTGCCAGGGATCATGGCTCCCACCCTGCGTGTCTCAAGGAAGCCCGGGAGGCTGGGAGGAGGTACCTCCCTTCCAGATGCTACCAGAACTCCTGGCACTACTCTTCCAGGCCCACACAGCAGGGTCCCCACGCTTGAGTTTGTCAGGTCTTCATTTGGGGACACGTATTTCATTCTTTCATTCATTCCTTCAACCACCCCTCCTGAGTACACACTATGGGCCATTCAAGGGCTGGGGACTCAAAGGGAAACTGCACAGACCCAGGCTCTGTCCTCCTGGGGCTCCAGCATGGTGGGGAGGTGGGGATGGGGGACATATTCCTAAGGACCTCCACTTCCATGACTACTGCTTGCCCTGGGCTCACCTTGCTAAGTCAATGGTGTCTTTGTTAAAAATAGAAAATAGTACTCCTTTCCTAGGTGGGCACAGCCTACGCCAAGGCACAGGACTTGGTGAGTGGAGGGCAGGCTGGATTTTATCCCTTGCTCACTTGCTTTCTTGGCTGGCACCTTGTGCAGTGAACAACTTGGGCAGCCCTCCATGACATCCCTTCTGACTTTCCAGAATCATTCCACGCAGATCTCCCATGCCCTTCACTCTGCAGGGCAGTTGTTTCCACGACTGTGGTTTCCCAAGGGCAGGGACCAGCTCCTTCTTGCCGCTGTTTCTCCACCCACCCAGCCCAGCCCAGGGTCTGGCCCAAAGCAGATGTCATCGTGTGTTTGTTGACGTGAATCGTTCACCAAACAAATGTTGAGCAACTGCTGTCTTCTTGGCCCTTGCCCTATTCACTATTTAGGAGACGGGGGAGATGACGCCGAAGGTGCTCAGGACAGGGCCCTTACCCTCCAAGACTTCACAAGCCTGGGCCGGAGATAAGGACTGGCCCACGTCGTGGTAACCCAGACTGGTGGGAGATAAGGGGTGGAGGGGGTGGCAGCCCAGGGCTGTGGACCCAGAAGAAGAGTCCTCGGTATGGGAGGGCTGGTGGCTGTGGAGGCCTGTGAGCGAGGCCTCGAAGGACAAATGCGGGTTCCCACTTGGGAGCACTGACACCCCGGTAACTCACCAAAACTATCCTGTCTCTGTGCATCCGGTTCCCTTGGACTCCCAGACCTCACCAGCTCCTCCCCCAGCCTGGAGAGCGCTGTTCCTCCGCTGAAAAGGATGGGCTCAGAGAAGTTAAGGAAGCTGCCCGATGTCACACAGCGAGGGGTGGTGGGGCTGAGATCCCTTCCACCAGTTTTATGAAAAGAGAGCCCAGAAACCAGAGGGCTCCCTGGAAGCTGCAGCCACGTACATTCAGACAATAAGGGGCACCTACTAGGTGCCTGGCTGGCAGGCGAGGAGGGAGACATCAAATGTATGTACTCTGCCCCCAAGCCACTGCCGTCCCCAAAGCTACCTGGTACTCCCCTTGCCAGCCCCATCCCCGCCTGGCAGCCTTGCCCACAGACCCTTGGCAGGAGGTAGATGAGGAACAGGAGTCTGCCAGTTGGCATCACCCAGACCCCCATTCTGGACTTAGGTCTGTTCTGAGCTCACTGTGTGACCCAGGATGAGTGTCTTGCCCTCTCTGAGCCTGACTGACTCTACATCCGTACAACCACCAAGTTGGACAATCAGGGCCACCCCTGTGGCACTGACCTTGTAGGAGGTTCCAGAAATTCCTCAGCGTTCCATGTCAGGCCCCTGTCAGGAGTCTGGCTTCTCACCCACTCCCCCAACGCCCCGGCAGGGTGGCAAGATTGCCCCCTCCCCTCCACGTCCCGGGGCACCAGCTCACCTCTCTGTGTCCCAGGGCTCCTCTCTCAAGTTCCCCTCAAGTGCAAGGCCCAGACCTGTTGGGGCATCACAGACAGTCCCCGAGCTCATCGCCAGGAACACAGGGCATGTCGCTCGGGCAGGGCACCAGCTGGGCTTCTCAGGGGCGTCCATGCCTGGAGGGCCAGACCGAGGGTCCCTCTGGAGACTGCCAGGCGGGCAGGTGGCAGGAACCTTCTCCCCACCTGGCCGAGCCTCACACTAACCTTTGCTATCTCTGTGGAGCAGCGGCTGGCCGGGGAGGGAGGCGCCTCCCAGAAAGGCCTCTATCTCCTTAAACCCCATAATTATTAACTCCTGTGGCTCATCGGGCAGCAGCAGACGCTGGGGCCCTCCTTCCTGGGCTCCGGGCCACGGAAGGTGAGACTCCTCGAGGGGAGGTGGGGGCCTTCCACTCAGCCCGCAGACGGGGCCGCCTGTCCCCTCCCCGCCCAGCTTGGCGAGTCAGAAAGAGCCTGTGCGGCCCTGGCCTTCCACTAGCTGGCTGTGGGGCCTGGATAAGGACCCTCATCTCTCCCCCAGTCCCTGGCCTCAAAATCCCTTCAAAACTTTTTTTTTTTGGTGAGGAAGATTGGCCCTGAGTTAATATTTGTGCCAATCTTGCCCTATCTTGTATGTAGGGTGCAGCCACAGCATGGCTTGATGAGTGGTATGTAGGTCCATGCCTGGGATCTGAACCTGTGAACCCCAGGCCACCGAAGCGGAGTGTGTGAACTTAACCACTACACCACTGGGCTGGCCCACCACCCTTAAAACTTTTTAACCACCAACAAAAAGGGACCACTTAGTGTGGCAGTTAGAAAAACAGGCCTGGAGTCAGACAGGCTAGATTCAACCCCACTTCCAGACCATAAACCTTTGGCCATGTTAGCCCCTTTGTGCCTCAGTTTCCCCAAGTATAGAATGGACTCTCACCCTCTAAGGCACACCAGGCCAGCTGCTATTGCTCAGACATGCCCTATATCCTCCTTTCCACACACCATCCCTTCTCTCTGCAGCCTCCACCCCATCCCAACCCAGCCAATAAATTTCTCTTTACTCATATGCCTCCTCCAGGAAGCCTTCCTCTGTGAATTGCTTTCTTCCTCTGCAGGCATTGGGCTGCAGCCTTCAGACACATGGTCTGCCTTGTGTCATGATGAATGCCCTGTGGCACCGTTGGACTCTGCTACAAGGACTGAGGGACAGAGGCTGGCCCACGCTTATCACTGAATCCTTGATGCCCCCTCCCTGGCACATGGTAGCCTCAATCCATCCATGGGATGGTTTGAATATTCCACTCTGTCTCATTTGCCCTGACTTCTTTTTTTTCTTTTTTTGAGGAAGATTAGCCCTGAGCTAACTACTGCCAATCCTCCTTTTTTTTTTTTTTTTTTTTTTGCTGAGGAAGACTGGCCCTGAGCTAACATCCGTGCCCACCTTCCTCTACTTTATACGTGGGACACCTACCACAGCATGGCTTTTGCCAAGCAGAGCCATGTCCGCACCCAGGATCCAAACCGGCGAACCCTGGGCTGCTGAGAAGTGGAACGTGCGAACTTAACTGCTGTGCCACCAGGCCGGCCCCACATTTGCCCTGACTTCTAATCCTAGTTCTGCCATTCCCTGGCTGTGTGACCTTAGGCAAGTCACTTAACCTCTCTGGGACTCGGTTCCCCCATCTATAAAATGGGAACAATTCTCCCCTGTGAAGTTATGAACACCAAGGAGGAAACATTCGTGAAGTGTCTGCCGCAGCGAAGGATGAAAGACAGTTTCCTGTTCCCTTCTCCCTTGCCTTCCCTCTTCTTTCCTGTCGGCCTCTGAGTTCCCGCTGGGGAGAAGCTGCCAGTTCCTGACTAGCAGTCACGCCCCGGATAACAATATCTCCCGGCTCGGGCTTGGGCTGCAGGCTCTCTCAGCCTAATGCAAACCAGATGCTGGCCTCCCCTTCCTGGCAGCGAATTTTCCATGGCCTGCTCCCAACCCCTTCCTGTTTTTGCTCCTCACTGGTCCCCCTGCTAAATTCTCCTGTGCCGCCACCTTCCTCTGCAGGGCAACCTCTGGGCCCACCTGGAAACAATTAATGGAAAACAGGATGTGTGAAAGGAGGGTCTCCCCATCACCCCCACGTGGCGGGAGGGCAAGGCGCTCAGCCTGGCTGGTGACAAAGTGTGTGGAAATGGTCCCTCCCTGCCAAGCCTCCACCAGGCCCCTTGCGGGGGGGGGGGGGGGGCAGTCAGAGTCACTCTCAGGGCTGTATAGAAAGATTGGCTACTTTCTGGACATTTAGGCACAGGTGAGACTGCAGGGGAGCTGCGAGGACCTTGTGCTTGGCGGTCACTTAGAAAAATCAGAGCCAGAAGAGGTCCAGCACCGTCCTGTTGTGGATGAGGAAACCGAGGCCGGGACACTCATCCAGGGTCACTGGTGAGTCAGAGCCAAGGGGCAGCTGGGTCTAGGACTGCTTGCCAGTAAGACCTGCTGCCCCAAGTCACCCCCCCAGGGCTTGCTATCTCAGAGTCATCCTGCCCGCCCTTCCCCCATCACCACCACACTGAGCCCGGTCACAGGGGAGGCTCACAAGGCGGCCGGGTCGCTGCCCAGCCGCCTCCCGACTGGCAGGCGTGTGCACCTGGCCCAGCAGACCTGGATCTTCCCCACCAGGGCTGGGGACTCCCAGAGGGAGGCTCAGGGCAAGCCCTCTGGGGGGTGTGTGTGTTGGGGAGCTCTTCCCTTATCCTCTCAGCCAAGCGAATCTCCTTGGGGCAGCCAGGGCTGGTGGGGGTGGAGAGGCCGTGAGGACTCCACCATTTCCATGGAAACAACAGCCCCAGGGCTCCCAGAAAGCGGCTGGGCTGCCCCTCCCTCCGCCAGCTGTGCACAGTGTTTGGACAACTGGATGAGATGTTTTGCAGCCAGAGTCCTCCCTAGATGACGAAGCTCAGATTTCCAGAGGGAGGGAGGACAGGATGCTGGAGAGGAGTGGAAGAGGCTCCAGAGGTCAGACGTGGGCCTGGAGGCCCCCCACCCAGCCCTGACCAAGACCACTGTCCACCCAGCCCCAGCACGGTGGGAGCCTAGTCAGGCCCAGGCCACAGGGAAGGACTGGGTGGAGGGCGGAGGCTGCAGAATGGTGTCAGAGATTTGGTGGGGCGAACTGGTGAAGTCAGGCCCTGGGGACAGTCTGGGCTTGGGGAAGGGCCAGCATGTTGAGAGCGCTGAGATTCTAAGATAGAGATCAGCTCATCTACCCCTACTCCCATTTTACAGATAGGACAATTGGGGTCCAGAGGGGGCAGGCGCTCGCCCCAGGTGGGTGTAGAGCTGGACAGGTGATTGCAGCATGCCAGGCGTAGAGCTGGGCTGGAACCCAGGCTCCTGAGCCTAAGCTTGCTCCTCTCACTGTCCAAGCTGCCCCCACCCTCCCTCCCAGCCCCCGAGACACACACGTACCCCAGCCAGTGAATCGAATCCTCGTCCTTGCTCTTCCCCCAAAGACACAAGCAAAATAACCTACTCAAGCGTAGTACTCTGGGGTCACAAAGAAAATACACAGACACTGAGTTCCCCACTAGCCTCCAAGGCAGTCGCATTAACCCCCTTGTGGACAAGGGGTGGAGGGCCACGGAGCCAGGAGTCCTGCGCCATTGCCTACTCTGGGGCTGGGGCTCCCCCGGATTCCCCACCGCCATGGCCCAGGCCTCCCGGAGCCCCTGAGTGAGACTGAGAAGACACACAAGTTCCAACCCAACCATTCGCAAGGTAGTTTGAGCCTCAGCTGATTCGTGTTAAAATGGGCAGGATTAACCTTGCTGTACTTGACTCATCATACTGTGGGTGCTGATGGCGAGGGGCGGCGGGTGCCAGTGGACCCCTTTGGGGCCCTAAATATTTCCCAGCAATGAAACCATTGGAAGCTCACGTGAAGGAAGGAAGGAGGGAATTCCCTTGGGCCCAGGTGGGTATGGGAGTCCCACCACGGTGCCTGGGGGAATTTCTCCAAGTAGAACCTGTTTGCCTGCTACTCCCAGCTCCTGAGCAGGAAAGTGCAGCCAACCTAATGGAATTCAAGAGCCAGCCACACCTCCAAGGACAGATATGACTGGAGGGACAGCTTGTGACTCCCTTCCAAAATGGCAGAATCGGGGTGGGGCGGAGAATTTGCTAGCATCTTTACATTCGACATCAGACTTAGCTCGCCCTCCAAATCACCCGATGGTATCCTTCATTGCCTTCTGCTCCCATTTTAAAGATGAAAGAACTGACACTCGGAAACGTTGAAGGATTTGGCGACAGCGAGCAAGTGAGGGAAGTGGGATTTTAATACAGGTTTATCAGACTCCAAAAGCTTGGTCTTATCCCTCCACCATTCGTCCTCTCAGGAGAAGGGTAAGGTGAGGGTTTTTGGAGAAAGGAGGCTTGAAGGATAAGCAGGATTTAAATACACAGAAATGGAGGACAGGCATTCTTTGCAAAGGGACCATCAGGAACAGAGGCTGGGGGGTGGGGCACACCGAGAGAAGCACACCCTTCACTCTGGCTGGAACGGTAAAAGGACTAGATGGGCAGGCTCGGGAGGAATCATGAGAGCCTTGGAGGGCAAGTTAAAGAGTTTGGACTTTATTCTCGAGACTCCAAGGAGACAGTTAAACATTTTTGAGCAGAGAGTGACACGATCAGAGCCCTGCTCAGGGAAGATTCGACGGGCAGCAGTGTAGCATAGAAAATAAAAGTGAATACTTATCAAATATCTAGAGAGTGAAAGACTTTCTAAACTTAGAAGCGTTTGAAGGGACCTCAAAAGAAAAAAAATCAATAGATCTGTTTACATTAAAATTTAAAACTTCTCTGTGTTCCTCCCTTCACCAAAAAATAACCCAAATTAAAAGGCAAATAGCCTGGGGAAAATATTCCCAGCAAATGGCAAAGTGTTAACATCTTTAGTATGTAAAGAATTCACAAAAATCAATAAGAACATGTTCATTCATTCAACAGATCTTTTTTTTTTTTGCTGAGGAAGATTCACCCTGACCTAACATCTGTGCCCATCTTCCTCTATTTTGTACATGGGTCGCTGCCACAGCATGGCCACCGGTGAGTGGTGTAGGTCTGCGCCTGGGAACCGAACCTGGGCCACCCAAGCGAGGTGTGCCAAACTTAACCACTAGGCCATGGGGCCGGCCCCACATTCAAAAAATCTTTAATGAGCACCTGTGCCAGGTGTTGAGGAGATACTAGTGGACAAGACAAAGTTTCTGCCCGAATGAAGTATACAGTTTGGGGTAGGGAGGATTCAGACATCTAATTACAATCCCATGTGACAGGTACAAGAATGGGAAGTATATCGATGAACTCCCAACCTAGACTTGGAGTCTAGGAAATGTTCCCAAGGGAAGAATTTGGGAGTGGGAAAGGGACGAAGGAAAGAGATGAGTCTGGCAAGGGAGTCAGGGCCAGATCACGTGGGGCCGTGTATGCTAGGTAAGGAGTTCAAACTTTATGCTTAAGGACAAAAGGGAGACATCGAAGGTTTTAAGCAGGAGCGTGATGTGATCAGATCTGCAGGTCAAAGAGATGTCTCCTGTGGATGTGTGTGGAAGGGATTGGAGAATTTCCACGTCTAGTGGAACTTGGAGCAGCGAGGAACATTCCTGCCACTAAACTGTGCACTTAAAAATGGTTAAAATGATTTTAAAAGCACACAAACCTGACACACCTAAGTATAAGGACATGGAAAGGCTGAGACTGAAAAAGTTATACCAAGAAAATATATCAAGAAAATACAGAACAAAAGAATGGTGATATACCAGGGGCCAGCCCGGTGGTGCAGAAGTTAAATTTGCACATTCTGCTTTGGTGGCCCGGGGTTCGCCAGTTGGGATCCCCGGTGTGGACCTACACACTGCTTGTCAAGCCATGCTGTGGCAGGCGTCCCACATATACAGTAGAGGAAGATGGGCATGGATGTTAGCTCAGGGCCAGTCTTCCTCAGCAAAAAGAGGAGGATTGGTGGCAGATGTTAGCTCAGGGCTAATCTTCCTCAAAAAAAAAAAAAAAAAAGGATGCTGATATACCTCTATTAATAAGTGACCTTTAAGACAAAAAGCATTATTGAGGGTATAGATGGCCACTATGCAGTTATAGTAAAATGATGGCAATGTTAAGTAAAAGAAAAATCAAACTCACCAGAAAGATATAACAATTCTAAATTAATATGTGCCTAATAACATAGCCTAAAACTAATTAAAGCAAAAATCATTAGCGTTTCAGGGGGAAATTAGACAAGTCTGTCACATTGTATGAGATATCAACAAATCTCTCTCAACTCTGAGTAGATCAGGAAGCAAAATATTGGGAACTGGCAGCAACGGAGACCCCTGGCGTTAGTAGTAAAGGCTAAAATATGGAGCTTTAGATCAAAGCTAATCAAGAAATAATTAGATGCCCACATTGCCTCCCCTACTTCATGCCATTGAACAGCTTTCTCTTTCTTTCTTTTTTCTTTTTTTGAGGAAGATTGGCCCTGAGCTAACATCTGCTGCCAATCCTCCTCTTTTTGCTGAGGAAGACTGGCCCTGAGCTAACATCTGTGCCCGTCTTCCTCCACTTTATACGTGGGATGCCTACCACAGCGTGGCCACTGGGCCAGCCCAACTTTCTCTTTCTGGATCTAGCATAAGACTGGAAATTTATTCTCTGGAGGTGGTAAAACAGAGAGTCTTTGGGCCAGTAGTGGACTGGGGATTGAGCAATTGCATACAACTCTCTTCCCTTGCTTGGCAGCCAGAATAGTGGCAGCCAGATCTTTACCCTCCAGACAGCAGGTTGGAAGAGCCTTCCCCAGGGACCTGGTGAGTCCAAGAAAAGAGAGCTAAAGACCCTAAGATTACTGTTACCCACGAAATGCCAGTCAGAACATCATACTGTGAAGCTCAAGGTTGACACGCTTAGAGCTTCCCATCAAATTTTGAGCTCCCATTCTTTGTTTTTTGTTTTTTTTTTTGGCAAGGAAGATTGGCCCTAAGCTAACATCTGTTGCCAATCTTCCACTTTTTGCTTGAGGAAGATTGTCGCTGAGCTAACATCTGTGCCAGTCCTCCTCTATTTTGTATGTGGGACACCGCCACAGCATGGCTTGATGAGTGGTATGTAGCTCTGCACCTGGGATCCAAACCAGTGAACCCTGGGCTGCCAAAGCAGTGTGTGCAAACCTAACCACTACACTGCTGGGCCGGCCCCTTGAGCTCCCATTCTTGATAATGAGCAGACAACCAAGGATGACTAGGCAACTAAGGAGAACCTCTGACATGAAAGAAATCAAATCTAGCAAACAGAAAAAAAGCAACTTAGAAGAAACAAAAACTCTATAGGGAGAAGGAAAAAAACCCCTATCATTAATATCCCTCAGAAAGAGAAAAAGAAGGTATTGCATTCATGAAAGAAGAACATGATTTCATAAAAGTAAACATTCATAGAACCAAAAGAACTCTTGGAAATTAATATTTTTTAAAAAAATGATGGCAGAAATGAAAAACTCTGAAGAAGGGTTAGAAGACAAAGTGGAGGGAATATCCCACAAAATAAATAAAAATAAAGAAATAAAAAACAGAGAAAGCATTAGAAAGTTTAAGGACAAACTTAGGATGCTCAATAACTGAATAACAAGGATTCCAGAGAAACAGAAGAAAATAGAGAGACTGAAGCATCAGATAAAGAATTCAAGCTCATTTTGCAAAACTGAAGGATATGATTTTTCAAATAGAAAAGGCCCAGCTTGTGTCTAGTTGAGTCAATGAAAATACTGAGATACATCGGTGTATGTTTCCAGGAAACTGAAGACAAAGAGAAGATCTTACAAGTTTCCAAAAACACAAAAATAGTCACAACAAAGAATCTGGAATCAGAATGAATTTGGATGCCAGAAACAAGAAGACAATGGAGAAATGCCTTTAATATTCAGAAGGAAAGTAATTTCCAACCTAGAATTCCATGCCAACTAAACTATCATCCGAGTATATATGCAAGGTCTCAAAAATTTAACTCTCACAGGGGTTGGCCCTGTGGCCGAGTGGTTAAGTTCGCGCGCTCCGCTGCAGGCGGCCCAGTGTTTCGTTGGTTTGAATCCTGGGCGCGGACATGGCACTGCTCGTCAGACCACGCTGAGGCAGCGTCCCACATGCCACAACTAGAAGAACCCACAATGAAGAATATACAACTATGTACCGGGGGGCTTGGGGGAGAAAAAGGAAATAATAAAAATCTTAAAAAAAAAATTTAACTCTCACATACACTTTTTTCAGGAACTGCTAAAGGATGCACTCCAAGAAAATGAGGGGGGAAACCAAGAAAGAAAACCTATAGGTCAAGAGACTGAAAAGCTAACACAGGACAAAAGGGAAGGGAATGTTTAGGATGATAGTGAGAGTAGATTCTGGGATCCTGTGTAGGCAAAGATGGCACTCAGTCCAAATTGGAAGAGAGAAGATCAAGAGGTTGGCACACTGAGGCCCGTCATCACCATTCTTCTCCCATTGTACCATCACTTTGAACTCATGAACCGTTACAGCGTATGTTCCACCAAAATAGAAGAGTAAACCATAAAAAAGAAAGACAGGGGATACAGGAAATGAAGGACTCCAACCCAGGAGACTAGGAAAGATTATTCTAAGGACAACAGCAAAGTCCCAGGACAATGGCTGTATAGCAGCGTGGAGAGGAACCGGCTTGGGTAGAAGAGAATGATGGCCACCAGGAATAATGTCTCCAAGAAAAATCATTGAAACGGATAGATTAACTAATGTGATTGAACATATTAGAAGGTGTGAGAAGAATTAGCAATAGGTACAAAGAAACTTGAACAATTGGAAAAGAAAATCACGACAGTTACTAACTTCAGGGAAAACCAAAACTAACATAATCAGAGTTTCTGAAGTGCTCAGCTATGAATAATATTTGAGTAGGCATAAAAATGTAAGTGTCGAATATTCACTTAACCACTATTGTTTTAACCCACAGTGGTATCAAAGAATTAAATTCTCATCTCCCAAATAAGAAGTCAGTAGATTGCCGGGGGGCCGGCCCCATGGCCGAGTGGTTAAGTTCGCGCGCTCCGCTTCGGCAGCCCAGGGTTTCACCGGTTCGAATCCTGGGCACGGACATGGCACTGCTCATCAAACCATGCTGAGGCGGCGTCCCATGCATGTGCCACAACTAGAAGGACCCACAACTAAAGATACACAACTATGTACCCGGGGGCTTTGGGGAGAAAAAGGAAAAATAAAATCTTTAAAAAAAAAAGAAAAAGTCAGTAGATTAAATGGTTAATAAAAAGCTGTCAGTGTACACGTTATTTAGAGAAATTAAGATGTGTAAATGCAAGATGGAGACTAGAGGAAAGGGAAGGGAGAACAGAAAACTGATGTATTTTATTGTATGTATTTTATTGTAAGCCTTTTTGTGACTATTTGACTTTTAAAATTATATACACATGCTACTACTACTACTTTTAAAAAGAAAAAGAGAAAACCATTTGAGCTCATTCTGTGAGGCCAGAAACCCAACAAGGATAGTATGAGAAAGGAAAATTATAAGCCAACCTCACTAATGAACATAGATGCAAAAATTCTAAATAAAATATTAGCAAATTGAATCCAGCAATGAGCACAAAATATAAACTCAATCTGGTTATTGTATATTATACCAGGAATTCAAGCTTTGTTTAACATTGGGAAATCTTTAAATGGCATTCACCGCTTTAATAGATTAAAGGAAGAAAGCATTGTGATTATCTAAATAGACACAGAAAAAGAATTTGATAAAAATTCAATCCCCATTTATTTAAAAAAAATTAGAAACCTGGGAATGAAAGGAAACTTCATTGAACTGATAAAGAATATCCACCAAAACCCCACAGCAAACATCATTCTTAATGGTGAAATGCTAGAAACATTCTTTTACAATTAGGAATGCGACAGGCATGGCTGCTATCATTGCTTCCATTCAACATTATACTGGTGATTGTAGCCAGTGCAACAAGACCAGAAAAAGAAATTTAAGACATAAAGATTGGGGGCCGGCCCGGTGGCACAGTGGTTAAGTGCACACGCGCCACTTCAGCGGCCCAGGGTTTTGCCAGTTCGGATCCTGGGCGCAGACATGGCCCCACTCGTCAGGCCATGCTGAGGCGGCGTCCCACATAGTACAACTAGAAGGATCCACGACAAGAATATACAACTATGTACTGCGGGGATTTGGGGAAAAAAAGCAGAAAAAACAAAATCATCTGCAGTTCTGTACACTGACAGCAGTTGGAAAAATAGAACTTTAAAAATATATATTATTTGGGCTGGCCAGGTGGCGTAGTGGTTAAGTTCAGTGTGCTCCACTTCAGTGGCCTGGGGTTCATGGGTTTGGATCCCAAGGGTGGACATACACCACTTATTAAAGACATCTGTGGTGGTGATCCACACACAAAATAAAGGAAGATTGGCACAGATATTAGCTCAGGGCCAATCTTCCTCAGCAAAAACAAACAAACAAACATTATTTACTATAGCAATAAGTGATAAGCACTTACAATAAATCTAATAAAATATGTGCAAGACATTATAGAGAAAATTTTAACTCGATACAAATTATAAAATTATGATCATTACAGTATGAATTATCATATATAATCTAAATTATTTTAATTATAAAAATATCAAAACTAGAAGCAAATTATAAAACTGGATATTTCAAAAGATGTCAATTTCCTCCAATTTGATCTCTGGATTCAATGCAATTGCAATCAAAATTCCAACAGGGATTTTCTTAATTTTAGAATTTATATAGAAGAGGAATGGTCAAGACTATCTAAGACATCGCTGGAGGAGAAGAATGAGGCGGAGTTGCTTACTCTCTAACTATCAGGACTTAATAAAACTCTAGTAATAAAGACAGTATGATATTAGCTCAGGAATAGACAAATAGGCTGATTAAGTCAAATAAAGAAACCAGACAAAGACCCACACATATCTGGAGCTTTGACAAGTAGATATGGCTTTGCTGGTCAGTGGGGGAAAGGAAGAGACCATTAAATACATAATGAGGGAATAATTGCTCATCCCTATACGGATAAAATAATTGGAAGCCTATCTCACACTTTGCAGAAAAATTAATTCCAGATAAATTAACAATTTAAATGTGGAAGGCAAAGTCTTAGAAGAAATTATAGGAGAATATCTTTTTTATTTCAGAGAAGGGAAGGATTTTTTAAAAAATAAGACACAAAAAGTCCTAACCATAAAAGAAAAGATGGATAAATTCAACTACATTAAAATTGAGAACTTCTTTTCACCATCAGACACCGTAAAGTAAGCAGAAAGATAAGTCATAACCAACAGAGTTTTAGTATCTAGATTAGAAAAGGAACTGCTATCAGTCAATAAAAGAGATATAAAATAATTCACTAGAAAAATGGGCAAAAGACACGAACGTGCATTTCATAGAAGAGGCATTACAAATTGCCAATAAGAGTTTGGAAAGATACTCAAGCCTAACTACATTGGTAATCAGGGAAATTCAAATAAAGCCACAGACAGATACCCCCTTACACTCACTAGGACTGGCAAAAATTTAAAAATCTGACAATACCAAGTGACGTCCCAAATGTGGATCAACAGGAACTATAGTGTGGGTAGGAGTGTAAATTGGTACCACCATTTTGGTAAACAATTTAGCATTACCTTGTAGAATGGAGTGTTTGCATGTTCCATGATCAGGCAATTCCACTCCCAGGGACATATGCTTGGGAAACTCTAGCACATTTGCACATAGGAAACACGAACAAGATTGTTCATAATAGCAATCCAAACGCCAACGAACGGAGACCAGATAAATGCATTATGTGATTGCTTTAGTTTCCTACGCAACTGTAACAAATTACCATAAACAAAGAGGCTTCAAACAACAGAAATTTATTCTCTCATCATTCTGGAGGCCAGAAATCCAAAATGGGTGTCACTGGACTAAAATCAAAATGTCAGCAGGTCCGTGCTCCCTCTGGATGCTCTAGAGGAGCCCTGTTCCTTGCCTCTTCCGGCTTCCGGTGGCTGCCAGCACGCCTTGGCTTGTGACCCACCACATTGCCTTCTCCTCTTCTGTCCGTGTCACATCTCCCTCTGCCTCTCGAAATGCAAGGTGACTGCATTTAGAGTCCACTCTGAAAATCCAGGATAATCTCCACACCTCGAGATCCTTAACTTAATCACGTCTGCAAAGACCCTGTTTCTATATAAGTTTACATTTACAGGTTTCAAAGATTAGGATATGATGTCTTGGTGGGAGAAGGGGGTGGGGCCTTTTCAGCCTTCCAGAGTCTTCCCTCCGACCCCAGAAGATTCTCCTCCTTCACACACACACAATACATTCATCCCACCCCAACATCTCCAAAAGTCTTAACCCTTATAAGATCAATTCAAGTCCAAAATCTCATCTAAATATAATGAGCTCAAATCCCCAAATCTCATCATGTAAACCAAGTATAGGTATGATCCATTCTGGAGAAAAATTCCTCTCCATCTCTGGAACTGTGAAACTAGGAATAAGTCATCTGTCCCCAAAATACAATGGTGGGACAGGCATAGTATGATAGTTCTAGACATTCCAAAAGGGAGAAAATTGAAGGCAGAAAGTGGTCACTGGCCCTAAGCAATTTCAAGATCCAACAGAGCAAATGCCATTGTTTTCAAGGCTTAAAAATAATCCTCTGTCATCCACAGTTCTAGCCTCTGCATGCTGCAGCTCTGACTTTTAGGGCAAGGCTCTGCCCTCTGGGCCTAAGCCTCCTCCCTTTGAGTCATTCTTCCTTTTTCTTAAAGATAAACATAAATTTGTTGGAAGCTGAGTAGTGTTTTTTTTTTTTGAGGAAGATTAGCCCTGAGCTAACATTTGCCAATCCTCCTCTTTTTGCTGAGGAAGACTGGCCCTGAGCTAACATCCATGCCTATCTTCCTCTACTTTATATGTGGGACGCCTACCCAGCATGGCGTGCTAAGTGGTGCCATGTCCACACCCAGGATTTGAACCGGCGAACCCTGGGCCACCAAGAAGTAGAACGTGGGCACTTAACCACTGCACCACCAGGCCGGCCCTGGAAGCTGAGTAGTTTTATAAGCCTATTTCCTTCCTGTAGAACTTTGGGAGACCAACAGCCTTCCTTCATTTCATTCTGTGTCTATTCCTTTCAGTCAAAGCTAGTAGTATTTCTTCCCATATAACATTCTTGAAAACCTAGTGGGTCTCTTGTGTATGTCACAGGGATTCACATCACGAAACTAGAGAGTCCTCCACACATCGTGCTGGGATAATTCCATCTTTATTCCTGGCTTCTGCCGCGATGGTTGAGTAGATCCATGAGTCACACTCTTAAGATCCTCAACACAGCAACAGGCCATCCGACCACATCCATGGGCTCCTCTCCAGAGTACAATTTTCTAAGAGTGAATCACCATGTTAGCATCTTTTGCAATCTGAAAAGGTTGCAACTTTCTCAAATCATCAAGTGCTGGTTCCTTTTTGCATAACAGTTCTTTTCTCAGTATATCTTTCTCCGCTCACGTTTGACTATCATCAGCAAGAAGAAACCAGGCCACATCTTCAACACTTTGCATGGAAATGGGCTCAGCTGAAATACAAGTTCATCACTTACAAAGTCTGCTTTCCACTCCCTGTAGGACACAACTTAGCTAGACTTTCTGCCACTGTATAACAGAGCTCTTCTCTCCTAGAATTTCCAGCAACATTTTCCTCATTTTGTTCTGAGCCCTGATTGGCAGAGTCTGAAACATCTGTATTTCTACCAACAATCTGTTCAAGGCAATCTAGGCTATCTTTTTTTTTTTTTTTTTTGAGGAAGATTAGCCCTGAGCTAACTGCCACCAATCCCCCTCTTTTTGCTGAGGAAGACTGGCCCTGAGCTGACATCGTGCCCATCTTCCTCCACTTTATATGTGGGATGCCTACCACAGCATGGCTTGCCAAGCAGTGCCATGCCTGCACCTGGGATCCGAACTGGTGAACCCCGGGATGCTGAGAAGTGGAATGTGCGCACTTAACCGCTGTGCCCCCGGGCCGGCCCCTAGGCTATCTTTCCTGTCATGCTTCTCAAAATTCTTCCAGCCTCTACCCATTATCTAGTTCCAAAGCCATCTCCAGATTTTTGGCATTTGTTGCAGCAGTGCCCCACTCTTGGTTCCAAAATTGATGTTAGTTTTCTGTGGTGACTGTAACAAATTACCACAAATGAGGCGGCTTCAAGCAACAGAAATTTCTCATCATTCTGGAGGACAAAAGTCCACAGTTAGCATCAATGGGCCAAAATCAAGATGTTGGTAGGTCCATGCTCCCTCTGCAGGCTCTACGGGGAAATGCATGTCTTGCTTCTTCCAGCTTCTGGAGGCTGCTGGCGTCCCTGGGCTTCCTTCCAATCTCGGCCCCCATTGTCACATCGCCTGTGCCTCTTCTGCTCCTATCAAATCTCCCTCTCCTCCTCGTCTTATAAGGACACATGTGATTGCACTTAGGGCCCACCCTGACAATCCAGGATCATCTCCACATCTCAAGATCCTTAATCACATCAGCAGAGACCCTGTTACCATGCAAGGTCACATTTCCAGTTTCAGGCATTAGGATGTGATCTCTTTGGGGGGGGGGGAGGCACTTTTCATCCTATCACAGTTTCATTCTTATGATAGAATATTATACATCAGTAAAAATGAATAAACATTTCTATGTCTTTTATTTCTCTCCTTTCTAGAATGTAAACTCCATAAGGGCAGGGCCTTGTGTTACTCGCCGCTGTATACTCAGCGCCTGGAAGAAGGACCATCAGGTAAATGGTACCCAATAAATATTTGCTGAACGAACCAGTAAAATGGATATTTATGAAGAGCAATACAGGCAAAAAGAAAATTTTATGGCATAACATTAAGTAAAAAAAAATGGAATGCAAAATTTTATTTACTGAATAATTATTTTTAAAAAATATTCTATGCTAAAAAAAACACTGGGGGGGGGGGCTAGCCTGGTGGTGCAGTGGTTAAGTTTGCACGTTCTGCTTTGGTGGCCCAGGGTTTGCCAGTTCGGATCCTGGGTGCGGACATACGCACTGCTTGGCAAGCCATGCTGTGGTAGGCGTCTCACATATAAAGTAGAGGAACATGGGCATGGATGTTGGCTCAGGGCCAGGCTTCCTCAGAAAATAAAAATAATTAAAAAAATTAAAAAAAATTAAATTAAGAAAGACTGGGATGTCAGGGAAAAATGGGGTAGGCAATTCCAAGAGTTCATGCCTTCACCAAAGCAGCTGATAGGGGCCAGCCCTGTGGCTGAGTGGTTAAGTTTGCATGCTCTGCTTTGGTGGCCCAGGGTTTCACTAGTTTGGATCCTGGGCACAGACATTGAACCACTCATCGGGCCATGCTGGGGCAGCATCCCACATAGCACAACCAGAAGGACCCACAACTAGAATATACAACTATGTACTGGCGAGCTTTGGGGAGAAGAAGAAGAAGAAAAAAAAGATTGGCAACAGATGGTAGCTCAGGTGCCAATCTTAAAAAGGAAAAACCAGCTGATGAACTGGCAAAACCGTCAGAATTAGCTGTGTCAGAACTCTGGAAAATAATCAAAGTTTATAGCAACCAGCTGAACACTTACTCAAGCTATAAACAGCTGACTCTCAGTAAGAAAACTTCATGATATTTTAACTTATGCTGGTGCATTCCTGCTGCCCGGCTCTGTGGCAGCCTTGAAGACAACAGCCTGCATCCCTGGCATAGGTCATAGTATTGGAGGAAGCAGGGCAGAGCTTCTACTGAAAGAACTCTAGTTGTTTGTTTTGACCTGTCTGGTGGCTCCCTGAAGGTCTGGCTCAAAGGGCTTGCCTTTATTTGGCCTAATGAAGAACTCTCCCAGGGTTGAGGTGGCTACCTGGGGGACATTTGTTGAAAACATATAAAGGCAACTGTATTAGTTGCTGCCATCCGGGGTGTGGGATAACATTTGGGGAAAACAATAAACAAACCAAAAAGTTTAGGAGGAAAGGCTGGAGAATGAGATGCTTTAGGAAATAAAGGCTTTGAAAAGCTCCTACGTATTTCTCTGAATAGAAGTCCACACACATGCCCAGGGCTGGGTGCATGCTCAGGGAACACCGGAGAAGACCCTAAGCTCTCACCTCTGGCTGGTCTTCATGCTCTGTGCAAGCAGGAAATGAAGGCTAAGGAAGAACTGTAAACTGCCTGGTTGAGTGTTGAAGATAATGTCCCGATACACACACAGAGCTCATCTGCCGAAACCAGGAGATTTTTGTTGTTGTTATCCCAGGCATTTGAGGAAACCTCTGTGAAATCACTAGCTGACCACACACAACACAACATAACTAGTGACCACACACAATGAAAAATACAGACTTTACAAAATTACTTAAGAAAAGTCACTAAACTAGCAAAAAACAATTACTAATACAAGCAGCAACAACAAACCCTAGGGTGGTAGAAATCTGATTTCTAGAGTTGCTGCATTAAAATATTCAAAATGCCCAGTTTAGAACAAAAATTATGATGCATGCAAAGAAACAAGAAAGCATGGCCTATACATGGGGAAAAAACTTGAGGAAGTACAGATATTGGATTTAGTAGACAAAGACTTTAAATCAAGTATTTAAAATATATTCAAAAACCTAAAGGAAAACATGTGCAAAGAACTAAAAGAAACCATGAGAACTATATCTCACCAAGTAGAGAATATCAATAAAGAGACAGAAATCATAAAAAGGAAACAAACAGAAATTCTGGAGTTGATGAGTACTAACTGAAATGAAAAATTCACTATAGATGTTTGACAGCAGATTTGAACAGGCAGAAGAAAGAATCGTCATACTTGAAGATAAGCAATTGAGATTACCCAGTCGAAGGAGCAGAAAGAAAAAAAGAATAAAGAAAAATGAACAGAAAAATAAAGAAAAAATAAGAGACCTGTGAGACACCATCAAGTGGATCAACATATACATGAATGGAAGTCCCAGAGGGAGAGAAATGGGTAGAAAAAATATTTGAAGAAGTAAAGATCTAAAACTTCCACATTTGATGGAAGACATAATCCACACATTCAAGAAGCTTAATTAATCCCAAGTAGGATAAACTGAAAGAGACCTACATCAAGACACAATCAAACTGTCAAAGGCCAAAACAAAACGAGAATCTTTACAGCTTCAAGAGAAAAGTGATTCATCTTGTACAAGGGAACCTCAATAAGATTAATAGTTGATTTGTCATCAGAAACTACGGAGGCCAGAAAGTAGGGGGATGATATATCCAAAGTTCCAAAAGGAAAAAAAAGGTCAACCAAGGTCAATCAGGAATTTTATGTCTGGTAAAACTATCCTTCAGGAATTAAGGAGAAATCAAGACATTCTCAGATTAACAAAAACAAAGTTTGTCACAGGTAGAACTTCCCAAAAAGAAATGCTAAAATGAGTCCTTCAGGTTGATATGAAAGGATGCTAGACAGTAAGTCAGATCCTCATGAAGAAATAAAGAACACTGGTAAAGGTAAGCATACAGGTACAAATAAAAGTCAGTATTGATGTATTTTTAGTTTGTAACTCCTCTTTTTTTCTAAATGATTTAAAAGACAACTACAATTTATAAATCTATGTTGATGGGAACACAATGTAGAAAGATGTAATTTGTGACAAAAACAACATAAAGAACAGGGGATGAGGCTATAGAGAACAAAGTTTTTGTATACTATTGAAATTAAGTTGGTATTAATTTGATGTAGATTGTGATAAATTAAGATGTTAATTGTAATCCCCAGGACAACCACTAAGAAAATAACTAAAATACATCTAGTAAAAAAAAAAAACAAACAAACAGAAGGGAATCAAAACGGTACAGTAGAAAACAACACAAAAGAATGTATTAATGGAAGAATTGAGGAACAGCAACAACAACAAAAGATATAAGACATAGAAAACAAATAGCAAAATAGCGGAAGTAAATCCTTACTGGTAATTACATTAAATGTAAATGGATTAAATTCTACAACTAAAAGACAGAGATTAACACACATGATCCAACGATATGCCATCTACAAGAGTCTTTCTTTAGGTCAAAAGACTCAAATAGGTTGTAAGTGAAAGGATGGAAAAGATATTCCATGAAAACCAACAAAAAGAGAGCTGAAGTGGCTGTAATAATACAAAAAAATCGACTTTAAGGCAAAAATAATTATAAGAGACAAAGAGAGACATCACACAGTAATAAAAGGCTCAATCCGTCAAGAAGATGTAACAATTATAAATATATGTTCACTTAACAATAGAGCCCCAAAATATCTGAAGCAAAAGCTGACAGACCTGAAGGGATAAATAGACACTTCAACAATAATAAAGACTCCAAAACTCCACTTTCAATAATGGATAGAATTACTACACAAAAGATAAACAAGAAGACTCGAGCAACATTATAAACCAATTAGACCTAACTCCACCCAACAACAGCAGAACATACATTCTTCTCAAGTGCACAGGGAGCATTCCTCAGGATAGACCATATGTTATACCACAAAACAAGTCTTAATACTTTAAAAAATATTGAATTCATATGATGTATCTTCTCTGATCACAATGGAATGAAACTAGAAATTAATAAAAGAAGGAAAACTGAAAAATTTACGTATTTGTGAAAAGTGAACAACACACTCTTAAATGCCCAACAGATCCAAGAAGAAATCGCAAGAGAAATTAGATGAGGTGAATGAAAATGAAACTCAGCACACCAAAATTTATGGGATTCAGTAAAAGCAGTGCTCAGAGGAAAATTTATAGCAGATTTACACCATTCATCAGCCATGCTGTGCCAGTAACCCATATACAAACTAGAGGAAGACGGGCACGGATGTTGGCTCAGGGACAATCTTCCTCAAGCAAAAAGAGGAAGACTGGCAACAGATGTTAGCTTAGGGTGAATTTTCCTCAGCAAAAAAAAAAAGAAAGAAAAATCTCAAATCAATAACTTAAACTTCCACTTTTTTTTATGATGAGCCAAAGACAATTTATTGAATCATGTAACTGAGTGTCTAGAAGTAGGACTTGCTTCTGACATGATTGGTTCAGGACTCGAGCACTGTCCTCAAGATCCAGGGTCTCTCTTGTCTTCTTTCTGGCTTGACCGTATTCTCAGACCAGCGCTCCCTGTTCATAGCAAGATAGTTACAGCATCTCCAACCTCATACCTCTCACTCAAGTCCAGCCTTAAACTTCCAACTTAAGGAA
This sequence comes from Equus przewalskii, assembly GCF_037783145.1. Lineage (NCBI taxonomy): Eukaryota > Metazoa > Chordata > Mammalia > Perissodactyla > Equidae > Equus > Equus przewalskii. Next base: position 23,373,558 of record NC_091841.1, read on the forward strand.
CTAGAAAAAGAAGAACAAATTAAACCCAAACCAAGAAGAAGGAAGGAAATAATAATGAGAGTGGAAATAAAGGTAATATAGAATAGAAAAATAGCAAAGAGAATAAATGAAAATAAAAGTTGTTTCTTTGAAAAGATCAGAAAAATTGATAAACCTTTAGTTAGACTGATCAAGAAAAAAAGAAGACTCAAATTAGTAAAATTAGGATGAAAGTAATGCCATTACTATCAACTTTATAGATATAAAAAGGATTATGAGAATTCTATAAATGATTGAATATCAACAAATCTGACAACCTAGATGAAAAACACAAATTCCTAGAAAATACAAGCTAAAACTAACTGAAGGAGAAATAGAAAACCTGAATAGACACATAAATGAGAGATTGAATCAGTAACCAAAAAATTTCCAATAAATAATAGGCTAGGGCTAGGTTGCTTAACTGGCAAATTCTCTCAAATATTTAGAGAAGAATTAATGTCAATTCTACTCAAACTCTTCCATGATTCCAGCATTGCCTTGATACCAAAGCCAGCAAAGACATAAAGAAAGAAATCTACAGACAAATATCCCTTATAAATGTAGGTGCGAAAATCCTCAACGAACTACTAGAAAGTTGAACAGCAACATATGAAAAGGATCATACATCATGGCCAAGTGGGATTTATCCCAGGAATGCAAGGGAGGTTCAACATATGAAAATTAATCAACGTAATATACTGTGTTAAGGAGTGAAGGAAAACAGCCACATGATCATCTCAGTTGATAGAGAAAAAACTGTTTATGAAACCCAACCCTCACGGATGAACCTTGAGGATATTATGTTAAGTGAAATAAGCCAGTCACAAAAGAAGACAAATACTGTACGATTCCACTTATACGAGATACTTAGGGTAGTCAAAATCATAGAGGTGGAAAGTAGAACGGTGGTTGTCAGGGCCTGGGAGGAGGGGGGAATGGGGAGTTAGTGTTTAATGGGTATAGAGTTTCAGTTTTACAAGACGAAAAGAGCTGTGGAGATGGGTGGTGATGATCATTGTACAACATTATTTAATACCGCTGAACTGTTTACGTAGAAATGGTTATGATGGGGGCTGGCTCCGTGGCCGAGTGGTTAAGTTTGTGCACTCTGCTGCGGTGGCCCAGGGTTCGGACCCTGGACGTGGACATGGCACCGCTTGTCAGGCCACGTTGAGGCGGCGTCCCACAACAACCTACAACTAGAAGGACCTGCAACTAAGACATACAACCATGTACAGGGTGGGGTTTGGGGAGATAGAGCAGAAAAAAAAAAAAAGAGAGAGATTGGCAACAGTTGGCGGCTCAGGTGCCAATCCTTAAAAAAAAAAAAAGGAAGATTGGCAACAGCTGTTAGCCCACGTGCCAATCTTAAAAAAAAAAAAACGAGAGAGATTGGCAACAGTTGTTAGCTCAGGTGCAATCCTTAAAAAAAAAAAAAGGGAAGATTGGCAACAATTGTTAGCCCACGTGCCAATCTTTAAAAAAAAAAAGAAATGGTTATGATGGTAAATTTTATGTCATGTGTATTTTACTACAATAAAAAAGTTGTTTAAAAAACCCAACATCCTTTCATGATAAAAAAAATTCATAAAACTAGGACTAGAAGGGAACTTCTCAGCTTAATAAAAGACATCTATGAAAACTGACAGTTAAAATCCTATTTAATGGTGAAAGACTGACAGCTTTCCTTATAAGATCAGGAACAAGAGAGAGATGTCTGCCCTGGCCACTCCTATTCAATGTTTTCCTGGAAGTTTTAGCCAGGGGAATAAACAGAAATAAAAGACATCCAAATTGGAAAGGAAGAAGTCAAACTATCTGGATTCACAGATGGCATGATCTTATACCTAGAAAACCCTAAAGAATCTACAGAGAAACTATTACAGCTAATAAACAAAGTTAGCAAAGTTGTGGAATAAAAGATTAACATGCAAAAATCAGTGGTGTTTCTATAACTAGCAATCAACGATATGAAAATTAAAAAATACAAAATTTCTATTTTTTTTTTTTTTTGGAGGAAGATTAGCCCTCAGCTAACTACTGCCAGTCCTCCTCTTTTTGCTGAGGAAGCCTGGCTCTGAGCTAACATCCGTGCCCATCTTCCTCTAGTTTATACGTGGGACGCCTACCACAGCATGGCTGCCAAGCAGTGCCATGTCCGCACCCGGGATCCGAACCAGCGAACCCCGGGCCGCCGAGAAGCGGAACGTGCGAACTTAACCGCTGCGCCACCGGGCTGGCCCCCAAAATTTCTATTTATGATAATATCAAAAAGAAATAATATTTAGGAATAAATTTAACAAAGGAATGCAAGACTTAGACACTGAAAACTACAAAAGATTGTTGAAAGAAATTAAAGAAGACCTAAACAAATGGAAAGACGTTCCATGTTCATGGATTGGAAGACTTAGGATCATAAAGACAGCAAAGTGATCTACAGAGTCAGTGCGATTTCCATCAAAATTCCAACTGCCTTTTTTTTTTGCAGAAATGGGCAAGTTAAGCCAAAATTCATATGGAATTTCTAGGGATCCTGAATAGCCAAAACCTCCTTAAAAGGGAAGAACAAAGTTGAACTCAGACGTCTCAATTTCATTACTTCTATAAAACTACACAACGAAAACAGTGTGGTACTGATGTAAGGACAGACCTAAGATGAATGGAATAGAATTGAGAGTCCACAAATAAACCCATACATCTATTGTCAACCGGCTTTCAACAAGAACGCCAGTGCCACTCAATGAGGAAAGAATCTTTTCAACAAATGGTGCTTGGACAACCAGATATCTGCATACAAGAGAATGAAGTTGGCACTTTACCTCACACCATATACAAAAATTAACTCAAAATAGGCAAAGACCTAAATGTAAGAGCTAAAGCTCTGGAAATCTTCGAAGAAAACGTTCGGGTAAATCTTCAAGACCTTGCATTTGGAAATGGTTTCTTAGCTATGACACCAAAACACAAACAACAAAAGAAAAAATCAATAAACTGGACCTCATCACAAATAAAAACTGTTGTACATCAAATGACATTCTCAAGAAGATGAAAAGACAACCTACAGAATGGGAGATAATATTGAAAATCATATCATATATCTTATAAGGATCTAGTTTCCAGAATATATAAAGAACTCTTACAGCTCCACAATAAGAATATAAACAATCCAATTGAAAAATGGGCAAAGGACTTGGATAGACATTTCTCCAGTGAAGATACACAAATGGCCAATAGGCACATGAGACGATGTTCGACATCATCTGTCACTAGGCAAATGCAAATCAAAACCACAATGAGATACCACTGCACACCCACTAGAATGGCTTATTAAAAATTAAAAAAGGAAAATAACAAGTGTTGGTGAGGATGTGGAGAAATTGGAACCCTCATACGGTAGTTGTAGGAGTGTAAAATGGTACAGCCACTCTGGAAAACAGATTGGCAGTCCCTCAAAAAATTAACTACAGGGGCCAGCCCGGTGGCGTAGTGATTAAGTTCAGAGTGCTCTGCTTCAGTGGCTCGGATTAGCAGGTTCGGATCCCCGGTGCAGACATACACCTCTCGTCAGCCATGCTATGGTGGCCACCCACATATAAAGTGCAGGAAGATTGGCACAGATGTTAGCTCAGGACTAATCTTCCTCAAGCAAAAAAAGAGGAAGATTGGTAATAGATGTTAGCTCAGGGCTGATTTTCCACAGGAAAAAAGAAATTAACTATAGAATTACTATATGATCCAACAATTCCGCTCCTAGGTATATTCCTAAAAGAAGTGAGGACAGAAGTGGAAACAAAAACTTGTACATAAATGTGCATAATAGCTTCCAAAATGGAAACCACCCAAATGTCCATTGACTGATGAATGAATAAACAAATTGTCGTACATCCATACAATCGCATATTATTCAACCCTCCAAAAAGTGAAGCACTGATCCATGCTACAACATGGATGGACCTTGAAAACATTACACCAAATGAAAGAAGCCAGACACAAAAGGACAAGCTATGCGAGGAACAGGCAAATCTATTGAGATAGAAAGCAGATTAACGGTCGTCAGAGATTGGGGAGAGAGGCGAATGGGGAGTGGACAGCGTGAGGACTGAGTTTCCTTCTGGGGTGATGAAAATGTTCTGGACCCGGACAGTGGTGATGATGGTTGAATGAACTAAAAGCTGCTCAGTGGTACATTTAAAACAGTTAAAATGGTGATTTTATAGTATGTGAATATTACCTCAATATTAAAAAAAAAAAAACTGGAAGGAAATACTTCCAAATGATAACCTTTGGTGATTTTTGTCTTTTTTACTGCTCTGTATTTTCCTAACTGTTTACCATAAACATGTAGTACAATAAAACACTTGAATCTCTCTTGTCATCGTCTGAAGCAAGCCTCTCTAACTTAGGGCACCTCTGACAGATGTCCTCACTCCAACCATTTTGCAGAGTCATATTGCAAGGACTTTGGACCAGGCAGAGGGCTTTTTCTTTTGAGGAAGATTAGCCCTGAGCCAATCCTCCTCTTTTTTTTTTTTTTTTTTTTTTTGCTGAGGAAGACTGGCCCTGAGCTAACATCCATGCCCATCTTCCTCTCCTTTATATGTGGGACGCCTACCACAGCATGGCTTGACAAGTGGTGCATAGGTCTGCATCTGAATTGGTGAACCCCGGGCTGCTGAAGGAGAACGTGGGAGCTTAAACACTGCACCACCAGGCCGGCCCCCAGGCTTGGGTTTGAGTGGAGGTTTGGGTAAGTCTTCACTCTGGGTCTTCTTTCCTCCCTTCCCTTCCTTCCTTCCATTGGCCCTGAGCTAACATCTCTTGCCAATCTTCCTCTTTTTGCTTGAGGAAGATTGTCCCTCAGCTAACATCCGTGCCAATCTCCCTCCATTTTACATGGGACGCTGCCACAGCGTGGCTTGACGAGCAGTACTAGGTCTGCGCCGGGGATCTGAACCTTCAAACCCCAGGCAGCCAGAGCGGAGCACACGAACTTAATGACTAAGCTGCCAGGCTGGCCCCTCTCTCTGGACGTCCACCCATGACAGGCGGCTAACACCTCCTATTCCCCGGTTCTGATGATGAGATGAGATCATTTCTAAAAAGCTTTTAGCGGGTGGCCTGGCACCCAGTAAATGCTAAGGCACTGGGGAAACCATTGTTCCTTCTCTTCTTTCCCTCCCACGATGTCTAACACAGCGCTAAGCACAGGCGGCATTTAGCGTGCGCTTGGGAACCGAACAGCAGGACCATCCTGGCACAGTGAAGTGACACGCAGCTCTGACCTCCACAGTGACCTTCTTATACCTCCCAGCCCCGACTCTAATTCTTGGTCACTTGAGGCAAGTCAACTTCCTTCTCTACAGCTTGGTTGCTCTGTGTGCAAAATGGGCGGCTGGATGGGAAGCCATTCATTCTCTCATAGCCTGGGAAACTGCTAACATGCCCATTCGACAGACGAGGAAGCCCGAGGCTAATGAATTATAGTGAATGTGTGACAGCATCCAGGTCTTCTCACCCCCAGTGCTGTTCTCTAGGAGGAGCCTGCCTGGGGTGTTCCCCCTCCAGGCCTGCCCATGAGTCCCAGTTCTGAGCTGGTTGGGGAGGGGGGTGCAGACGGGGTCTGTGCCTCACCTGGCTGGCCTCAGCGGGGCAGAGTCCATGAGTTCCCAGTGTTCTCCCCAAGGCTGTGATGGATGCTGTCGCCTTGCGCCTCTAGTTGGGCCGGCTCCGGCCTATTCCATGCTACTTCACTGTCATTGGCACGACTGGGCTTGGTGAAGCTGGACCCAGGTGTGTCCCAGCCTCTCCCCGCCTCTCCTGGTCCCTGTTGTCTTTCTGCAGGGGCCAGAGCTTATGTGTTCATCTCTGAATGTTGAGTCTACCCAGCCCTCGGGGACCAGGGCTGCCTGGCCCCAGGCGAAAGGTGCTGTTGTGTCTTGCTTCCAGGCTCCGGACTTGCAGTAGATCTCTCTCTTGTCCCGCTGTGCCAAGCGGCCTTGTCCTTCTTGGCTTCTGTCCTGTTCGTTCTGGGATTGGCCCAAGAGAGGGGTGTGGGCTGGCGGGTGCCCTACACAGAGCCTGGAGGCAGCATCCAGGCCCGGCTGGCCCACCCCAGGGCCCCCTGCCCACTGCCCTCAGCCCAGCTGGGTCCTCTTCCTTCTGCCCAGCTGAGGCAGGGCCTGGAAGGGCACAGTGGCAGGCCCTCTGTGATGCTCCGGTTGCCATGGTGACCCTAGATGAGAAGGCCATGGCATTCTGCCTCTGGAACCTCCACCCATCGTCCCAGCTCTACTCTGCCTGCCCCCAGAGATGGCTCTCTGCTGGGGGGCTCAGGAGCACAGGCTCTGCTGCCGTCAAAGGTTCTCCTGTGCATCCCCCATCCCTTGGACCTCCTTTCAACCCCAGCTGAGACCACCACCCTAATGGGTTAAGGCTCCGCCCCTCTGAAACTGACCTCCACTGGAGAGGTGATGGTGGGCAGTGGAAAAGGCACAGGATTCAAAATCAGAAGACCCAGGTTCCTGTCCCAACCTGGCCCTTTATAGCTGTGTGACCTTGGACAGGGCTGGCCTCGCACTTCAGCATCCTCCTTTGAAAAATGTGGGTAATAATGCCTTGCTGAACTGTCCCTCAGTCACACCTCTGTGACTTTTCATGGGCTGTTCCCCTAATATGTAATGCTCTTCTATCCTGCTCAGCTCAAACTCCTACCCATACCTCAAGACCCAGCTCAAATGCTCCCTTCTCTGTAAAAGTTTCCTTGACTTCTGTGCACTTGGCACAGATAACAGGCCTTGACGTTCTGTGTTAGAGTTATTCGTTTCCTTGGTTTTTATCTGACTGTGAATTCTTGGAGGCAGGAATAGGATTAGGTTCAGTGTGGGTATTGGAAATGGTTTGTTGAATGACTCCTTTGTGAAATGGAAAGCAGAAGAGGCCAACCCTGACTGGGTTGGGCCCCGTCCTTGCAGGGGTCAATCCTGGGGCCTTTTGTCCAAGCATGGCATGGCTCCATCAGAGCTTGCTGTGGCCTTTCCGTGTGCCTGAGCTGTGCCTGGCTGGCTGGGGACATTTTCACAGCAGAGACCCAGTGAAAGAGACCCTGACTGGCGCCCAGGGTGTGCCTGTCCTAGTGCTGAGGTGGAGCCAGGAGCTCATGGATGTCCGTGGGCATATCCTGGGGCCTCTGGAAGGGGCAGGGGGGTGGCGGCAGCATTGTCAGCTAGTCCTGGTGGGATTTGGGGGATACTGCCAAGGAACGTGCAGTTCAGGGGAAAAGGAGGGAGGACTCCAGTGTTCCCAACTCCCTCTCATGGCTCTATAGCTGCGGGTCAGGGTCAAGGAGGTGAAGGCGGCATCCAGCGCCAGATCCAGGGTCCACGCGGACTCTGATCAGCGGACCAGGCTTCCGGGGCCAGAGCCAGCTGGTCAAGGGCGCCCTCCAGTGGCCACCACAGGAGAGGCAGGAATCTGACCCCACAAAAAGGCAGGTATTTCATTTATTCCTTCAACTAAAACAAGAGTGAGCATTCGCATACCAGGCGTGGTGCCCGCACTTGTTTCAATTTTAATTAAAAAATATATCTGTTAATCATCTGCTAAATGGAAAGCGCTCTCTCGAGTGTTGATTCGCTTTGGTGGGGGAAGAGGGAGTAAATACGAAGTAGGGAAACACTCCCTTACAGCACAGATTCTCAACCACACCGTCCATTACACTCGCGCGGGGAACTTAAAAAAATTTCAACGACTGTGCCCCGTCCTGACGAACTGAATCTGGAGGGGCGGGGCAGAGGCACACAGGGCTTTGCGGAAGTTCCCCAGGCAGAGTTAACAGGAGGCTGGGCATGAGAATCACTGGTTTGGAGAGTTGACTAAAACGTTTCCCGTCCATTATTGTCACCAGCTGCAGAGGTAGGTGTTATTGTCCCATTTCACAGACGAGGAGTCTGAGACTCAACTGAACACCCCTCCCCTCCCCACCCAGCTTGGGAGGCAGGGATGCAGCAAATACTCCACTGTCCCTGATCTCTGTTCTAGGAACCCTGCTAAGCCTTTTTTTTTTTTTTTTTTTTTACTTGAGGAAGATTAGCCCTGAGCTAAAATCTGTGCCAATCTTCTTCTACCTTGTATGTGGGATGCTTCCACAGCATGGCTGATGAGTGGAGTAGGTCCGCACTTGGGATCTGAACCTGCCAACCCAGGGCTGCCGAAGTGGAGGGTGGGGAACTTCAACGCTTGGCCACAGGGCTGGTCCCATTGTCCCTGATCTCTGAAGAGACTCCTTAAAATGATGTGCACAAAAATAGCCCGCAGTCTCAGCTTTTTTAACACTTAGGAGTATGTCAGAGAGGGAGAAGGGAGCGAGGGGATGGAATTATTTTAAGGCTCGAGGTCCCGTTGTAAATCAGCCGTTCTGAAAGTGTGGTCTGAAGATCGCTGGCTCCTGACGCCCACAGTGCTTGTTAACAACGCAGCATCCTCCGGGTGGCAGAATGAGACTCTGGAGAAAGATCCTGAGACGCTGTGCGTTTAACGAACATTCCAGGCCATTCTTACGGCCTCTGAAGACCAAGAGCCACTGCTGCCTCGAGGTTTCACTTAATACAAGAGGAGCACGTCCCGGACCCCCATCACTTCCAGCGGCTTAGGAGGGCTCTGCCTCTGGATTGTCGCATTAAAATGTATGGAACCAGCTGCTGAGATAGTAAGCAGCTCCCTTGGGGACCTGGCTACATGCTCCCGGTTCACACGGGCCGGCTGGGAGCTAGCCGCAGAAACACCAGAGCTGCTGCGTCATCCCGCGCCGGGCCCGGCCCGCACACAGCAGCCCCCTGCCCCCATTCTCCTCCCTCGGCTCGGAAGCTGCCTACTCGCTGGGTCTCTCCAGCCAATCACAGCCCGAATAACCTATGACGTCACCAGCAGCCAATCCGAGCCCCTCATCTGTACATGCAGAATTCGCTCGCTCTTACCCAGCTGATCGAATTCTAAAGCAACGCCATCTTTTTCCGGTTGGGATACTAAGGCCTGGAGAGGAGCAGAGGCCCACCCAGGGTCACTACACCCAAGTGGCAGAGCCAGGACCTCTAGACTGGGGTCCAGTGGGGTCCACTACCCACAGTGCTGCCAGAGCCCCATAGGCCCTGAGCAGATACCCCCGGTCTGGGTAGCTCCCGACACAGGAGATGAGGTCCAGGGCCGCGGCCCCGCCTCCAAGAGCTCTCCCTGCAAGACCACAGAAACAGGTCTCCTAATGTCTGGATTTCAGGGCCCAGAGAAAAATGGCAGGATTGGCAGGGCCCATGATGGAGGGGGTTGCCCCAAATTCCAGCCCTGGTCTCAGCCCCACGCCCTCCCAGGAAGGAATTACAGGGGCCCTGTGCTGGCTGCTGCTTAAGGGCAGATTAAGAGGAGGGGCCAAGACAAGGGTTCCTTTGTGGAGGCCCTGGCTTAGGGGGTCAAGTGACCGCTTAACACAGACGTGGGCATCGCCAACCCCTAAGTGTGGGCAGGGGCCCTGGCCACAGGACCCCAGAGAGTCCCATCAGTCCAGTAGCCAGACCTTTTGTGGGATCGCCTGACAATCCTGGAGCTCCACTTGTGAGTAGGGGTTGCCGCAGGCGGGCTGGGCTGGGGCTTTGAGGGCCTTTGGGGTGGATGACTGTCCCTGCATACGTGCTTGGGATGTATACACACAGGCAGCATGAGTGCAGGTGTGTGGGCAACTCTGCATCTGTGCAAAGGCCCTGAGGTGGGAATGAGCTTGGTGTGCACCGGGCGCCCAGAGACAGCCACTGTGGCTGCATCAGAGCAAGTAGGGGGAGGGTGGGTGTCAATCACTGTTTCAGTAAATTTTTATTGAGCACCTCCTATGAGAACACAATAGAAGCTTCCATTTTAAGGAGGGAATAGGCAGTAAACAAGCAGGCAGCCTGCAAAATGTGATTTCAAATATAACATGATAAATGCTACGTAGAAAAATCTAGCAAGGTGAGGAGGCAGAGAGTGCCAGTGGCAATGGGATGCTATTTCCAGGTAGGTGGTGGGGGATATCCTTTCTGAGCTGACCTGAAGTGGGAATGAGCCATACAATTAGATCAGGGAGAGCATCTCCCTGGGAAAGAGGATCAGCAGGTGGAAAGGTCCTGGGGCCACCATTCAGAAAGTATTATTTGACCATCTCCACCAGCCAGGCTCTGTTCTGGGCACTGGGCACAGGGTGGTGGACAAGACTGAGCAGGCTCCTTACCAATTCCTGCTCCAGGTTGGTTGAGGGAGCTTGGGGAGTGGATGAACAAGATGAGTTTAGAACACTGCCTGCCTCAGAGGACTGAGCCCAGTGTGTGGACATTGCTGCTGTCATTGCCGTTGTCACACAATTTAAGGGCACAGAACTATTTGTGTCTTCCCTGCCAAGGCTATGAGCAGCCTCTGGGTTCCCTTCCCTGGCTTCCCACCTCCCACAGGCAGTCAGTGCTGGAATGGCCTTAGAGGCCACCTCATCCCCTGCCCTGCCATCACCCCCTCCCCCCGCCCCAGTGTCCAGACGGGAGAGCTGAGGCCCAGAGCAGGGACTAGCTCTGACCAAGGCCCCTGCTCCCTCCCGGTCCCCCATCAGTGTCCCTCTCTGCCTGTCCCCCAGGACCCAAGCCCACGTGCTGCAGCCTGGTGCCTGGCCATGACCGTCACCTACTCAAGCCAAGTGGCTAACGCCCGCTTGGGCTCCTTCTCCCGCCTACTGCTGTGCTGGCGGGGCAGCATCTATAAGCTGCTGTATGGCGAGTTCCTCATCTTCCTGCTCAGCTATTACACCATTCGCTTCATTTATAGGTACAGGCGGATGGGCTTGGGCCGGGGCCCGGGAGGGGTGCAGCTGGGGATTGGAACTCCTAGGGGGCCTCTGGGCCATTCAGAGCCGTCTAAGGCTGAGCTGAGCTCCTGGCCAAGCCCGGGGGTCCGGTGGGGAGAGAGAAGGAGACAGACTGGGAGGGCATCTCAGACACCCTTTCCTCCAACCCCGGGAGGGGCCCTGGAACCCAGACCTTCCCTGCTCCCACTCAGCCAGCCTGTTTTCCTGAATCCCACACAAGCTCACAGGCCTAGACTGTATTTTTTTCCCCAATAAAAATGTTTATTTAAACAATAAAATATAAGACATATAATCACAGAATATAAGATAGCATTTTATTTATTTTTTATTTTTTGAGGAAGATTAGCCCTGAGCTAACAATTGCTGCCAATCCTCCTCTTTTTACTGAGGAAGACTGGCACTGAGCTCATATCCATGCCCATCTTCCTCTGCTTTATATGTGGGACACCTACCACAGCATGGCTTGCCAAGTGGTGCTGTTTGCACCCGGATTGGAACCAGTGAACCCCGGGCCACCAAAGCGGAACGTGCGCACTTAACCACTGTGCCACCGGGCCAGCCCTAAGATAGCATTTTAAATGGAAAAAGCATTAATGACAGCAACAGATTGAAAAATATCAAATACATAAAATTCTTGAGTTCATAATAATAATACTAATCACAGAATACATTGGTTTCCTTTGGCTGTTCCTAGGGCACCAATATACTTTTTTTAAAAAAAAAATTACTTATTTTTTCGAGCAGTTTTAGGTTCATTGCAAAATTGAGCAGAAGGTACAGAGAGTTCCCATATACTCTGCCACCTCCAACACACACACACACAGAGCCTCCCCCGCTATCAACATCCTGAAGCAGATGGTACATTTATTATAATAGATGAACCCACATGGACACACCATTATCACCCAAAGTCCGCAATTTACATTAGGGTTCACCCTTGGTGGTGTACGTTCTCTGGGTTTGGGCATATGTACAATGATATGTACCCATCACTATAATATCACACAGAGTATGTTCAGTGCCCTAAAAACCCTCTGTGCTCTGCCTCCTCAGCACTCCCTCCCATACATCTTTGAAAGACCAAACACCCTTTGTTTCCATCAGTTTTTAAGCAGCCGTCCTTTGGATTCTTTAAAAGGGTCAGCGGTGCCTAAAACTGACCCTTCAGCAGGATTTTCCTTCCTATACCTCACAGAAAACCTCCCAGGAGGCCTCCTCCAGCCATGGGGCACAGGCTCCATTGGGGTTTGGTGTGCCAGAGAAAAAGTGGGACCAGGCTCAAGCCAGAGGAGGGGCGCTGGGCCAGCGAAAGGGACAGGGAGGATGTGGGGCAGCACAGAGACAGCCACACTCCTACCCTGGGCCTGGCTGGACCCAGGACCCGTCTCAGCCATCTCCTCCCAGACATCTCTCCACACACCCTACCCCGCTCAGGATGGCCCTCACAGACGACCAGCAGGTGATGTTCGAGAAGCTGACTCTGTATTGTGACAGCTACATCCAGCTCATCCCCATTTCCTTCGTGCTGGGTGAGGTCCCCCTTGCGGGTGTCGGGGTGCGGCGGCTGCTCCAGACGGGCAGGCCACGGGGAGCTGGGATGGGTTGGGGGGAAGGCAGGCCAGTGGCACGTCAGTGCCTCTCGTAGTTCAGGGAAATGAGACTCCAGCCAGAGCGACTGAAGTTAGACATTAGGAAGGACTCCTGCAGTGAGCACTCAAGATCTCACTTTCTGAGGGCAGCGCTAACATTCTGGTCCTTGGAGCCTCTGCGCAGGAGGGAGGGGTCCTGGTGGATTTCTGGGATGGGCAGGGGGGCCCGGGAGAGAGAACTCGGCGCTCTTGAGCCTTCATGCGGGGCTCTGGTGGTCTCCCCCTCCCGAGCGCCCTGCAGGAGGGTTGGGGCTGGGCCCGCTCCCGTTAGAAAGATGGAGAAACCGAGGCGTGGCCCTCGCTCGGCTCTGGCCGCAGCCTGGGCCCTCGCCCCGCGCCCCCCGCCCCTCCTGCCCAGGCTTCTACGTGACGCTGGTCGTGACCCGCTGGTGGAACCAGTACGAGAACCTGCCGTGGCCCGACCGCCTCATGAACCTGGTGTCGGGCTTCGTGGAGGGCAAGGACGAGCAGGGCCGGCTGCTGCGGCGCACGCTCATGCGCTACGCCAACCTGGGCAACGTGCTCATCCTGCGCAGCGTCAGCGCCGCCGTCTACAAGCGCTTTCCCAGCTCGCAGCACCTGGTGAAAGCAGGTGGGCGGGCCCAGCGGCCCGGGGCGGGGCCGTGGGCGGAGCCGGACACCGACAAGGGCGGGGCCGGAGCTGGAGATGGGTGGAGCCAGCGGCCCCTGGACTGAGGGTTGGGTGGGAGCGGGTGCGGGAGCGGGAGCGGGGCGGGGTCGAGACCTGGTTGGGGGTCGAGCTGGGGGGGCAGAGTCAGGTGCCTGAAGGTAGGGTGAGGCCCGGAACTGGCCCTCGGAGGGTAGGGGTTTGAGATATCGCTAAGGACCCTTTAGGGATGAGGGTGGAGCCGGGCGCAGGGACGGTGGTGGGGCCTAGGGAACTGGTGAGGAGCTAGGGTCTACCTCCTTCTGCTTTTCCCCCTCCTGTTTTCCGATTTCCAGTCTGTACATCTGTAGCCTCCCTCTCTGGCTTTCCCTGACCTGGTCCTGGTTAACAAGACAGACCCCTCTCACGTGCTCAGCACATAGTAGGCACTCTAATTATTTGCTGAAAGAAAGAGGATGGCAAAGGAGCCCCGAGTTTCCTCTGGGCACAGTAGGGATTTGGGCCTGAATCCTGGGCCGTGGCAGGGCCTGGCCTGGCCGCCCCGACAGCCACTCCTTCTGCAGGTTTCCGCATCCACTGCCTTCTTCTCTCTACCCCGCAGGCTTTATGACCCCCGCGGAGCACAAGCACTTAGAAAAATTCAGCTTGCCACACAACACGTTCTGGGTGCCCTGGGTGTGGTTTTCCAACCTGTCAGTGAAGGCCTGGATTGGAGGTCGAATCCGGGACCCTATCCTGCTCCAGAGCTTGCTGAAAGTGAGCCCACTACACAGATGGGGCTGTTGCCGAGTGGGGCGGGTTGTGCCCCAGGTGGAGCAAGATTTCCTACAAAAAGAAGGCTTGAGCTCCTGAGGGTCTTCTTAGAGCCTGCTTTGGGATTATAGGATCTTTTCCAACAAGATTCCACAGCCTGAGGTGGCCCTTCCCCGCATTCCCTTCCCATCCCCTCTCTAAAGAGAGCCTCTGAGATCCTGGTTCCTTTTTGATAGATCAAGAGGCTGAGGCACAGAGAGGTTAGCTGAGCAGCCCATGACCACAGAGCCAGGGCTGAACCATGAGCGCCAGATCCTGGCACCTGGGGAAGAGCTGGGGGGTGAGCCTGGGAGAAGCAGGTGGTGGCCAGAACCTCAACCTTCCCTCCCTCCCCCCAGGAGATGAACACCTTGCGTACTCAGTGTGGACACCTGTATGCCTACGACTGGATTAGTATCCCGCTGGTGTACACGCAGGTGAGGACTAGGCCAGTGAAGCAGTCCCTTTGGGAAACAGGCTAGGAGGACCCAGGAAGCAGCCTGTGATGGGAAGGGCTCACTTAGAGGCCAAGGAAGAGGTCCACCCTGGGAGACAGGCCTGGACACTGCAGGTTCTTTCTACTGCCAAGTTCGAAGGGTCCAGGCTCCTGTCTGGTCCAGCAGTGGAGGCAGTGTGATTATCCCCATTTGAAAGACGAGACCACAGAGGCTCAAGGTCACCCGAGTGTGCAAGCTGGAGCCTGTCCTCCCGGCCTAGGGAGCTTCCTGACCCCAGGTTCCCACCTAGCCCGTTTCTGCCGCCGCCTCCGTTCCCTCCCAGGTGGTGACCGTGGCGGTGTACAGCTTCTTCCTGGCTTGCCTGATTGGGCGGCAGTTTCTGAACCCAGCCAAGGCCTACCCCGGCCACGAGCTGGACCTCGTGGTACCCGTCTTTACGTTCCTGCAGTTCTTCTTCTACGCTGGCTGGCTGAAGGTGAGCATCTCTGGGACAAGGCTGTGGGCGTGGCCAGGGGAGGCGTGGCCAGCCAGGAGAGGCGGGTCTCAAAGGAGGAAAGCAGGGCGCTGGGCGCCCCCATCGCACCTCTTGGATCTGCTCCTCCCTCCTCTTTTCACATATGAAGAAACCGAGACGCAGAGGAGTGGGACCTGCTGGGGGCTTGTGTCTGACTGCAGTCTTTCACCCAAGACCCCAACTTAGCAGGCATCGGACAGACGGAGGGACAGCTCGGTCCGTCTAGACAATGTTCTCCAAATGTTCCTCCAGAACGAGGGGAGTGCATGGAGTAAGAGCGGCAGGGGCAGGCCCTGCTGGTGAGGCAGCTTCTCACCGTCCCCAGCGATTGGGCTCTGGTCCCAAATTTGTCCCGTTTGCTTAGTAAAACGAAAGCCCTGAGGTTAATTATCTACCCCCAGCGCCAGCTCTTTAGAAGACAGCGTAGCACCACTTCTTACTCAAGCTGGCTGTTGGGGGTCTCATCTGCACCCCAGGGGCTTAGCCAAGTCTTCCTTCCCACCACACCCACTACTCTTCCTAACAGGGGTTCTGAATAACACACTTTTCTCTCCACCTCTTCATGTTTCCATCTCTTTCCCACCCACTCTCCCTCTCTTCCTTTATCTTTTGGTAGTCGTGGTGGTGGGTGTCCCTCTCTCCTGTCCATGTCACACACACACACACACACACACAGATCCATTCCCTCCCTCCTCCCCCCAGTTATCTTTGCTTTCTACCAAGGAGACCAGATCACAACATTTTGCTGCCTGGAATTCTCCAGCGGTGCCCAGTGGCTGGCAGGGTGTCCCCTCACCCCTAGCGCAGTACGGCTCATCGCCTCTGCGGGGCTCTGTCAGGGCGTTTCAGAGGTTAGTGCCCACGGCTCTGCCTGCCTGGGCCACCTTTTATTCAGCACAGCCTCAGGGTATGCCTCTGTTGCATTAGGAAATCATGAATAAGTGAATATCTGGAGACGTGAATGAGTAAATGAGCGAATGAATAGAATTAGGCAGCTCCAGGTGAGATACAGTGAGGGGAGCTGAAGGTGGTGACTCCACAGGCTTGGGTGGCCGGAGCCCTGGCACAGTGACTTTGGAGACAGGGGTCAAGCAGAAAGGGTGTCATGGAGGAGGGGGGTGGAAATGACAGGAGCTGAGATTTAAGGGGTGGGAAGCGAGGCTGCAAGGAGGTCTAGCTGAGGATTTCCAGACCTCGCCTACCCCCAAGGTGGCAGAGCAACTCATCAACCCATTTGGAGAGGATGATGATGACTTTGAGACCAACTGGATTGTCGACAGGAGCTTGCAGGTATGGAGGGAGGGATGGGGCCTGTCCCAAGGACCCTCCCCAAATTGGACCCAGGGAGGGGGACCCCACAGTTCTATAGGGTGGCCTCACGGTGAATTGCCCCCCACCCCCACCAACCATTCACTCACAGGATTCTCACCCCAACTTATGAGGCTGCAGGTAGGCGTCAGTCTCTCCATTTCACAAGTAGGGAAACGGAGGCCCAGAGAGAGGGAAGTGACCTCTCCAAGTCATCTGGCAAGTTCAGGGTCCTGCCTGGGCTGACCTTTCTGTTGGACTTCTCCCTCCGTCCCTGGTGACTAGGTGTCCCTGTTGGCTGTGGACGAGATGCACCAGGACCTGCCCCCGATGGAGCGGGACATGTACTGGAACGAGCCAGAACCCCATCCCCCCTACACGGCCGCTTCTGCCCAGTCTCGTCGACCCTCCTTTTTTGGCTCCACCTTCAACATGAGGTGGGCAGTGGCAGGAACCACTCAGTGGGTAGCAATCCCCTTGTACAAGGGCCTGCCTGAGAACTTAGGAGGGCACTGGTTAATACATGTTGGGTGCCTACTGAGCGCCGGGCACTATACTCTTGATATCTATTAGCCATTTTTTTCCTCCCAGTAACCTTGGTTTATCTTCCATTTACAGATGATTAAATCCAGGTTCAGAGAGATTAAGTAAACTGCCTAGCCCAAGGTCACATAGCTAGTAAGCAACACACGTGGCCCAGGTGTGTCTGGTTCCACCTCCACACCCTTACCCCTTACCTCGACCTGCTTAAGGACTCCTGAAGGTGGAAGGGCTCGAGGGCCCTCCAGTCTAAGACCCTCATGTCCAGAGTTGGAAACTGAGGCACAGAGAGAGAAGGGACTTATTCAAGGGCAGTCAGTGATCAGTGACGCTGGTGGGATGTCAGGGCCTGATTCCCGATTCTGGTCCAGACTAGGTTTTCTGATAAGCCAGGGTGTTTGGATGGGGAGTGGAAGTGAAGTTCCCTGGGATGCGGGAGGGGCAGCAAGCATGTCCCAGCAGGAGGCTGCTCATCACTGCTGCTTTCTGGGTAGACTTTTTGCTACAGAGTAAAGGCCTCACGTCACCCACAGCAGCCAAACTTTCCTCCCCATGGGTCCCGTCTCCCTGCTTCGGTCAGAATCCCTTTTGAGCTGAAGGGCTGCCTCAGGGAGCCCTCTCTCCCCGGGAGGACAGAGAGGACCCTGGAGACTGATCCATGTCAGGGTGCACACCATCAAGCTTTTCTTCCATAGTATTCAGCTCTCTCTTCTTGCCCTTTTAAGAACCAAATATCCTATTAAGCTGAAATTAGAATTAGTTAGAGTTCCCTAGTCGGTGTGAGGACGGTTTGGAAAAGTGATCAAATGAAGAATGGAGGCTTGCTTAGGTGAGAAACATTTCTGGAGGTTGCCTTTGAGTTCTACGTAGTCTGTACTCCAGCAGCTGAAGGTTGGGGCAGGGAAGGGTGAGTGACGGAGAGCAGTAACGCACAGACCTTGCCTCCAGGGAACACACAATTTAGTAAGGGAGCTCAAACCCAAGGCCCAAACTCTGAATACACAATATAACGTACTGGATGCGTGGGAAAGGGGCAGAACGTGGAAGAGAGATCACCTTTGGCCCCCCCCCCCCCAGAAGGCAGCCTCCAGCTGGGCCTGGGCCTTGAAGCATGGGGAGAATTTGGACACTGGCAAGGACAGGCCACTCCTGTGGGTAGGTGGGCTTTCTCTTGCAGAGGAAAGGCTGTGGGTTCCCAGGAAGCCAGGCTTCTCTCCCTGTGGAGGCTGCTCCCTAGTTGGAACCACAAATCCCTGGCTTGCCCAGAGTCACTCCTGGGCCTCATCTCACCCTCCATACCTGGGGACCAGTAGTTGAGATTACCTGGAGTAAGGGGTGTTAAAGGGAAGATGTGCGGGATGAAGAGGAAGCCCTTAAATGCCAGGTTGGGAGTTTGGATGTTAACCTGGGCAAGAGGGAGCCACAGAACAGTGAGGAGAGCTGGGGCAGGAGGGACTAATCGGGAGGTACAGGATGGATCAGGAGAGAGGAGAGTCTGGGCCCTGTGAGCAAAACTGTGTGCCCTTGGCCTTGGGCCAGAGGGAGGGAGAGGAGCGGGGGGAAGGGAGAAATAAGGTCAGGCTGCTGTCCCCGCCACTCAACGCTTAGTCTCCTGCTTCTTTCCAGTCTGCATAAGGAAGAGATGGAGTTCCAGCCAAATGAGGAGGAGGAGGAAGAGGGCGCTCACCCTGGCATCCTTGGCCGCTTCCTAGGGCTCCAGTCCCATGACCACCATCCCCCCAGGACCAACTCAAAGACCAAACTACTGTGGCCCAAGAAAGAAGTCCTTCTCCATGAGGGCCAGCTCAAGAACCTCGGGGGGGCCAGACAGAACTCTAGGGACCAGGAAGACAGCAAGGCCTGGAAGATTAGGGGGGAGGACGCCTTCAAGTCCGCTGCACTGTATGGGAGGTCGGGCTACCACAGCGCCCCCCAGACACCGCTCAGCCACACGCCTATGATCTTCCCACCCGGACAGTCAGCGCCCTCCAGTCTTTGCAGAGTCTCAGGCATAGACGGCAGTGTCAAAGATCAAAGCCTACAGCTTGTGATGCCTGGGACCAAGAGGAGTTTTGAAGTGCTCCCAGAGAGTCCTGGGGCCTCAATGGAGCACCCAGAATTGTGTCATTTGAAGAGGAAAACTGTCGAATTTAATCTGACGGATATGTCAGAGGCCCCCGAATGTCATCTCAGAGAACCACATTTGGAACAGTCGACAAGCAACATACACACCATACTCAGAGATCATGGCGATCCCTATTGGGCATTGGAAAACAGGTCTGTCCTCTACCCAAACCCAGGGCACGGCCTCCCCTCCCTTGTTAACCCTCACCAGCCTCCCTTGCTCTGAGCCTACTCTTCTTGCATCATTTCCTACGGTTCCATCACTGCCAGAGCATGTGTGCCCAGCACTGGCTTGGGGCACATACCTGGCCACCTCAGCAGGGGCCTTGGGGACGTGTTGGGGACTTTTGCTCATTAAACCCGACAGCCTGACATCACCAAGACTTCCCTGGAACCCAGGTGAAGGAAGATGAGGGGGCACTGACAGGAGTGATGCTGGAGAAAGGGCTACTAGCACAGGTTTGGGTGGGCAGATGTTATCATTGGACCCAGCTCACTCTGAGCAGGGGTGGCAGACACAGAACTGTGGGGCAGAACTGGGGGCTCTAGGCTGTAGCCCCAGATCTCAACTCTCTGCCCAGGCTTAGCTGGGAGATGGCCTATGAGCACTCCCCCACAAGCACCCACAGGGGTCCTGAAGCACTCCTGGAAAGGGTGGCACCCCCCCCGCCCCGGGAACTGGCAGATGGGGAGGCTCCAGGTCCCTTGGGGGTAACTTACTACCTTGGGGACCTCACGAAAAGGCTTCTGAACCTAAATGTGCTTTATGCTTCCTTGAGGTCAGTCCAAAGCTGTCACAAAACTGCCCGATGTTTCCCTTTATTTGATTTCCTGGATACTCACCCAGTTAGACCCACCCTACCCCACCCCCACTCATGATGTAGGGGGGAAGTGTAACTTCCCATTTCTAGATTCGCAGTTGCTTCTGTGGTCAGAATACACAGCTCTGTGATTGAAAACTTAAAAGGGCCATAATCTTGTCTTGCTTGTAGGGCTAGACCAACTTTTACCGATCACCTTGTTTAGGAAAGGACATTAATGTAGTTGTTAGCAAGGACACAGGTGGCTGCAGCCTCCTGAAGCTACCCTTGGGTCTTAAGATTTAAGATGTCTCCACCCTTGCCCTTCTACTGCAGCTGTTAGTATTGAAATAAGGTTTTTCCATACTCATGTTGTGAACTTTCTCAAATTCTCACCAGGGATGAAGCACATTCCTAAGCCTGCTTCCCACGGGAGATGGATGCTTCACCGGCCTGGTCCTACCTGCGTGTACACCAGCGGGACACTGATCCAGTCATAGCCACATAGCTGTCCACACTGAAGAATATATTCCCATGACAGCCTGAATTAAATGGGTTAGCTTAATGGACAAGAAAAATCAGTAGTTTCAGGACTACTTCAGCCTTTAAATGCCTTTTGTACCTAACATAGCTAGAACAAGCTACTGGAAATATTAATTCAAAGCATCGAATTCAGAATCAGGAGTCCTCAAGCCCTCTCTGAATTCAGCACACCCAAGCCTTGGTATCTTTCCGAAACTAAGGAGTTTAATAAATACAAATCCTCCTAGGTGTCTCATTTTGATTAGTGTGATGATCACAGATCTAGCAAAGATGGCTTAGACACGTTTCTAGCCCATGCCAAGAACTCAAAGACAACAGCTGGGTACCAAATTACTTTATTTGAAGGAATGGTACAAATCCAAGAACTTAAGTAGATGTTTTGGTACAACTTATAGAAAAGGTAAAGGTAACCCCAACATGCATGCACTGCCTCGGTGGATCAGGGAAGTCACCCGGTGGCTGAGGGAAGCTGGCCTGAGACTTAGCTCTCGTCACACTCTCCCAGGGTGTGCTTGTCAAAGAGATACTCTGCCATGCCAGATTCGGGGGCCCCCATCCTGCGCAGGTTGGTTACGTGGTCACCCAATTCTTTGATGGCTTTCACCTGCTCATTCAGGTAATGAGTCTCGAGGAAGTCACACAACTAGAGAACAGAATGGGGAAGCAAGTTAATGGGGAAGCTTTCTCAGCCCAAGGCTGGGAAACCATCTCCTCCAGTTACTCCCAAGTTGCCAATACTCACGTGGGGGTCATTTTTGTCAGTGGCCAGTTTGTGCAGTTCCAATAGTGACTCATTCACATTTTTTTCCAAGTGTAATGCACACTCCATTGCCTTCAGCCCATTCTCCCAGTCATCCTGGTCTGGTTTCTGAACGAGAGATGGTTAGGTCAATGCATCTGCAGTCTCTACCTATTAAATCATGACAAGTCAGCAAGCACCTACCACGTAACCACTGTGCTTCAGCCAAAGGAACCACCACATTTCCCTGGGTGACAATTCCCAATGTAACCTCCTTGCCTGTTACTGTGTGCCTACTGTAGCTTAGACAGCAGGCCTAAAAAAGCACAAAAGACGGAAGCCAAATATATCCTCATTGCTTAAGGGCAACTGTCAGTCTCTGGGTGATCTCTGACACCCGAGGACTGCTAGAGAGATGATGAAGCATGATGTCCCTAGGATCTTTTGCTCACCTTGATGTCCTGAAGGAAGATCCGGCCGCCTCGTTGGTTCTGCAGCTTCATCAGTTTCTCAGCATGTTCCCTCTCCTCATGAGATTGGTGAAGAAAATATTTGGCAAAGTTCTTCAAAGCCACATCATCGCGATCAAAATAGAAAGACTGAAAGGGGAACACGAATGTGTTCTGTTAGGGCTGTCCCAAGGAAGGCAGTCTGCTGGCCTAGCCCTCCTTTCTCAAAGCCCGGGGGGGGGTGGGGGGGGGGTCTGTGCCTAAGGAGATCGGGGGCAGCCTGGGGTCCTGGACTGAACACCACAGTAACTAGTTTCCACTCTGAAGTACAAAAATGAAACTTGGTCCTTGGAATTCAAAGTTTGCTCTAAGGAACCTTTAGGATATCACAATTGCCTCCAGCATGCAATGTCTTAAGGATCTGCATTAGCGCAAAGTAAACCTCTGACAGCCCGTGTCAAATGTGATTGAAGAGAAGGTGTTGAAATATTCACCCTGCACTGTTAGTGCCGCCTCCTTGATCAATCCGTGTTCAAACACGAGCTTGCCAGCTCACGGCAGATGCATGGCTTTCTAAAATTAACCCACTAGGCAAGGCGACAGCTGTGGGCAATGCTAACGTACGGAAACATATTGCCAGTAGAAAGCAAAAATGATTCCGTTTCAGACACTTGCTGTGTTTTCAGGTGTTCCTGAAATGGAAAGGCAGTTCCCAGAAATCCAGGCCTGTTTTCAAATCCATCCGGAACACGTCTATTCCTGGATAATCTGCACAATCATAAGGCAGTTCTAACTAAAACTCCCACCTAATCGCCTAAAACTAGGATTTTGGGAAAACGAAAATTCCACTGCGTACTGCATGGAAAAATTCCTTGCCCGCTAACTGCTGGGGGACTTTATCCAAGAACTAAGGGTTCGGATAGAGGGCCAGGACTCTCAGACACAAAAAGGATGAAGAAATAAGCACCCAGGCCCACAGACGCGGGACTGACACAACTCTGCCGACAGAAGAGGAGATGTGTAGATAGGCTGCAATTCCAGCGGGACTTCGAGATAAGCAGAGGGGTGGGGGCAGCTGCTCGGGAGTGGCCGCCCACGGCAGATAAGCCGCCTAGCGCTAGCCCCCAAGGTTGCTGCTCGACGCCATTACCCAGCAGGCTCCGCCATTCCCGGGCGATGGAAGCTGGCCCTCTTATCCCCAACTACCCAAGCAAACCGAGAGCCTCAGGGACACGTGATCGGACGCAGAGGAAGGGATGGACACACCAAAGTCCACCTTGCCAACTGCAGGATGACAGAGGGGGCAACCCCGGGATCTCCAGAAGGCCGCTCTCTTTACATATAGAGGGGTGCGCAGAGGCGGCCCTCTGCCCCATCCGCACCCCCCCCCCCCCAGGGGACGATCGGAAAGCACGGAATGCCCAGAATTTCTGCGCAAGGTAAGTCCCGGGGACCTCGGCCGGCCTCCATCTTCCCGAAGCGAGCGCGGAGGCGGGAGAGCCAGTCCGGAGGCCACGCCCCCGCCCGCCCCCGCCGCCCGGAGGCCACGCCCCCGCCCGCCCCGCCGCCCGGTGGCCACGCCCCCGCCCGCCCCGCCCGCCGGAGGCCGCGCTCGCCCTCACCATGGACAGGTACACATAGGAGGCGTGGAGCTCCAGGTTGATCTGACGGTTGATGGCGGCCTCCGAGTCCTGGTGGTAGTTCTGGCGCACCTGCGAGGGGAACGCGGTCGTCATGGCGGACGGCTGAGGAGAGGAGAGGGCGGCGGCGGCGGGGCGGCGCTGGAGCGGCGGCGGGAGCCTTGCGGCGGGCCGAGGGCGCTGTGAGGAGGTGAAGGAGGGCTGACTCTGGGTGGCCGGCCGGGGCGGGGAGCGAGCGCCGGGTTCCGTTCAAGCACTGTTGAAGCAGGAAACCTCGGCAACTCCGACGAAGACTGTGGCGCAGGCCGCCGCCCGCCGGGCTTTTATAGCGGGAGCCGGCGTCAGGCCCGCCCCGGCCAATCACGCCGCCCGCCCGCGCGCCAGGCCCCGCCCCTTCCGGGGGCGCGCGGCCCCGCCCCGCCGGGCGCTGGGGGAGGGGCGGGCGGGGCGGTCTTGGGGCTGCGGAGCGGTCCCCGAGCAGGGGGCCCGGGGAAGGATCTGTGAGCTGTGGCCCGTTGGGTGGGGCTGGAGGGAAGGGCTGGGGAGGGGCGGGAGGCCCAGCTCGGAGCCCTGACCCTAGGGGCGTCCTGGGTCGTGGAACCGACGGGAAACCGCCTCTGGGCACGGGGGGCGCAAACGGGCACCCCGAGACTCTTGGCCAAGGGCACGTTCAAAATCAGAGCAGTCACCACACCCCCAGGTGACTGCCTCGTGATGCAGATGGGGAACTGGGAAGGTGGAGACGTGGGTCCTACGAGGCCGAGTGGGTCGGGGTTCACTTTCTCTTCCTCCAAGTCTACGAGGAGCAAGTGGGGGCGGGGTGGAGCCCACTGCCCTCGATCGGCCCCCGCCCTCCCGACCCCGGGCCCCCGGGCCGCCTTTTGCAGAAAGCAAAGATGGCTCCGTGTGCAGTTTATACAACAAAGGCTGGGCGGGCCTTGTTTCCCTAGAGACTCGGGAGGCTCGGAGGCCGCCTGCCCCGAGGGGGTCCTGGGGGTGAGCCGCGGGATCCTGAGAAAATCGCCGGTGGCGCTTAAAACTCAGACAGAGATGGGCGTTAGAGAAGAAAGGAGAAGCCCCTTGGATCTGGAGATCAAGATGTCAGTGAGGCCATTTTGAAACAGCCTCTTTTATTCGCCCCAGTCACAGGAGCCTCCAGCCGAGGAGCCCCTCCGGGGAGCCACCCCCCAGGGCTGCCCTTGGACCGAAGCCGCTGGGGCTGAACACGCGTTCGGGCGCCAGGGACCCTGAAGGGGCAGGGCCACTGCGTGTGGCTCGCAGCTGTGTCCCAGGCACGGAGGGTGTGAATTCGTGGGTGGCAGAACTGGAGCCAGGCCCGAGCACCTGCCGTCCAGTCTGCTGGCTTCGAGGTCCCCTGTCCTTAGCCAGGTCCATCAACATGTGGGTGGGGGACCTACCCAAGGCCCTTTTCAAAATGTTCACAAACGTGCCCCCTGGAAGCTGGACTTCCAAACCTTCAAGGAAGAAGGAGCTTTGCTACAATATTAAAACAAGTGGCTGATGGAATTATGGCGATTTCTCTTTCTTGGGTCTTTACGGGATTCATTTCAAAATGAACATAGGATACTTTCAGGACATTAATTTTTTTTTTTTAATTTAAAAAATTTAATGGGCTAGAGCTATCATAAAGGAAGCAGAAGGATGCCGGGAGAGTCCAGACAAGGGGGGGCCTTACCCAGTCTGGGATAGGAGGTCAGGGAAGCCCTCCATATGAAAGGGACACTTAAGTTTGGCAAAGTTAAAAGGAAGGTGAGTGGAGGAAGGAGATGGGAGAGGGAATTCCAAGCCTGGAGAACAGCATTTGCAAAGGTGTGGAAAAGCACAGCCTGTCCAAAGTACCTTAAGAAAGTGTGTTGGCCCAGAACATAGAGTCCACGTTGGAAAATGCCAGAAGGGTTGTATAGGGCAAGGTCAGGAAGGTTGTGTGCCGTAAAAGGGGATTAAATTTTATCCTGGATGATATGGAGACACGAAGGGATTTCTAGCCAGGGAGATACCACGTTAGTTTTATTTTTCGAAACCTTATGCTGAATCAACAGAAAAACTATTAAGGATAAGAGTACAGCAAAGTCGCAAAGCTTTTCTATATAACAGCCACTTCCAGTTAGAAAATGTAATGAAAGAAAAGAAATTTCTTTTGGTTTACATTGGCAGCAAAAGTTTGCGGCACCGAGGAATAAAGCTAACAAGAAATGTATGAAGAAAACTCTAAATGTTTACTGCGGGACAGAAAAGAAAACTTGTATAAGTGAAGAGGTACCATGTTTCTGGGTAGCCAACTTTAGTTTTGTAAAGATGTTAATTCTTCCCAAATAAACCTATACGTTCAATGGAATTTCTGTAAAATGCAGTGGTCTTTTGGAACTTGGCGTAATGATTCTAAAGTCCATTTGGAAGAGTGTATAGAATATCTGGTAAGTATTTGGGGGAAAAAGGTTACGAGGGTACATTTGCCCTCTCTGATATTAAAAAAAAAAAGTGCTATAAAATACCATAAGCGGTTGGTACTGGCACAGGAATTAATGGTTGGAACAATGTAACTAAACAGTCCTACCCACCTATGTATGGGAATTTGGTAGGCGCTAAAGTGATATTTGAAATTAGGAGAGAAAAAATGGGTTCAGCAGATGCTGCTGAAACAGTTGATAGTCATGTGGAAGACAGTGATTCACTCTGTATTTTCAAAATACTTTCCAGATAGAGGCTTAAAGATCTTAAAAAAAAAAACCTATGAAGTTACTAGAAGAATATATAGAAGATTATCATTTAGAATTTTGGAGTAGGAAGTGTTTTTCTGAGGCTGTTGAAAGCCATAAAAGGAGAGTTGGCAGATTTGACTACAGTTGGCCCTCTAGGTCCGCGTCTGCTGACGCAACCAACTGCGGATCAAAAAGCCTACGATGGCTGTGTCTGTCCTGAACGTGGACAGACTTTTTTCCTTGTCATTATTCCCTAAACGTTACAATATAACAACTATTTACGTAGCATTCACATTGGATTAGGTATTATAAGTGATCTAGAGATGGTTTAAAGGATACGGGAGGATGTTTGTAGGTTACATGCAAATACCACTGTATATAAGGGACTTGAGCATCTGTAGATTTTGGTGTCCGCAAGGGTCCTGGCTATGAGAGATGACTGTCCTTAAAGATGAAAAGCTGGGAGTCTGAGGGGTTTGGTGACTTGGAGGGTGGGAGCTAGAGGGGGACCCCGGCCTCCACAGAGAGGATGGGGGGGGAAGAAGGATCATCTGTAGAACCCCCAAAGAAAAAAGCCACAGTCTTCAGAAAATAAAGAATCTGCCAAAGAGGAGAAAGTCAATGACACTCCAGTTCCTGAAAGAGCTCCAAAACTTCACAAGATGGCAGAAAAGAATCTGACTAGAGTGCCTTAGTTATCAGCTACATGTGATCACCGGACGGAGATGAATTTAGACCAGAAGTGGCCTATTTACAAGCGGGAATGACGAGGAAAATAGAGAATCCAAAATTTCTGAGACTTGGAGTGTTGAAGTTAGAACTCTGTCTTTTTCAACCAGTAAAAAATAAAGTCGGGAAATACTTTGAGTAACAAAGGCTGATTAAGACGAATCCTCAGGACAATGACCAGATCAAGGGCATGGCTGTTGCATAGTTGGTTAAAATGTGTGAATGGATAAGGCAGTTCCTAGTAAGCCCTTTCAGTTGGACAAAGCTCTCAGGGAAAAGAACAAAGGGCGTGGTCCCACACGAGCTTGATAAGCTCAAAACACATATAGTTCAGGCTTTGAGAGAGGCATATCTAGAAAAAAAATTGTGGGTAGCGTTGTTGGAATATGGAACTGACTGGAATCAAGTAGGTAAAAAGCCAACAAAATTGTCCTTTTCTTGGCAAAAATGAGTGATTTAATTTTTTAAAATTAAGGTATGATTGACGTACAATAAAACGCACAGACTATTAGGTGTTTAATGAGTTCTGACACTGGAATACAGCTGAAATAAGATACAGAACATTTCCTTTATGCTAGAAAGTTCCTTTGTATCCCATTCTGGTAGATTTTCCCCATACCCCTCAAGACGACCACTCTTCTGATATTTTTCAACGTTGAGTAATTAACTTCGCGTGTTCTAGAATTTCATATAAATAAAATCATACAACAAAACCCCAGAAAAGCTGTAAGACAAAAGATGCTATGAACAAAGTTAAAATATGAATGACAAGCTGAGTTGATACTTGTAGCTCGTTAAGAAGTGAAGATTAGTAACCATCCTATATGACATATATTTGTACGTATAATTATATGTTATCCAGACATAAATCACTTTTTGATAGTCTTCCCTGCTACTGTATACTGTAAGCTCCTGGAGGGCAGGCCTTGTTTCTATCTTCTTCCTCCTGCACTTCCGGCATTTTGCAGGATGCTTGTTACTTGGTGCTCTGTATTTGTTGAGCGAAGAGATGGATGCATGACTGAAGGTGGAGGGTGAATTAGTCGGGCAAGATGACCAGGTACCAATTGGGAGGCAAGTAGTTCTCAGAAAGCAGATTTGAGAGAGAAAGAGAAGACAGAACAGACAGGATGAGGGGGCTGGTTGAAGAACGTCGGAGGTGGAGGTGGGGGGTGGGAGGTGGGCAAAGGAGCCCCCCAGCTTTCTGGCCTGGGTGGCTGGGTTGCTGCTGCCGCTCCCTGAGAATGGGAGCACAGGAGGAAACACAGTCTGTCGGGGAGGCGGTTGGGGAAGGCCAGCTTGCTTTTGCACTTGGACTTTGCCTCCGGGACATGCAGGAGGATAGAGCCAGCAGGAAGTTGGACCCACCTGAAGAAGCTTGGTCTGTTGCAGAAAGTAGGTTTCATGAATCAATATTGACTCCGAGCTTGGGTAAGCACACAGGCAGCTGCAGTGACCAACCTGGCAAATCTGAGGGACAGCTTGGGCCGTAGAAGGTGTCTGGGGAAGACTGGCTGGGAAGAATGAAAGAGAAGTCTTGTGCTTGGGGGTGTGTGTGTGTGTTTGCTTGGGTCCGTTCCCCACCTGGGAAGCCTGGGTGTCAGAACTGCCATCTCCAAGCCTCTAGATTCTTCCGAAGCTATTGCCTGATCTTTGGACCTTTGTTGACCATGATTCGGGCCCCCCTGCCCTCCAGCTCCTCCTCGTGACTTTGAGGAGGCAGGGAGTTTGGCTGGCCTCCCAGGACAGCCACCTCAGCAGGCGGCGGGAGGAGCTGCAGGGAAGAGAAGAGCCAGGCGGGATGTTTCTGACTGGCTCATCCTGGAGCCGGAGGGGCCAGAGGTGGGGTTGGCGGGAGAGCTGCTGCCCCACCGTGACTCAGCATTCTGCTGGTCTGGAGGGGTTGGGCTGGGGCTCCAAAAGTGCTGTGTCACCCAGGGGAGGGGAAGGCTGGAAGGCTTGGAGGGCTGTGGTTTCACTATAGGGTGAGGAAGGAAGAGTGCTCCGCGTTTCCTAATGTGGCTGGCGGCCCAGGCTGGACCAGGAACAAAGGGGTATATGTCACCCAGCCAGGCCAGACTGTGCTTTTGTTAGAAAATGGGGTGCCGCTCTTCCCCCTCTCTTCCTCAGTGCTTTCCCACCTCTTAGTGAATTCTCAACAGATGTCAGGTCTCTCTTTCTCTCCTGGGGATTGTAACGGTAGGGTTACAATTTAGGATTCCACAGCTGGGAAATCACAGACACTCGGAATGTTAAGGCTGGGAAAGGACCTTAGAATTTCCAAATCACCGTGTTTTACAGATAAAGAGGTGAGAGGCCCATAGAAGGCAGGACTTCCCTAAGGCCATAAGTCACAAACTGAAGATGGGGGTCGGCCCCGTGGCCTAGTGGTTAAGTTCAGCGTGCTCCACTTCAGCGGCCTGAGGTTTGGCTCCGGGCGCGGACCTACACCATTCGGTGGCAGCCATGTTGTGGCAGTAGCCTACATACAAAATAGAAGAAGACTGGCGCAGATGTTAGATTGGCGAATCTTCCTCAAGGAAAAAAACAAAACAAAAAACCTGAAAATGTAGGACAGGGCACATGGGAGTATATGCTGTGGTTGTTAAAAACGATAAATTCATTGCTAGAATGTGTATATGAAATGATGTTATCTGAAAAAAAGCAGAGCCCCAAATTGTTCACGCAAAGCTCATTACAGTGCAGAAAAATCCCAGGGCTGGAAATGAGATGAGGATTGGGAGAGAATGGGTCTGGTGATGTTTTAACTGAACAGTTGATGTTTTGAAAGTCTGGGGTTCCCCCAGAAGTTCAATAAAGCAAAGTGTGCAGGAAATTAGAGTTCAGAAATTTAGGAACTGGAAAAACCAATGCTGGATTGGATTCGGGTATTTCTGGATGGAGCAACCATGATTCAGAGAGCTCATCTTGAAGGCGTTTCTTGAAAACCCACGCGGCAATGTGGACTCAAAGTCTGGGGACTCAGGATCCCTCTTTTCCAGGATGTTAAGGTCAAAAGCCAGGACCTTGGATGTTAGAGGATAAGAGAATGGGAATCTCACTGCTTTCAGGCAACTCAGACCTTACTGCTGTGAAGGATGACACGAGTGGAGCCATATTCAAATAGAACCAGCGGCCATTCGGAGGAATTGCGTTGCACATCTTGCATTCATTATCTTCCAAACTGGACCATATTCCAAGAAGTCAGTAAGGACAAGAATGCCCTGTCTAGGGGCTGGCCCAGTGGCACAGCGGTTAAGTTCGCACGTTAACGCTTCTCGGCAGCCTGGGATTTACCAGTTCGGATCCCGGGTGCGGACATGGCACCGCTTGACAAAAAGCCATGCTGTGGTAGGCGTCCCATATATAAAGCAGAGGAAGATGGGCATGGATGTTAGCTCAGGGCCAATCTTCCTCAGCAAAAAAAAAAGAGGAGGATTGGCAATAGTTAGCTCCGGGCTAATCTTCCTCAAAAAAAAAAAAGAATGTTCTGGCCATAAGGACTGATGGACCTGAACTTTGCTGGTGACCAAATTGCTAACCAACTAATGAAGTACAAGTCTAGCTTTTTGCCTGATGATGGAACCTCAGGCCAATCTGTGAAGCGCAAACCTAGCTTGACCTCACCCAGCACGAATGAACTCTTCTTTAATACAACTCACCTTATCCTCCCTTTGCCCCATAAAAACCCTAAGCCCTTCTCCTGTAATCGGGACACTATTTAGGTTTCCACCTGAATCTGTGCTCCCCAGATTGCAATTCTTTGATCCCAAATAAATGCTTTGCCTCTTAAACTGGTTCCTGTTTTGCAGGTTGGCCCTGCCTCTGAGGGAGTTCCTGCCGGGAGAGCCTGCACACCACACCTCTGCCAGAGTCCTCGTCCCAGGGGCCCGGGCTGTTGTTTGCTTGTCAGCCTTCCCACTGGACTTTGAGCTCTATCTTGTGCTGTGTCGCTGGATCCCAGCACGGCCTGGGGGCCATTCCAGTCCTAGCAGTTCGCAGGCCTGGAGCTCTCCTCTGGGGTCATCGTGCCCAGTGGGACATCTGGTCTCTCCCTTCAGACTGTAGGCCCCTGGAGGCCCAGCATCTTGCCTTTGATGGTCTCCTGCTGTGTCCTTCCAAATGACCCGCTGGTTATCTGCCCACATTCTAGATGCTTTGAAGAGGCCACCTGGCCTTACTGAACTTTGATTCCTGTATTTATTTACAGTATCTGGAGCCAGCCCTCCCCCAGGCTACCCGGGGTGCCCCCTCACTTTCCATGCCCTCATCGCCGCAGCTCGTGCTGCACCCCATGACCTGGTACCCAGCCACGTGGCATGCCCACATCACCCACTCCCACCTCAGCCATGCCGACCTTGGCCAAATCTGGAGAGGCCGGGCTCAGCAAAGGTGGCGCGTGGGGAGCAACAGCCAGCAGCTCTCGCTGTGGCAGGGGCCGGCAGCCAGGGGCTGGGGGTGCCTCCTCGTGGAAATGGAGACTGTGTCTGCCTAGGCCTTCCTGGGTGTGGACCCTCAGTTTGCCTACACCTGGGGGAGGCTTGTAAGCACGGTCCCTTGTCTGCTGTTGGCTGCTGAGAAGTTGAGGGAGAAGCTTGATCTTCAGGCTGGGGAAGGGGATCCCAGCCTCTCTTGTAGGGCATGGGGAGGTGGAGGACAAGACGAGAAAGCCCGTTAGGAATCTGAGAGGTCGGCAGCCCGGGAGGTGGGAATGAAGGGCAGCCTAGGGCTGACCAAGCTGGAAGGCAGCAGAATGAGGCAGCTGGAGTGAGCAGCCAAGGGACCTTCTTGTCCCCAGTGAAGGTCATAAGGACGCAGTGCGGGTGAGCAAGTTTGTCTGGCTCGGCCAGAGTCCTCCGAGATCCACACCTGCTTCCCATCATTCACTCCCCTCCTGGATACTAGTTCCAGATTTGCCTCTGGGGAACCACCTCCTCCCCTATGTGCTATGATTAGAATGGCCTGCATCCCCAGATTCAGGGGTAACCCATGTTTTCTGTCACTTGCAACAAAGTTTTCATCCAACTTATCTTTTAAATCATCTAAATGGCAACTAATTCCTTCATGAGTCACAGAATTTTGAAGCCAAGAAGATGCCTTTGAGACTATCTAATCTAATACTCTCATTCAGTCACTCAGCTAACATTTTAAAATGCCAGCTTTGTGCCAGGCTCTGAGCCCGATGAAGAGACTGAGGCCCAGAGTGGGGAGGGGACTGACTCAGGGTTAGGCAGAAAGTGGCCCAGCCCAGGTCCAGACCCTCGGCCTTCTGACCCCCAAGCCAGCGCCCTTTCTTTATGTTCCTTCGCTTCATGGGATTAAATTCCAATGACACCATTTACCTGTGGTTATGTGAGCATGAATAAGTATAATGGGGAGCAGGGGGTGATATATGCTAAGCAGTTGTCATTAGATTCCTAGGCAAGGCAGAGCGGGTGTAGGTCGCAGAGAAAGGGAGAGAGGAGGAGAAAGGAGAGGTAAGAAAAAAGTGTCAATGATAAAAACAGCATTTGTGAAAAATTTAGCACACACGCATACAACTTGCCTTGCATATGTAGAGAAGGACTGGAAGGGATGATTAAACAATTAAGTTATTCCTTCGACACTGGGCCGGGCCGGAGATTCCGTGATGAGTAGGACTCTGTGTCTGCCCTCAGGCTCTCCCAGCCACGTCTGATACGCATTCCCTGAGAATGTCTTTAATAACCACCGTGCCTGCCTTACCCACTTGCTGCAGAGGCTGCACTGGGTGCAGACGTCACCCCCTCAGTGGGGCCGCGGGGCCAGCAAGCAGCAATCAGCAACTGTGAGTGGGGCCTGATGATGCTCTGCCAGTAACTGATCAGGAGAAATCTCAGATGTCCTGGGTTTCTAACCAGGCGCCAGAGGGAAACAGGAGCTGGAATCAAACCACTTCGGGAAACTGTCGAGGGGCCGTCAAAGTTGCTCGGTGCCCCACAGGTCCTGTGTGGATCCCAGCTCTCTCCCTTTGCTTACGTCTTTCCTGCCCATAGCTGTCCCCTTCTACCTATCAAAGACCTACCCTTCCTGCAAGCTCCAGGCCAAATCCTTCCTCTGCCGAGGAGCCTTCCAGGATTCAGAGCTAATTTCTTTCTTCCTCCAACATTGGTCCCTTCGGCCTGTTTTAAGTGACAGTAGGTGCTAGTGCCCTTGGCGTCGTTCCTCTTGCCACGGGGAGACGGAGGGCTCAATGGACGCAGGAACCTTGTTTTCATCTCTGCTCCTGGCACACAGGCCTGTGCCCTGGCACACAGTAGGACCTCCAAGAAAACTCGGGTTGGATATATCGGGTTGGATGTAACTGAGTAGTTGCGAAAAGGAGGAATCCTTGCCCCAGAGGGTCCTTCATTCCTTGAGATATGGTTCTCTGCATTTACCTATGGGTATGGGAGGGCCCCTCCTGTGGTTTCTTCTTAGGGTCCCCAAATAGGAACCTCAAAAGTCAGAATTGGGGGGCCCTGTGGCTGAGCAGTTTAGTTTGCATGCTCCACTTGGGTGGCCCAGGGTTCGCCGATTTGGATCCTGGGTGTGGACCTATGCGCTGCTCATCAAGCCATGCTGTGGCAGCATCCCACGTTGAGAACTAGGATATACAACTATGTACTGGGGCTTTGGGGAAAAAAACCCCCAAAAACAAAAAGAAGAAGATTAGCAATAGATGTTAGTTCAGGGCCAATCTTCCTCAGCAAAAAAAACCCCTGTGTTGGAATTGGTCTCTGGAGTTTGCCTTAAGCCCAACCAGCTTAGTCAGGCTTTAGCCAAAAACTGCTATATTCCAGGGTAACGGGTCCTCAGGCCCAAGTTCCATCCAGCTGGGCAGGTTACACTCAGTCCCTTTTCTTAAAAAAAAATCCAATAATAGTAAAAATTAAGGCTTGGGGCTGGCCCCCTGGCCAGGTGGTTAAGTTCGCGTTCTCCACTTAGGCGGCCCAAGGTTTCGCCAATTTGGATCCTGGGCGTGGACACGGCACCGCTCATCAGGCCGTGCTGAGGCGGCATCCTGCATGCCACAACTAGAAGGACCCACAACTAAAAAAAAAAGTACACAACTATGTACCGGGGGGCTTTGGGGAGAAAAAGGAAAAATAAAATCTTTTTTAAAAAAATTAAGGCTTAAGAATAAAAGTGAATACTTCCTGTGATGCCGAACACACCATATGACAGATGAGGAAGCCGAGGCATAGGACTCCAAAGTAAACTTGCCCAAGGATACCCACAGTCCGATGCAGAGCCCACCCTCCTAACAGCTCCTGCTCCCCGCCCCCTGTCCCGTCACTCATCGCTCTCCTTCAGCTTGGCCTTGGCTCATCACTCCGCTGTTTGCCCAGGACCCAACGTGGGGTGGCCTGCACAGGGGTTTAGTAAATGCTTACGGAATGGGTGAATGGAGTCTGGGAATTCTGTCTGTTTACCAGGTTATCCCTAGGAGGGCATGGAGGCATCAGAGGGAACAAGAAAACTGCCAGATGCAGCAGCACAAACACTCCCGCCCCAAGGCCAGCTTCCTGGGCTCCTGTTACTCTGCCACATCTACGGAGGGGGATGTTTCTGAAAAGTTCCCGGATTTCAAATTGGCTCTTGACACTGTTAGGGTAAGATCGGAGGGCATGAGAGCAGTTGCCTCTTGATCAACCCTTGTGCAAGTCCTCCGCTGAAAAATCACACTGGAGAGCAGTGGTTTCTGAGGTGGCACCCGAGGCGGCTGCATGAGAGAGCTGGGAGGTATGCATCAGTCAGGAGGATTTTGGTTTCAAGCAGCAAAAGCCAACCCACAGTGGCTTAGCAACTAAGAGGACTTATTGGCTCTTGTAGCTGAGAAATCAATAGGAGATGGGCTTCAGGCACGGTTCCATCAAGGCTGTGGTCCCATTTCTCTGTGATTCTTTCTTGGATCTGCTTCCATCCATGGAGCTTCATCTTCAGGCTATCTTCCAGCAGCATCTAGGGTTTGCAGTTTGCAGTTTGCATCTGTGCCTTCTTCTGGGGTAATGCTAGACCCCCTGACTTGCTGGTATCTGATTTTACCAAATAATACAATTATCTTGGTGGCAGGACCTCGCCAGCCCTGTGCCCTCAGAGTTCACTAACATACATGGGTCTGTTTGACCTATGAGGGGCCCAGTGCTCAGCTTTTGGAGGCCCCCCTGCATGTCACAGCAAATACCTTTAAAACGTGCCTACATCCCGCATTCAACGTAATCAAAAAATAATTTAGCGCAATCACAGTTGAGCAGGTGACAGTGTTACAGTTTGTAAACATTTACTTTAATTGATTTTTGCTGTTTTCTTTTTGAATTTAGGAGCCAATACACTTTCTCGGGCCCTTGCAAAGCTCATGGGCACTAGGCCTGGACCTGTTGTACATAATGCAGAACTAGCCTCATTGAGGCCAGTGAGGGTGATTTGTGGCGATTTGTGTGTAGGTGTGTGCCTAAAAGAACACTAGGCCTGGAGTCAGACCCGCAGAAGCACGTCCCAGCTCTGCTGCTGATTAGCTGAGTGACCTTGGGCAAGTCGCCAACCTCTCTGGGCCTCCGTGTGGTCAGCCGTCAATTGGCGATAAGGATGCTTGCGTCTCTTCCCTTAGGAGCATGCCTTCCAGCTGGAAGAGCAGAGAGGATTAACTGAGCCCTGCTGTACACCCAAGTAAACCCAATTCCTTTGGGATCCATGTAACAGACACTAGTTGACGCCCACCCTTGGCCAAACTCCTGCCGGGTGCTGAAGATGAGGAGCTTGCTGAGCCAGCACTTCTGAGCTCACAGTGGTCTGGGAAGATGGACTTGGAACCAGCAGACACGTGAGGTAAGAGCAGAGGGATTCAGAACAGGCTGGGAGCCGGGGAGCCATGGGAGAGGCAACCAGTGGAAGGGCTGCTTGCCCACGAAGGTCAGTTCCTTTGTAAACCAAGTCCATTCAGCAGTGACTGGGGAGAGGCCTGGGGGACGCAGAAGTCAAAGGGCCCGGCTGCAGGCGCCTCCCTTAGCCCCAGTGTGGTGACTCTCTTCTTTCTTGGATCTGCCCACGGCTGCTTTCACTGAGCATCCGCATCGGGCTGCCGAGGGCTCCAGGCCTGGCTTGGGGCGGGACAGGGTGGGACCAAGCCTGTGCTCAGCCGGCCAGGCCTCTTCTCCTGGGCTGGTTAGTGTGGGCAGGGGTACGGTAACTGCCCATGGCTAAGGATCAGCCTCTCTAGCACAAGAATTAATTAATTAATTTATTTATTTATTGAGGAACATTAGCCCTGAGTTAACATCTGCTGCCAACCCTCCTCTTTTTGCTGAGGAAGACTGGCCCTGAGCTAACATCCATGCCCATCTTCCTCTACTTTATATGTGGGACACCTGTCACAGCGTGGCTTCATAAGTGGTGCTAGGTCCACGCCTGGGATCCGAACCTGCGAACCCCGGGCCACCAAAGTGGAGAGAGCGAATTTAACCACTATGCCACAGGGCCAGTCCCTTATTTATTTTTTTATCACGGTAAAAAATACATAACAAGAATTTACTCTCTTAATTTTTTTTTAGTCTTCATTTTTTTTTTTTTTTTTAATTCTGCTTCCAGCTATTGGGAACAGAGAAATGAATTTGTTTTCCTTGCCAAAGCCTCAGTGCATGGCCGTATATCCTAGTCGTAAGTCCTCCTAGTTCTTCTACGAGAGCCACCACCACAGCATGGCTACTGACAGATAGGTGGTGTGGTTCCGTGACCTGGAAGTGAACCTGGGCCGCTGAAGCGGACAGCACAGAGCTTTAATCATGAGGTCATCAGGGCTGGCTCTTACCCTCTTAATTTTTAAGTGTACATTACAGCATTAACTCTATGCATGTTGTATGACAGATCTCAAGAACTTTTTCATCTGGTGTGACTGAAACTTTGTACCCATTGAACAAATCCCTCTTTCCCCCTCTCTGCAGCCCCTGGTAACCACCATTCTCCTTTCTGATTCCATGAATTTGATCGCTTTAGATACCTCATATGAGTGGAACCAAGCACTGTTTGTCTTTTCATGATTGGCTCATTTCACTTAGCATAATGTCCTTCAGACATGTCATCCATGTTGCAGCATTTGGGAGGATTTCCTCCTTTTTAAAGGCTGAATATTATTCCATTGTATGCACAGACCGCATTTTCTTTATCTATTCCTCTCTAGATGGACACTTAGGTTACTTCCACCTTTTGGCTATTGTGAATAATGCGTGGAGTGCAGATATTTCTTTGAGATCCTGCTTTCAATCCTTTTTAGTATACACCCAGAAGTGGGATTGCTGGATCCTAGGGTAATTTTATTTTTAAGTTTCTGAGGAGACTTCCTCATTCTTTTTATGGCTGCAAAGTATTCCATTGTGTGGCCGTACTATTGTTTATTCTGCTGGGCCTTATTGGTGGGCATTCAGCCTTTTTCTAGGTTGGCTGTTACAAATAGAGCTGCAATAAATAGCCTGGTCCCTGGGTCTTTTTTTTTTCTTTTTGAGGAAGATTAGTCCTGAGCTAACTACTGCCAATCCTCTTCTTTTTGCTGAGGAAGACTGGCCCTGAGCTAACATCCATGTCTATCTTCCTCTACTTTATACATGGGACACCTACCACAGCATGGCTTTTGCCAAGCAGTGCCACGTCCGCACCCGGGATCCTAACCGTCGCACCCCAGGCCGCCAAGAAGCGGAACGTGCGCACTTTAACCTCTGCGCCACAGGGCTGGCCCCTCCCTGGGTTTTTTCACAAGGTTTGCAGTGTCTCTCTAGGACAGATTCCTAGAAGTGGGATTGCAGGGTCAAAGGGCAAATTCACACAGAGTTTTGTTAGGTATTGCCAAATTCCCTTCCATAGGAACCGTCCTGTTTCACATTCCCACCAGCAGAGTGTAAGAATGTCTGTTTTCTCAGAGCCTGGACAAGAGAGTACTTTGTTAAGTGTGGATTTTGGCCAATCTTCTCAGCAAGAAATAGTTCTTTGGGTCAATTTGCGTTTCTTTAACTATAAGCAATGTTGAACATCTTTTCTTTTTTCTTTTTAAAGATTGGCACCTGAGCTAACATCTGTTGGCAATCTTTTTTTTCTTCTTCTTC
Organism: Equus przewalskii; assembly: GCF_037783145.1. Taxonomy (NCBI): domain Eukaryota; kingdom Metazoa; phylum Chordata; class Mammalia; order Perissodactyla; family Equidae; genus Equus; species Equus przewalskii. The sequence continues at coordinate 23,411,172 of NC_091841.1, forward strand.
TCTGCAAAGTTCCCCAGTACATAGTTGTATATTTTTAGTTGTGGGACCTTCTAGTTGTGGCATGTGGGATGCCCCCTCAGCATGGCCTGATGAGTGGTGCCAGGTCTGCGCCCAGGGTCCGAACTGGTGAAACCCTGGGCCACTGAAGCAGAGCGCGTGAACTTAACCACTCGGCCACGGGGCCGGCCACTTCTTTTGTTTTGAAACATTTGCCTTTCTTTTTCTGTAAACTGTTCCTACATTTAGTGCATTCTTCTGGTAGGTTCTTGGCCTTTTAACTTACATTAGAATCTCTTTATAGTCTAAGAATATTAACCCTATGTGATGTAAGATTGTGAATCTTTTTTGACCAGTCTGTCATTGTCTTTTTCATTTTACTTATTTATATTTTTAAATTAAATTTTATTATTTTGCCATACAAAACTTCAGTCCCTTGAAACTTATTAACTTTCTGGATGTTGAGGTAGAATTAGAAAAGCTTTCCCCACTCCAAAATTGTAGAAGGATTTGGGGGCCGGCCTGGTGGCGCAGCAGTTAAGTTCGCACGTTCCGCTTCTCGGCGGCCCAGGGTTCGCCGGTTCGGATCCCAGGTGCAGACATGGCACTGCTTGGCAAAAGCCATGCTGTGGCAGGCGTCCCACATATAAAGTAGAGGAAGATGGGCCCAGATGTTAGCTCATGGCCAGGCTTCCTCGGCAAAAAAAAAGAGGAAGACTGGCAGTAGTTGGCTCAGGGCTAATCTTCTTCTTCAAAAAAGAAGAATTTGCCTATGTTTCCTTTTAGTACTTGGATGGTTTCATTTTTAAACTTAAATCTCCAATCTCTTTGGAATGTATCCTAGTGTATGAGCAAAACGCCTCCAATTGCCTCTAATACCACAGGGCTCTCCCGTTATCCTAACACCAACTATCAAATCATACATTCTTTCTCCATGATTTGCGATGCTGCCTTTATCATCACACAAGCTTTCTTTAGGCAATGGGGGCTAATTCTGGATTTTGTACTCTGTCCTCCAGAGAAATCACTTCATTTCAGTCACCACTGCTCAGGACCCTCCTCGCCAAGGTTATCCTTGGGGAAAAGCTCCTACTTGACAACAAAGCCCTTTGCTCCAGGCTCAGAGGTCAAGCTTTGGAGGCAAATGCTCTTGAGAACGAGATCTATGGGAGCCAAATTCATACTAACCCACACTCTGCAGGAAAAAAGGGGTTTCTAGAGCGTCACCTTCACGAGACAGGGCTCTCTGGCAGCTGGGCACCCCTATTCTGTCCCTGAGGAAGGATGGGTGGGAGCAAACATTCTATGCTCACAACCCGTGCTAGGGCTGAGGAAGAATCGCATGCTTGGCTAATGGTGGCCCTTGAAGGGCCATTTCTTCATGCAAAAGACAGAAAACCATTTATCACCCACCCACTCATCTTATCAATATTTACTTAACTTCTGCTTCATAGCGAATACCATACTCTATGCTGTTGAGGAAAAGAGTCGATACGGTGTTCTTACTTCTTTTGGCGGAGATGAGAGCAGAAGCTCTGAGAGCGAAAAGCATCATAAAAAGAGGCATGGGTCTTGTTTTCTGAGCAGTGGTCAACGCATCTGCTTTAGTAAATCAGTGTCTCTTGTCGAAACTCTACTGGTTGCAAGTTCGAGGAGGAGGTGAGGACGGAAGTAGAGGAATGGCTGGGACACACCTTTAATGATACATCAAGGTATCATTTTTTAAACAGACAAGCAAAGCAACAAAAAATACTTTCTGAAAGACGGGCTTGAAATTCAGAGGGGGAGAGATCATTTTCAGTTTGGGAGCTCTAGGGGGAATTTGTGGAATTGATTTTGCCATGAAGTGGAAGTTATGTAAATGTTGATAAGATGAGTGGATGGGTGGGGGGATGGGTAATAAGTCAATTCAATTTGCAAATCAATCTGTAAATTGATTTCTGGGGATTTGGTTTTCAATGAATTGGTCTGCCTCCAGCGTGGGCTGTGGGTGTGGAGGGAGTCCTTTGGGAGGGTCGCAGCTCCCACTTCGCTCCGGCACCTAAAAGGCCCTGAAGGTCCAGAGCAGGGTGGGGCCACAGGAAGTGGAGGCCCATCTTATCCCCTTTCTGGGCACCTGCATGATGTCATACTTGCTCCAGTCACTTCACGGTATCACTGTGAGGATCCACGGGTGTGTAGACTCTGTGTAATTTGACTTATAGTCAAGTGCCCCCCAATATTATGATGATTCATACACCCTAGATTTTGCAACCACTGCCCCCACCCCCAAACCGCCAACCATAGCTTAGCATCTCTGATCCCTGTACCACCCTTAGCACTCCAAGATGACCTTGAAGCCCCAGTTTCGTAGAATCAGACATTGTTTAGAGTTAAAGTGACCCTAGGAATCATGGTGCCCAGGATTCTCAATGTTGGAGATGTTTTGGTTCAGGTAAAGAACAGTGGCAGGGATGGACCCTGCTGCCTACACCCGCCTCTTGTTGAGATTTACTTTCATGGGAAACCAGAGGTCCTAAGGGAGCATGTCCTACCCCTCAGGTCTGTGCAAAGGGAGGATTTGGCCAGGTTGTCTGCTTCTAGTCCATCCTGTCCCGCGTGCAGGCCTCGTCCAGATCCAGGACCAGGCTGGTGACCCTCGCCGGCTCTCCTGGACTGCCCCCTTGGACCAGGAGAATCAGGAGCTCAGCATGGGTTGGGTGGGGGTCTTGCCACCCGAGGTAGCCCAGTCCTCTGGTGGGCTGCAGCAGAACTGGGCTGTTCCTTCTTAGAGTGAAGTGACCCTGCCCATACCCCGAACCCAGGAGAGTCACACCCACGCCATCTGAGTGCCCCCCGTCGTGTCGCCCGCCGAATGCCACTCTGTCCATCCTCTTCAGGCTGAGCCTCAGCTTCCTTTGCCTTTGTCCCACGTGGCATGCCTTCCAGCCTCCTCTCGCATCCTGGTCCCTCACCAGCCTTCCTCTCCTGCGTGCCAGAGTGGCGCTGGTGCAGAGGACAGAGGGACAAGCATCTCTCTGATGTGGGGCTGGGCCTCTCTTCGTGTTGCCTGTGGCGGCTGGTGGAGAACGGCTTTTGAAGGACCCTCTTTAGCATCAAAAACCTCCACAAAATGATGAAACCAGAGTAGACATCACCCTGAGACTTGAGAGGGGTCTGAATGATGCTCCCTCCCCGTCCACGTAATTATTATGACTATTTTCATAGACAAAACCAAGCCTGTGAGATCGAATCTCACAGTCTTGGTGTTTGGAGTTAACTCAGGCATGTAAGCTGGAGGAACGAGAGGGTGCCACTGGGGCTTGAAGTTCCTAAGCTCATCTGACCTACCATTGAGATCATTGGGCATTTTTCAATAAACTGTTGTGAGCCAAGCCAGTGACCAGGCAGCTCAGAGGCCAGTGGAAGAAGGAAGCTGGCTTTGGGGCTGAGCTGAGCCACTGGGTAAGGATGCTACTGGGGGAGGCTCTTGGCTCGGGTCCTGCTGGGAGGTTAATCAACATCCCTGTCTCGTACCACATCTCCTGAGAGAAGAGATCAAGGCCCCCGATCCCTTGGCTCTAAGAGGTGTTTTGGACCTACCTTGCTGAAAGAACTGTTTTGATTTGTAAGTTTTCAATATGTTTCTGTGTCCAGAGAGAAGTAAGTTGAAGCCTTTGCACCCAGACAGGACGTTTCATCATGCCCATCCCCGCCACGTGGCAGTCAGCAGTCGGTACAGAGAGTGACCAGCACATCTGGCTCCATGAGGCACTAAGAAGAGAACACAAGGCTGCTCTCTGTCCTTCTGAAAGCTTTGGGTGACTCTTGAAAACCTCACTTATGGTGTAGAAGAGGAGATGCTACCCCGGCACAGAACTCTGCTCTGTCAAAATGACACTCAAAGTAAATGTGTATAAACTATGCAGATATATACGATTTCCTGCTTCTGTGGTCATTCCTACAAGAAACCAGAGGAAGGGGAAGACAGTCCCACAGGATTCCCCAGAGATCTCTCTGGTGCTCCTGGTTCGGCATGTTTAACACGCTACAGGACTTGTGTATTTGCTCTTCCCTCTGCCTGGATGTTCTCCCCTCAAATCTTTGCTGGAATGGCCTCTTCTCAGCACAGACAGCTCAGCTCAAGTGCCAGCCTTCCCTGACCCCTTCCCAAAGTGGCCCATCCCCCTAAGACTCAGTTTCTCTCTAAGCCATTACTTTTTTTTTTGATAGTACACTTACACTTCGCTTAAGAGGGACATGTTCTAAGAAACGGGTTGTTGGGCAATTTCGTCATTGTGAGAACATCCTAGAGTGTACTTACACAAACCTAGATGGCCTAGTCCGCTACACACCTAGGCTGGACGGTACTAATCTTATGGACCACCATTGTGTGTGTGGTCCGTCATTGACCGAAAAGTCGTTATGCGCCGCATGACTGTATTTAATACTATTTCTGTTCGATAGACTTACTTCTCTTTCTTTCTTTTTCTTATACTGACCAGAATGTGAACTCTCTGAGAGCGGGGCTTCACCATGGTGATGATGCCATGTCCCAGTGTCTCGAACAGGGCCTGGCCCGTGGTGGATATTCAGTCAGTATCTGTCGAGTTGGTGGGTGATACTTGGATCAGATGGAGAGAGGAGGAAGATGGCTTAGAGAGAGAGGCGGATGTGCAAGGGGGAGATGGCCTTTCCTTCCCGTCAGCCCTTCCTCTTCATATGCCTCTTGAGGGGCTGCTCACATGAGGAAAGAGCCATCCCACCATCTCTGTCCCTTTAAGCGCCTTCACCAACAAGGAGGCGGACACGCCCCCTTAGGCTGGGATTAGACAGACGGACCATCCCCCAACAGAGGAGTTTCTGGCAGCAGGATTCACACCTGCCACGGTTCTTCACCTGAATCCAAACACCACCAGCCCCATGAGCCAATCCATTGGGAATTCTTCTGAGTGGAGCTAGAACCCAGAAGCCCCATGCTGGAAAAAGGGGAGTGGGCCCCTTTGACTTGCTGAAGTTGAAAAGTAAGCAACACAGATCGGAACAGGTTGAAGGAGCCAGGTTTCCTGCTGTCTGGTCTGCCCACAACGCCAAGTTCTAGCATCCAAGGTCCTCTTAACTCTGCCTTATGCTGGCCCTAGTTGGGTAGGGTTCCTCTGAGGCAGAATCTGAGATAGAGTTTTTTTGTGGGCAAATGATATACTGAGGGACAACTCTCAGGATGAAAACAGGATAGGGCAGGTGAAGAAACCCGACAGAGCTGTTTTCAGCTCAAGTCTGACCTCAGCCTGATCTCATGGGAGCTCTGGAGTGTGAATAGCATCACAGAGCTGTTCCACCTTGACACAAGGGGATGGGCGTTTGTAAGCCCGTGTCACACAGTCATTGGCTGCAGGTCACTCCCTGGGGGGTGTAATGACCAGGTGACTCATGTCAGCCAAAGGCAATGCTCCAGAGAAGTGTATAGCTGTGGGCTGGAAGCAATGAACATTTACAGCTGCTGGGGAACGGTGCGCCTGCTGGTGACGGGGATCTGGGTGGGACATCTGTAGTGTCTCCTACGGCCCCAGCATGAACCACACCCCTCCCCCAAGGTGCCTTTGCCTCCGCCATCTCCCCTGCCTCCAAGGCCCCCTTCCTACTCCTCTGAAAGTCCGCCTCAAATGCCTACTTGCACCCTTTGAGTCCTACAGTGTTTACTGACCCCAGTCATGGCTTCCTTAGTCCACCCTTGCATCGCATCTGCTGTGTGGGTCTTGTCTCCACATGCCCACGGCAGGGCGCCCCTCTTTTCCTCTGTGTCTCTAACAGGCTCGCACAGAGCTGGGCATCTAGGAAGTGACACAACAGAACTCAGAGGTCCCTAAGCTCAGGAAGCCACAGCCCAGGGTCTGCCAAGGTCTTCGGGCTATAGGCAGACCTGGGATTAGAACCCATGATGCCACTCAACTCTCCCACGTTGCCAAGTCTGGATGAGGGCCTGTATTTTCTAACTCACTCACCTGGGCTCAGTGTTCTGTGTTTCCGCGTGTTAGCCTTGTCAGAATTGTAAACTTTGCTCTCCCTGGCCGAAAGCTCTAACTTTGTGTGTGCTCTTACTGAAGTTGACCCACTGCTCGGAAAATGCTGGAACCAAAGCCTCCAGGGAAATTAGGATACACACATATTGCAGTAGGCTCAGAGGTCAAGTGCGTGGGGTTTCCAGAGGAAATGAAAGCTTGATGTAAGCACCAGCCAGGACACGCAGACCAGCTGGCCAGAGCCCTCCCCCACAGCCAGCTTTGCCCTGCAACCCAGAACAAGCTTATTTTCCCTGAGCCAAAGCTCACAAGCACCCCAGCAGACAACAGAAGTTGGCCACGTGTCAGTGCCACTGCCTCAGCGTGTCCCCTGAGGGTCTGGGAGGCGTTGGAAAGACCCTGAGGCCTGGTCACGGACATTGCACTTAGAAAGCATATAGGGTCAGTCCCGCTCTCTCTCTCAAGTGAGCAGTTGTCCTAGGACCCAGCCCTAGGACACCCCGGAATGAACAGAAGGACAGACAAAAAGCACAAAAGATGTTCCCTGAACAATTTGGAGGCCAGTGTCGTATCTGTCTCAAACAGTGCAAAGAAAGGACATGTCCGTTGATGATAATTTGAGCAAAAGCCAAGGCAGCAGCTGGGCTGTGCCTCCGAACCAATCTGGAGGAAGAAAAGAGCGCAAAGAAAGAAGTTATTCAGGGCCACAAATGCCTTCTCTCTCCTGCTCAATGCCCCCTCACTCTCTGAAATTCTTCTTCCCACCCATGAGCGCCGGCCTCTTCTGCCCCATGATTCGTACGTGGCTGGAATGGAAGAACTGGCTGCCCGACTCTGCCTGGCCAGCTGGCTGCCAATTGTAGGTCGTGGATGGAGCACAGGGGGATCCAGGCTCAGAGTGATGTTGCCCAGACACCATCTGTCAGCACTTTGGTGTCTTCCATTTGCTACCACTCAGGGGACCAAAGGTTTTTCTCTCCTTCAAACCATACAATTGGACTCAGAACCTTTCTTTTCAAGAGAGCTTATCAGGGGTGGATAGGAAGAGTGCCTGATGAAATGTGGGGGCCACCAGCTTCCCCAGGGAGAGTGACTTCTAGGCCAAGACCTTGTAAAGTCTGTTCGTGTTTATCTGAGTTGGAATGTTGGTTGGGATGAAAAAAAGGAAAGCAGTTTTCAGCATGTGCACATTCCTGGGCAATAAAAAGGAAGCAGAGATTGATACAAGCAACAACTTGAAGAATCGCAGAGGCATCACGCCGAGTGAAGGAAACCAGTCTCAAAACGTCCTATACTGTAAGATTTCATTCAGACGATATTTTTGAGGATAAAACTCCAGGGAAGGAGAAGAGAGTCATGGTTGTCAGGGGTTATGAGTGGAGAAAGAGAAAGGGACAGCAGGGGGGAGTTTTGGGGGGATAATGGAACTGTTGTGTATTCTGATTATGGTGACAGTTACATGCATCTATACATGCGCTAAGATTCAAAGAATTGTACACCAAAAAGGTCAATTTTACCGTAGTGATAATTTTTCAAATAAAAACTTAAGAAGTTCACGGTGATAATAATGGCTGGCGTTTGCTTCCCATGTACCGGATTCTGTGCTAAGTGCGGCACACCCGTTATCTCATTTATGTCTCTCAATAAGGCCATTTGGCACTCACCTTATGCAGCTTGCTCAAGGTCATATAGTAAGTGGCAGAGCTGAAACTTGACCCTGTGTCTGTCTGAGTCCAGAGCCTGAGATATAATCACTGTGCACTGGTGTCTCCTTTGGGGACAGGAGTGAGAAATGATGACACAGTGGTTAAGACCCTGGCTTGGAGAGAACACCAGCGAGAGAGTGTCAGGTTCTAACAGAAGGAGATTGTCAGGGGTGGGGGAGGGTTAGCCAGGGTTGTATATGGGGCCATGGGGTTGAATTTACTGCCATCTGCTTAAGATGGCTTTTTAAGACCCAAACCCATTTCTCGAGCTCTCCCCCAGGGTCGGGGGCGGGTAGCTAAGTGGAACTGTCGTCCAATGGAAGCCACACCCACCCTGAAGGAAAAACATGGTTGGATCCGTTAAAACCTTCTGCTCAGGGCCAGGCGTGGGGAAATGGGGCCTGAGAGATAAGGGGGCGGTTTTCATTTTCTTCTTATTCATGTGTCCCATAAATTGACTTCTTTTTCTATTTTGTTAAAGAATGTTTAACTTGTTGGACCACACGGGTGGGTGAGGGCCAACGGATGGGCTCCCGGCAAGTTACTGAAGTGGCTCCACAGAAGCCAGTGGCCCTATAGAGTCCTGTAGGTCGAGTGGGAGTTACTCAGTTGGGTATGGAATGTTCAAGAAGAGGAAATGCCAGAGGCAAAGGCCCGAGGTTGAAGAGGAGCCACACACATTTAGCAAACTGAAGATTTCGCTATATTTCGGGATAGCTGAGCATCCAGCTCAAGGAAAAGAGCATGAGAGCTGAGCCTGGAGAGGGACCAGGGGCTTGAGCATGTGGGGACTCCTATGCTGCCCAGAGGACTTTGAACTTTATCCTAAGGGTGGTGGACAGGCAGGGTGGCGGTGACGTTTAGGAAGATCCCTCCAGACTGGCCAGCATCAGTCTGTTATCTCCAGGTTATATCCAGGTGTGAGTTGAGGGGGCCTGAGCCTGGCAAGGCAGGAAGGCCATGTGGACAGTTTCAAAAGGTATTTAGAGGGTAGGATCGATGGGTGGGAGATGGTTCAGATGTGGGGGCAGGAAGAGAGGACTCACAGAGCTCTGACTCGGTAAGGATGCTTTTCTTGAGAAGGGAACACAAAAAGAAGAGGTGGGTTGTGACCAGGAGTTCACTTTTGGAAACATTCTATTTTAGGTGCCTGTGGGTCGTCAACGTGGATGGCAGGGGGTTAATTTCGCCGCTCTGGACGGAGAAAGCTGACCTGGAGATGCAGGCTTCGGGGTCATCAGCATATAAATGGTTCTAAGAAGGCTTGAGAGTGGACAAGCTTACTGGGAAGAACCGGGAAGACTGCAGAGGGAACTGGGAAGAGAGCCAAGAAGAAGGTCATGGCAGAACCTCAGGACTCCCCACATTTAAACCCAGTCATTCACATACCACTCTCACCACATTTGCCGTATCAGCACACTACCTCTATTATTTTCGATTTAATCTTTTTCTTTAAGTTGTCTCATTGGCAACTTAATGCATTTATGTGAAAGGAAAACTTACATAACAGACGGAAAATCAGCCTCATTGCTGTTACTGAACCAGATTCGTTTTGTCCCCTGCTCGCTGTGCTAATCACCAAGATGACAAGTCTGCAGCAGAGAAAGGGTTTTCTCTCAAGGCAGCCAAATGAGGAGATGGGAGAATAAGTCTCAAATCCACCTCCCTGAAAATGGGATTAGGGATATTTATGGGATAGAGAGGCAGGGTGGTCTAAAGGGTGGGAATAGATGATTGGAGGCAAGGAGAAGTGAGGTAATTGATGATATGCACAAGCGTAGTCAAACCATGCAGCTTCATAGGATGCATGTTTACAAAATGGCGGCATTAGCATGACTGAGGGTGGAGTATTTGGCTCCCTGACGTCAACGGGTCACCTATTGGGCATTTGCACATACCCAGTTGATGGGTTTGTGGTCTCAACCAGCCTGACCTGGACATGAGTCGACTCTCAGTTCCCAAAAAACAACGTAAGCAACTGTTACCATGGTGACCCAAGCATCAGAGATGTTATCTATAAGGAACCTAGTGGGAGTCTGATAATATATCGCTTATCTACATGACATTTAAGAATAATCATTAATGGCCATCTGGCCACCAGTTCCATTGCCATGAATAGACGTTGATAAAAATAAACACAGTGAAAATAAACCAATACTACACATGTCTTGCGAGATGCTGTTGCCTCCTTTCCTTGCTCGGAAAGGAGGTCCACAAATGTTACACCTGCGTTCAAGATGTACTTGCACCCAGCTAGGACTTGCTCCTGGAAGAAATCAGGATTGGGAAAGAACTGAAAAGAGAATAGCTTTCTTGTTGACACTTCAGTTCAGCTCAGATCTCACCTACAACCAGCTCACTTGGTACCAATGGCAGCCACGCCCTTTGTTTAAAGCAAGAGTTCTAACTTTTGTCTGTAAAGGGCCAAATAGTAAATATTTTAGACTTCAAGGGCCACTTACGTCCCTGTTGCATATTCCTCTCCTCTTCTCCTCCTTCTCTTGCAATCCTTGCAAACCATTTTTTGTTCTGGGTTGTATAAAAACAGGCCTAACAGGCCGGCCCCGTGGCCGAGTGGTTAACTTCACGCGTTCCGCTTCAGTGGCCCAGGGTTCGGATTCTGGGTGCGGACATGGCACCACTCATTAGGCCATGTTGAGGCGGCGTCCCACATGCCACAACTAGAAGGACCCACAACTAAAATATACAACTATGTACAGGGGGGATTTGGGGAGAAAAAACAAAGGGGGGAGGGGGAAAGAAGATTAGCAATAGTTGTTAGAAAATAAATAAATAAATAATAAGAAAAAAATACAAACAGGCCTAGAGTTGTAGTACTACCCACAGGCTGTAGTTGGCCAACCCCTGATTTAAAGGACGGATAGAAGAGCAGAGCCCAAAACAGACTGGTGTTTATGATGTCTCAAGGGTTCCTAGGCACTCCACTCCTGACCACAAATAGTCACCCTCATCCCAGCCCTGAATGGCCCTTTGTTGTCTCTGTTTTTAGGGCCCTCCTAAAGGGAAACTCCTGATCCCCCAGAAGTCTTGTAGGAGATTTGGCCATACCTTCTTTGCTCATAGTTTCACAGGATTAGAGGCTCAGAACCCATTGTTCAGGAACTCCCTCTTGGGCTAGGTCAGCATTTCAGTACCAACGCCTCCCTCTGGACTCCCCAAGTTCCTCTTCTGATGTCACCCCTTGCTCAATTCCTTCCCTTCAGGGCCTCTCTGTGGCTCTGCCTGAGGCCTCACTGTTCCTTCTCCCATCACTGAAGATTAGCCACACTGAGATCACCATATGATCTCCAGATCACTATGGCTGCCATCAACTCTTCCCTCCCTCCTGTCACAAGCTGGAGGTCAATGAACCCTCCCCCACCTTGGATGTGAGTAGGTCTTCCATCTGAGGTAGAAGTGATGTTTCAGGTCTTCCAGGGCAAGGCCATAGGAAGCCTTTCAGGTTCTTATAGAACCTGTCTTCTGGACACTCATTTAGGGTGAAGCCAGCTGCCTTGAAAGAAGTTTGACAATCCCAAGACCACCATGCTGTGAGGAAGCCCAAGCTGGTCCAGCGGCAAGAACCTATGGAAAGAGATGCTCAGCATCCAGCTGTTCCAGCTATCCCAGCCCAGGGACCAGACATTTAAGTAAAGAGACCTTCAGATGGCTCAGGCCCCACTGCAACCTCATGAGACCCCAAGTAAGACCTGCCCGTTGAGCCCAGTTGACTCGTAGACCATGAGAGATAATAATAAATTATCTCTTTAAGCCACTGCATTTTGGGGTGGTTTGTTACACAGCAATAGACAACTGGAACACCACCTGAAAGTGATGTCTCATCAGGAAGTTTTCTGTCACACTCAGGTGTAGGGTTTAACCTCTTTTTTCTCCAGCCCTAGCCAGAAGATCTTTCCTCAGCTTTGCAGGTCAATCTTTGGTCCCCTTGCCAGAAGAGCGTATGAATTTTGCACCGAAATCTAGTTGCTCAAAACCAGGAGTCCTTAAGCTGGTCACTTGTGGCAGGTGCTTCTGGTTGGCTACCCCAAAGTCATTCCCAAACCCTTTCTTCCTGTCCTCCTCTCACTGTAAAGCCTGGGATGGCCAGAGACACACTCTCTGGCTTTGCTGGGGAGGACTTTATAAGCCCTCTTTGGCCAACGATGTGAGGAGAAGTCAGCTGTTGGGTTCCTGAACACAGTCTTTGCTTGCTGATAAGGGAGAAGCTGGGAGAAGAAGCTCTGCCTGATATCACCTCCTGCTTCCTGCTTCTGAATGTGGTATGAGGATGTGATGTATGGGGCTGCTGCCACCATCTGAAACCATGAGGGGAAAGCTAAGGGGATCAGAAAGGCCACAACTCAGAGCCGTATCATCTTCTCATATGAGAAAAAGAAACAACTATTTCTTGAAGACTTTGTTGGTCAGGTTTTCTATTCTTTGCGGCCGCGTCTATTCCTAACTGTGACATCAATCGTGTCCACTCTAGAGACAGAACGTTTGCATTTGTCCCTGTCAAGGGAGTCTCCTTTTGGAGTCCTCCATGTCGAGCCAAGTTTTTGTCTCCTGGAGCTGGAGATTCAGGTGGAGGGAGGAGGAATGTCCCTCTGCCTGGGGCTTGAGCTGGGGATTGGGGGTAGTAGGTTTCTGGCAGTGAAGTCTTGGGGTATGGCTGATTTGTGCTCTCCCCACTATGGAGCCCAAGGGCCTTCCCTAGCTTCAGCCCTGGGTGTTGGTCGCATGAGGAGTCAAAGATGCCACCTCTGAACTGACCACCAGGGAGCTCCCCTGACACTGATGGTGGGCAAAGGCAGGAGATGGCAACAACCACGGACGATGAATCGAATCAGGAGTCTGGGCTCCAGTCCCAGGTCTGCCACTAACTGCCTGTGTGTCCCTGCGTCTCAACCAGCTTCCTCAGGGCAAGTGCTCTGAGCCCTCTGTGTTCACAGGGAACCAGCTGTCCCCAGGGCCCTGGTCTCTGAGCCTCTTCTCAGAAACACAAATAATCATGTGGGGAGGGCCCACATCCAGCAGTCAGCAAGTGCCATTCTGGGAACTTCCAGCTTAATATGGAAATTGGGAATGGAAACCTGAGACCCTGGATGGCTGAGAGCAGCTCCAAGTCACGTGGCTTTCTGAGCACCAGGTGCAATGGGGGCCCGGAGGCGGGGTGGGAGGTAAAGATGAGTCAGAGGAAGACCCTGCCTTGAGCAATGCACAGTGAGGAAAGGAGCCAAGTTCCTAAGCCCGCAGATCTGCTGCCAGCCCCCTCCGGCTTGCTTCCTGCTGCTGGGGCACTGAGCTGGGGGCCTGGCTACACGGTGGAGGTGGGAGGGGTGTCTCAGAAAGCTTCGAGTCCTGGCCTCTCAAAAGGCATTGTTCAAGCCTTTCTCTCTGGCTCCCTGGGAGGCTGAGCTGCTGGGAAGTTCCCACCAGCCACCGTGCTTTCCTGGAAACTTCTGGAGAGCCATCCAAGAAAGGATCTGCCCACAGGCCCCTGGAGACACAACTCCTCTCTCCTCCCTGCACCCAGGGAAGATTCTCTGCCCGTTCCCCTGAGTGAAGGCCTTCAGGGACAATGATAACAAGCAGGAGTATGATTGCGGTTTAGGGAATGCTTTGAGAGTGCCAGGCCATTTTTACACACTATTTCTCATTTAGTTCTTTCAACAAGTCTAAGAAGTATTCTGTTGGTTTTATAGATGAGGAAACCGGAGCAAGGAGGCTGAGTAACTTCCAAGGGGTCAGCCCTGCCAAGAAGTGACTCAGCCACAATTCCCACTTGTCCCCTACCTCAGGCCGAATGCCCCATCCCCTGGAGGGTAAAGTCCACGGTCTGCAGCACGGCACACAGGGCCGTGTGGGGCTGGTCCCCACAAGTACTCCTCTCCTTCTAATGCTTTGGCCACACCGCATCCTCTACACCACCCTTTGCCTGGAAAGTTCTTGTCCTCCCCCGACTCCTCCCTATTCTTCTTGGCTAATTCCTATCACGGCCTTAAGGCTAGTTCCTTCTCGTGGGCTTGCATCTTAGGTAAGGGCTAAGTTCCAAAGTCAGGGGGTAAGGTGAAAATCTCACGTGGGAGGACATCATACCGTTTCTCCAGGAGTCCAACTCAGCCAGTGCTCCCTCCAGCAGTGCAACCGACAGCCCTTTCGTCTGTCGAGCATCAGGTGAGGGGGTGACCTGCATTTGGGGGCCATGTCATGTATTAGAATTATCCTCCACACGGCGATATGCTCTCCCTGAGTAAATGGCCAATTCACACCTCCCATCTCACCTCCACTCTGGCACCAATCTTTGAGCGGGATGGTGGCCTGGTTTGGGAGGCTGGGGCCAAGGAAGCTTCCTGGAGGTGATGACGGTGGTGTCATGTCATATGTGCTTCAACTCGTTTGACTTCAATGATGTGAGTTCGGCAAAAAGACACTAAGAACATAAAGCCACGCATGCAGACGATAATGCCAAATTTAAGAAAATGCTTAAATTCCCTTGAAGAGAAGACAAGGTTAGGGAGAGCTACTCAAGGGGCTTCAGCTGAGTCTGCAATATACTGTTACTTAAAAAAATAAGAAGCAAATACGGTACAATGTTGAAATCGGACAAAGCTGGGTGGCGAGTATACAGGTCTCTATTACATTATTGTTTGCATTTTCCTTGAAATAATAAGCTTGAAATATTTCACAACTAAAACTAGATTGCCATGGATGTCCTTCTGTGGGGCATTGTGTTTGGGTGAATAATGGACCCCCAAAGATGTGAATGGACCCCCAGGACCTGTGAATATGTTACTTTACACAGCAAAAGAGAACTTGCGGATACGATTAAGTTAAGAATTTTGAGATGGAGGGGTTATCTGGGCAGGCCCGATGTACTCACAAAGGTCAGACAGGCAGGAACCTCAGAGTCAGGAGATAGGAAGACGGAAGCAGAAGTTGGGGTGGTGTGGTCACGAGTTAAGGGATGTGGGCAGCCCTTAGAAATTGGGAAAGTCAAGGCCGTGATTCTCTCCTGGAGACTCCAGAAGGATCGTGGCAACTGTTGACACCTTTCTAGCTCCTGTGGGACTCATTTCAGACCTCTCACCTCGAGAACTGTAAGATAATAAACCTGTGTTATTTTAAGCCACTAAGTTTGCGGCAATCTGTTGCAGCAGCCATAGGAAATGAATATAGGCATGGTCAGCAGCTACGCCAACAGGTGGAGAGGCAATTTCTCAAAGCGGGAATAAGAGGCCCAGGGAGGGCCCCCCTCCGACCCAGGATGGCACGGCTGGCATTCCTGAGTCCTGAATCTCCAGTCCTATGCTTTCACTAGAGTCCAGCCAGCTCTCTCTAACTTCAGCAGGAGAACAAGGATGCCGCAGCCTCATAGAACCAAGAGCTCTGACCTGTGGAGTCAACGTCAACATTTGATCATGGCCTCAAATACCCAGTTCTTCCTGGGTTCCAGGTGCCAAGAGACAAGATACTCCTGGTCCGGGGTTTAACTGCCTAGGCCTTCTCTTCTGGGTCTTACAGATGCAAAGACTGATTTTCCAGCAGGTGGACACCCGAGTGCATCTGATCCCTCACCTCGTCCCCTCTACTTCCTTGTTCTACTGCTGCCCTGGAGGTGGCTGGGCAGATAACGGTGCCTTCTCGCCTCCAAGCCAAGTCCACAACTCCATGAGCACCCAGGCTGCAATGGGGCTGAGTTCCGGGGCACATGAGATGGAGTCCTTTTGGAGATGCCCTGCCCCACTCACCTTAGGAGATTACAGTCTAGTGGGGGCAACTGCGACATGTACCTGGACAGCCATAGAACAAGGCAACATGTGACTGTAGCAGAGTGAGGGATCCAAGATTCCACACTTACTGATTCACTTACTTGTTAAGTCTCCAAAATCATTTCCCAACTGCCCACCCAGACTCGAAACACTGAAAATGTTGGTCCCTTGTCTCAAAGGAGCAAAGAATCTTAGAGAGACAGAAGCACGGGCAAATAAAAGATTTATTAGCAATACCAGGCACAATTGGTAAGGCTGTGACTGTCCTTTCATTGTGGGGACAGCCACAAGGATGCAGCGAAGGGAGAGCAGGGAAGGCTATTCATGGGAGGTGGGACTCAAGTTGGGTCCTGGAAGACCCTCAGAGCTGGTACTGGAAAAGGCATGGAAGCATTCCCAGCGGTCGGGGGTGCAGTCAGAGATTTGAGGGGGAAAGGACAGAATGAACAAAAGGACGAAGACGCTGACAGCAAAAGGTGTCACAATTATGAGCAGGTCAGGAGCGGCTGGAGTTGGCTGTTGGGGGAGGTCAGGTTTTGTGTTGGGAGATAATCTACGTACATTATGTTAAACCCGTGTCAAACCCACGTGTGCCTTTGACGGCATATCCGTGGTGCTGCAGTACCGGCTCACCCTTCACTGGGGACTCTGTCAGGGCAGTGGGACGCAGGGACTCAGCTATTCCAGAGCAGCTGGCAAGAGCAGGTGCCCTGAGCAAACAAGATAAGGACAACGCATCTGACAGGCTGGAACAGTCTTATAATTATAATTATAATAAACGAGTGCTCAAAGACATAGTTGCGGAGGGCTGATCAGAGGTCGAACAGCATGAGTTGAAGCGATCAGGGTTACCTGAAAGAGCTGACTAGAGGAGATTGTTCCCAGGAAATGAAAGAGTCACCACCAAGGATTCACGCCCAGTCACCTTCCCTGGAGAAGAGAAATCGATCAGAGCTTCAGGAAGAAGCAACCAGGAGTATTTCGTTGCTTACATTGAAATCTGACCGAAGGACAATTTAGAGCCACTGTCGCACAGCCAGAGGGGGCTGCCCTCCTCCCTTGGTTCTCCAGAGGATGGTCGGGAGTAAGACAGTGAAGCAGAGTGGCTGAGCCTACGTGGAGGATTGGGGGGCTCAGGAGCCTGTGTGGAGGAGGTGGGAGGTGGGGACAAGAAGGACAAGGAGAAGAGTGACATTGCATGGAACCAGCTCCAGTATGGATTTAGCATGAAAGCTTAGGGGAAAAAGAAGGGCAGAGAAAGGACGGGTGGATAAGATGTCACTTGAACATGAGAAAGGAAGAGGTCAAGAGGAGAGATAAAAGCTGGAGGCAAGAGTGAAGGATGGGGAAAACATAAAGATAATGAACAGTCACTGAGATGGGGAAAAACAAGATGACAACGCAGAAAGCGAAGGATCAGAACAATGGGTCACGGGAGACAAGAACAAAGGCCCTAGAGCCAGCACAGGCTCCGGGAAGCATTGTACCGCAGTCCCCAGGACTCGGTTACACAAAAGGACTAAGAGCATGGGCCAAACACAGTGACAAGCGCCCTGCTGTCTGGCTGGGCTGGGAAACGGGGCTCTGCAGTTAACCGAATGTTCACTTAGTAAAGTTCTGACACACGGCAAGCCTTAATGCACCAGGTGGGCTTTCTTTGCAGAGCAAGATGTTCAAGGTCTCTCACTCCAACAGGGATGTGAAGAAATCAGGCCTCTGAGATCACGACAAGTCTTCATTGAGGTGAGTCTGGAGGCTGGAATATCAAATGGCAGCATTTTTTACCACGACTCTCAAAATGAAAGTCAGAGCCAACTCAATTCCCTGTATTTGATCATTTCTGATAGTTGTACCTGGCCTGGATGGGACTGTCACGTACCTTACAAGGGACAGTGAGACGCAGTGGCTGAAGTGCACGCTCTGTGCTCGGTGGCCTGGGCTCGTATCCCTGCTCTGCTGCTTACTGGTAGTGAGAACCTTGGGCTTGGTTTTATGATCTGCAAAATGGGTACAATGATTATACCCACCTCATGGGGTTGTTTTGACTATTAAATGAGGGCATACATGTGATGTGCTTAGAACACTGTCTGGCACATGGAGAGTGCTCACTCCATGTCACTAATTATGATTTATTAGAGTTTATGAGCACAAAATATTAGGACAGACAGCGAAAGGAGGCCCTAAGCTGAGGGAGGGGGAGTTACTTTGGAGTAGGCTGTGTGCTTTGCCTACGTGGTGGAGGGGTCAGAGAGATGGGAAGGGGCTTCCTACGGAAGCTGGAGGTTGGGTGTGGCCCTTCCTGGGGTTCGCCAGCATTTCTGATTGAACTAATTCCAAGAGATGGAACCAACGGCCTCATTCTTTTACCAGGTAATTAATAACACTCTGGGCCCGGGCTCTATTGCTGCCTCGCCCTGGAGGTCTGTAATATGGTCCAGCTATTTGATATTTGAAGAAACAAAATCAGATTTGGGTTCTGCCACTTGCTGGCATTTTGACCTTCTTTGCCCTCGGTTTTCTCCTCTACCTCAGAGAGCTGTTATGAAGGTCCAGTGAGTAAAGTCAGTAAAGACACGCAAATCTGAATCCCTGATCAACACCATTTACAAAGCTAGGGTGTGGACAGACAGCAGCCCTAACTGTGACATAACAGCTATGACGTTAACGGAGAGAATCTCTGTAGGGTCACATCATTATGGACTAGAGGTGAGGACGGACTTCTTAAAAAAAACTCCCCCCCAAAAAATCATAAGACTCAATAGGGGAATGGACAGGTAAAACCTGGCGGCTGCACTCTATGGATCATCACACAGCCATGAGAAACGGGGTCAATGCGCAGACAGCAACTCAGGTGGACCACGCTAACAATGCTGGAAGAAAGGGCGAGTGCACCCTAATTTACATAAACATATCCAACATACATATAAATTAGAATACACGTGTGGAAAACAACAATTGAAATTTCAAAAGCACAAACAAGGACATATAGGAAACATGTCAGGATGATCGCTTATAGGGAAAAGGAGAGTGGGAATTGTGATCAAAGGAAATAGCTATTTAAAAAAGGAGTGCAAATCAAGGGTTTAGCACAAAACTGGCGTACAGTAAGCACTCCCTAAGTGTCAGTTATTATTAATTAATTAAAAAAGAATAGTCCCACGATGTATGTAAGTGAAGTCATGATGCTGTATGGCTGAAACTTATACAGTACAGTATGTCGATTATATCTCAATAAAACTGGGGGAAAAGAACAGCCCAGAGTGAATGCTATTCCCCAACCACACATCAGGAGGTCCTAAAACGTAAAACTTCTGCTTTGCAAAAAACAACATCAAAAGAATTAGAAGACAAGCCACAAACTGGGAGAAAATATTTGCGAAAGACACATCCTATGAAGGACTGTTATCCAAAATATACAAAGAACTCTTAGCACTCAATAATAAGAAAACAAACAACTCCATTTAAAAATAGGCCAAAGACATTAACAAACACCTCATCTTTGGAGATATACAGACGGCAAATAAGCATATGAAAAGATGCTCCATCTCATGTGTCGTTAGGGAAGTGCAAATGAAAACAACGAGATTCCACTGCAAAATGGTCCAGCTACTTTGGAAGACAGTTTGGCAGTTTCTTACAAAACTAAACATCCTCTTACCATATGATCCAGCAACTGTGCTCCTTGGTATTTACCCAAAGGAGTTGAAAACACGTTGACACAAACACCTGCGCATGATGTTTGTAGCACCTTTATTCATACCTGCCAAAACTTGGAAGCAATCAAGATGTCCTTCAGCAGGTGAATGAAGGAATAAACTGTGGTACACTCAGGCAACGGAATATTATTCAGCCCTGTAAAGAAATGGGCTATCAAGCCATGAAAAGACGTGGAGGAACCTTAAATACGTATTACTAAGTGAAAGAAGCCAATCTGAAAAGGCAGTGTACTGTATGACTCCAGCTATGTGACATTCTGGAAAAGGCAAAGCTATGGGGACAGTAAAAACATCAGTGGTTGCCAGAGGTTGAGAGTCAGGGTGGGGAGGTGAATAGACTGAGCATAGAGGATTTTCAGGGCAGTGAAAATACTCTGTGTGACGTTATAATGATAGATACGTGTCATTGTACATTTATCCAAACCC
Organism: Equus przewalskii; assembly: GCF_037783145.1. NCBI lineage: Eukaryota > Metazoa > Chordata > Mammalia > Perissodactyla > Equidae > Equus > Equus przewalskii. Next base: position 23,430,788 of record NC_091841.1, read on the forward strand.
ACAGAATGTGCAAGACCGAGAGTGAACCCTAACGTAAACTGGGGACTTTGGGGAACTATGATGTGTCAATGTCAGTTCACCCTTGGTAAAAAGTGTCTCATCCTGGCGAGTGCTGTTGATAATAGGAGAGGTTATGCCTGCGTGGGGCAGGGGGTATATGGGAAATCTCTGTACCTTCCTCTCCATTTTGTTGTAAACCTAAAAGTGCTCTAAATAAATAAAGTCTTTAAAAGAAAGAAAAAAGAGGCAAGGTCCATATCTGTCTTTCCATGGCCATTTTTCAGGAGCCTAGAACACTGTCTGGCGATGAAGAGGTCTTGAATGACTGAACAAAAGCTAGTTAATGTCAGAGTTGCCCACAGAACACTCAAGTCTTCCACACAACGAGGAGAAACATTCTGGTCCTCTCCTCAAAGGTCTAAATTAGGATGGCCACATCTTGTATTTAGGTGTCTCCTTTCCTACAACGATCTCAGAGCCCAGAAATACCACCTAGCTGTCCATGCAGCCTCCTCCCGCCCCCCACCCCGCCAATAGTGAGAGAGTCAAACTAGAGTTCAAGGCCCTTGCTGTAAATCAGGTGGTGTTCACCCCTCCCGTGAACTCTGGGGGGTTGTTGATCCAGGAAGGAGTGTAACTCCACGGGCTAAGGGAAGTGAGTCAGCATGTTGCCGCTCATGGATTTCAAAACAGATGAGACGGTCGACTTCACTGTATGAAGAAACGCATCTGACAGCTTTGCTCTTACGTCAAGAAAGCTGAAGTCGGCTGGGGCCTTCTGCACTCAGCAAACAGCCACAGGACGGCGTGATGAGGTTTGTTTTGGCCACACCTCTCCCAGCAGTGACAGAGCAAGCCAAAGGGAAAAGCCCAGACACCATGACTGGCAGAAAAGTAGCCATTTGGGGGAACTATTTTGCATTTTACAAAACCATGTTTTCAACACATAAGGCAGGGCCGTCAGGTCACTGTGTGTCCACAGACCAAACCAGCTCCTGGTTAATGGCTCCTGACCGCGAGAAACAGCGGAATGCCGCCTGGTCCGTGATCCTTCCTTGTGAAACCATCACTGTGGGGCCTGGCCTTCCCTGGCTCTTTTTAAGGTCCCTCTGCTGCAGCGCCCCCTTTGTGCATGGAGGCCACAGTCTATTTGATCTTTAGAGCAGTGGTGTTCAACCTTGGGTACATATAGAATCATCTGGAGAGCTTTTAAAAAAATCCAAATACCCAAGTCACATCTCTACCAATGAACCCAGAACCTCTGGGAGCTGGGTGTGGCCTCAGGATTTGTTAAACTCTGTAAGGTGGTCTCAACGTGCTGCTAAGGCTGAGCAGCACCACTTCTCAGTCCTGCTTATAGGATGTATTCAGTAAAGATTTATTAAAAAGAGCATGGAAAAGGATTTCTCCAGAGAAAGCCAGTGACAGGGCCCCTGCCCTTGGCATTTTATTGGGCCGGATTATAATTAAGGATCACCCACTCAAGGCACTGGCCTGCTGGCCCTCACCTCCATGGGTCCCAGGGGAAAAGGGCTTTGCTGAGAGCACGAATGGGACCCAAGGACCAAGAAACTCAACAGTCACCTGAGCCTTAGTATTGTTCCTCGCGTACCTGCCATAACCCTGGTGCTAACCTAAGGGGACGCCACCAGAACCCACTTCTATAGCTCCCCAGTGGGCATCCAGCTTCTGGGGAAACTGTTTTCCAGCGCAGCAGTGCGCAGGGTTAGGATGGTGAGGGTCGGGAGCTGCAGCCAGAGTTCCAGCAGAATCGGGGAGGACCCTCTGCTTAGAGCTCCCACTGCTTCTCCTCTGGCTTCCCTTGACTCCATCATCAAGGATATTTGTTCCATAGCTCTCCTGGTGCACAACAAGGATAGAATTGGACTTAAAGGGGAAAAGATAACTTACTGTATCAGAAGGTTCGAGGAGGGAGCAAATTTGAGCCCTATCTCCCAGAGGTATGGGGCAGACAATAATCGTCACATCTGTTTGGGCTCTCCTCTCTAGAGAAACCGTCCAGAGAGCTGAGGCCAGAGATAACAACAGTTAATAGCTTTGTTTTTTAAAAATTTTTATTGAGTTTATGATAATTTACAATCTTGTGAAATTTCAGTTGTACGTTATTGTTTGTCGGTCGTGTTGTAGGTGCACCCCTTCACCCTCTGTGCCCACCCTCCACCCCCCTTTCCCCTGGAAGCCACTAATCTGTTCTCTTTGTCCACATATTTAACTTCCACACGAGTGGAGTCATACAGGGATCGTCCTTCTCTATCTGGCTTATTTCACTTAACATAATACCCTCAAGGTCCATCCACGTTGTTGTGAATGGGACGATTTTATTCTTTTTTATGGCTCAGTAGTATTCCATTGTATATATATATATACCATATCTTCTTTATCCAATCATCAGTTGATGGGCACTTAGGTTGCTTCCAGGTCTTGGCTATTGTAAAGAATGCTGCAATGAACATAGGGGTGCATGGAACTTCTGGAATTGCTGATTTCAAGTTCTTTGGGTGGATACCCAGTAGTGGGATGGCTGGGTCATAAGGTATTTCTATTTTTAATTTTTTGAGAAATCTCCATACTATTTTCCATAGTGGCTGCACCAGTCTGCATTCCCACCAGCAGTGTATGAGGGTTCCTTTTTCTTCACAACTTCTCCAAAATTTGTTACTTTTTGTTTTGGTTATTTTTGCCTTTCTAATGGGTATAAGGTGATATCTTAGTGTAGTTTTGATTTGCATTTCCCTGACGATCAGTGAAGATGAACATCTCTTCATGTGCCTATTGACCATCCATATATCTTCTTTAGAGAAATGTCTGTTCATGTCCCCTGCCCATTTTTTGATTGGGTTGTTTGATTTTTTTGTTGTTGAGTTGTGTGAGTTCTTTATATATTATGGATATTAACCCTGTGTCAGATATATGACTTGCAAATATTTTTTCCCAATTAGTGGGTTGGTTTTTTTGTTTCAATCCTGTTTTCCCTTGCCTTGAAGAAGCTCTTTAGTCTGATGACGTCCCATTTGTTTATTCTTTCTATTGTTTCCCTTGTCTGAGAAGACGTGGTGTCCAAAAAGATCCTTTTAAGACTGATGTCAAAGTGTGTACTGCCTGTCTTTTCTTCTAGAACCCTTATGGTTTCAGGTCTTACTTTTACGTCTTTGATCCATTTTGAGTTTATTTTTGTGAATGGTGAAAAAGAATGGTCAATTTTCATTCTTTTACATGTGGCTTTCCAGTTTTCCCAGAACCATTTGATGAAGAGACTTTCTTTTCTCCATTGTAAGGCCCACAGCTCCTTTGTCGAAGATTAGCTGCCCATAGATGTGTGGTTTTATTTCTGGGCTTTCAATTCTGTTCCATTGATCTGTGCATCTGTTTCTGTACCAGTACCATGCTGTTTTGATTACTGTAGCTTTGTGGTATGTTTTGAAGTCAGGGATTGTGATGCCTCCAGCTTTGTTCTTTTTTCTCAGGATTGCTTTAGCAATTCGAGGTCTTTTGTTGCCCCATATGAATTTTAGGATTCTTTGTTCTATTTCTGTAAAGAACGTCCTTGGGATTCTGATTGGGATTGCATTGAATCTGTAGATTGCTTTAGGTAGAATGGACATTTTAACTATGTTTATTTTTCCACTCCATGTGCATGGAATGTCTTTCCATCTCTTTATGTCATCATCCATTTCTTTCAGGAAAGTCTTGTAGTTTTCATTGTATAGGTCTCTCACTTCCCTAGTTAAATTCACCCCTAGGTATTTTATTCTTTTTGTTGCAATTGTGAATGGTATTGTGTTCTTGAGTTATTTTTCTGTTAGTTCGTTATTAGAGTATAGAAATGCTACTGATTTATGTAAGTTGATTTTATCCCCTGCCACTTTGCTGTAGTTGTTGATTGTTTCTAATAGTTTTCCAATGGATTCTTTGGGGTTTTCTATGTATAAGATCATGTCATCTGCAAACAGCGAGAGTTTCACTTCTTCACTCCCTATTTGGATTCCTTTTATTCCTTTCTCTTCCCTAATTGCTCTGGCACAAACCTACAGTGCTATATTGAATAAGAGTGGTGATAGTGGGCATTCTTGTCTCGTTCCTATTCTCAGGGGGATGGCGCTTGGTTTTTGCCCATTGAGTATGATGTTGGCTGTGTGTTTGTCATATATGGCCTTTATTATGTTGAGGTAATTTCCTTCTATCCCCATTTTGTTAAGATTTTTTTTGTCATAAATCCCTGTTGGATCTTGCCAAATGCTTAATCTGCATCTTTTGAGATGATCATGTGGTTTTTATTCCTCAATTTGTTGATGCGGTGTATCACATTGATTGATTTGTGGATGTTGAACCATCCCTGTGTCCCTGGTATGAATCCCACTTGATCATGATATGTTGCATCCTTTTGATGTATTGCTGAATTTGGGTTGCCAAAATTTTGTTGGGAATTTTTTCATCTATGTTCATCAGCGATATTGGTCTGTAGTTCTCCTTTTTCATGCTGTCCTTGTCAGGCTTTCATATCAGAGTAATGTTGGCCTTGTAGAATGTGTTAGGAAGTGTTCCATCCTCCCTAAGTTTTTAGAATAGCTTGAAAAGTATAGGTATTAAATCCTCTCTGAAAGTTTGGTAGAATTCCCCGGGAAAGCCATCTGGTCCTGGGGTTTTATTCTTTGAGTGCTTTTGATTGCTGTTCCAATCTCTTTGCTTGTGATTGGCCTGTTCAGATTGTCTGCTTCTTCTTGATTCAGCTTTGGGAGGTTGTAGGAGTCTAAGAATTTATCTATTTCCTCTAGGTTATCCATTTTGTTGGCATATAGGTTTTCATAGTATTCTCTTATAATCCATTGTATTTCTGTGGAGTCTGTTGTTATTTCTCCTCTTTCATTTCTGATTTTGTTTATTTGAGCTTTCTCTCTTTTTTCCTTTGTTAAGTCTGGCTACGGGTTTGTCAATTTTATTTATCCTCTCAAAGAACCAGGTCTTTGTTTCATTGATCCTTTCTACTGCCTTTTTTGTTTCAATAGCATTTATTTCTGCACTGATTTTTATGATTTCTCTCCTTCTTCTGACTTTGGGCTTTGTTTGTTCTTCCTTTTTCTAATTCAGTTAGGTGTAATTTGAGATTGCTTATTTGGAATTTTTCTTTTTTAATAAGGTGTGCCTGTATTGTGATGAATTTCCCTCTTAATAAAGCTTTTGCTGTATCCCATATGAGTTGGTATGGCATGTTATCATTTTCATTTGTCTCCAGATATTTTTTCATTTCTCCTTTAATTTCTCCAATGATCCATTGCTTGTTCAATAGCATATTGTTTAGTCTCCACATCTTTGTCCTTTCTCAGCTTTTTTCTTGTAATTAATTTCTAGCTTTATAGCATTATGATTGGCAAAGACGCTTGTTATTATTTCAATTTAATTTATTATTTCAATGTAAAATTTATAGAGGCTTGCCTTGTTTTCCAACATGTGGTCTATCCTTGAGAATGTTCCATGTGCACTTGAGAAGAATGTATATTCTGCTGTTTTTGGGTGGAGTGTTCTACATATGTCTATTAAGTCCAACTGTTTTAGCTTTTCACTTAATTCCACTGTTTCTTTGTTGATTTTCTGTCTGGATGATCTGTCCAGTGATGTGAGTACAGTGTTGAGGTCCCCTACTATTACTGTGTCATTTTTGAAATCTTCTTTTAGGCTTGTTAATAGTTGCTTTATGAACTTTGGTGCTCATGTGTTGGGTGCATAGATATTTATAAGCGTTATTTCTTCTTGATGGAGTGTACCTTTGATCGTTATATATTGCCCCTCTTTGTCTGCCTTATCTTGAAATCTACTTTATCTCATATAAGTATTGTGACTCCTGCTTTCTTTTATTTGCCATTAGCTTGGAGTATCATCTTCCATCCCTTCACTCTGAGCCTGTATTTGTCATCGGAGCTGAGATGTGTTTCCTGGAGACAACAAATTGTTGGATCTTGTTCTTTAATCCATTTTACCACTCTGTGTCTCTCTATTGGAGAGTTCAAGCCATTTACATTGAGGGTGATTACTGATGTATGAGGGCTTAATGCTGTCATTCCGTCACTTGCTTTCCAGTTTTCCTGCATTTCCTTTGTTTCTTGTCCTGTGTGTTTTGGTCTACCCATTGATTTCTGCAGTTTCTTATGCTGTGTTTCTTAGTTTTTTCCTTGTTTATTTTTTGTGTCTCTGTTCTGCTTTTTAGTTTAGTGGCTACCCTGAAGTTTGCATTTAGAATCTCGTGTGTAGCATAGTCCATTTTCTGGTGCCCTCTTATTTCCTTAGCCTAAACTGATTCAGTCCCTTTTCTCCTCCTCTCCATCTCTTATTCCAACTTGTGTTGTGAGTTTGTGGTTAAAGTGACAAGATTGTCTTCGGTTTTGGTGTTTTCCTGCCCTTTATCCTAATGCTATAGCTGAATATTTGCTATCCTATTCTGATTCTATCTATTTGTCTCCTTACTCTGTAATTTGTTACCCCTTTCTCCCTTTTATTCTTTTTTAAGGTATGAGGGCCTTCTTGAGGATTTCTTGTAGGGAGGGTCTCGTTGCTACAAAGTCCCTTAGCTTTTGTTTGTCTGGGAAAGATTTAACGCCTCCCTCACATCTGAAGGATATTTTTGCTGGATAGAGTATTCTTGGCTGAAGATTTTTATCTTTTAAAGTTTTGACTATGTCGTTCCATTCTCTCCTAGCCTGTAAGGTTTCTGTAGAGAAATCCACTGAAAGTCTGATAGGGGTTCCTTTGTAGGTTATTTTCTTCTGTATTGCTGCGTTGAGTATGCTTTCTTTGTCATTCATTTTTGCCAGTTTTACTACTATATGTCTTGCAGTAGGTCTTTTTACATTGACAGATCTAGGAGACCTGAAAACTTCCTCCACACACATTTCTCTCTCATTCTCTAGATTTGGGAAGTTCTCTGCTATTATTTCTTTGAGCACGCTTTCTGCTCCATTCTCCTTTTCTTCACCTTCTTGGATACTATAATTCTTCTGTTGCATTTCCTCATTGAGTCAGATATTTCTTGGAGACTTTCTTCATTTCTTTTTAGTCTCAGTTCTCTCTCCTCCTCTGTCTGGAGCATTTCAACATGTCTATCTTCGATTATGCTGATTCACTCCTCTATGGTGTCCGCACGAGCATTCAGGAAATCCGTATTTTGTTTTATCTCTTCCATTGTGTCTTTCATCTCTAGTATGTCTGATTAATTCTTCTTTACAGTTTCAATCTCTTTTGTGAAGTAGCTCCTGAACTCATTGAATTGTTTCTCTATATTCTTTTTTACCTCATTGAGTTTTTTTGACAATAGCTATTCTGAATTCATTGTCATTTAGCTTACTTATTTCTGAGTCCTCAGGATGTAATTCTGGGTATTTATTGTTTTCCCTCTGGTCTGGAGCTTGGAGGAACTGCTTGGTGCTGGAACTACTGGTTTTCTGCATTGTGATATTATTCGGTTGAAGTTACAGCCTATTGCCACTGGATGGGGGTTGAGAGGCATGTATTCTGAGCCCTCCTCCTTCAGCCGAGATGTCACGCCACAGCGCAGGTTGGGGGCATAGCAGGGCTTTTTCTTTTGCGTGCAGACCCAGGTTTCCCGGTCAGCTCTTGCTATCTGGTCTCCTTGGGTCTCGGCTTGATGAGGTCCCCCCATGCAAAAGCTTTTGCCCCATTAGAGGGCTTCCCTTTAGGCTGCAAGGGCACTAGGGAGTCCTGGGTGATCCTCTGGATGCAGGGCCCCTCCCCCACTCCTTCCCTCATGGAGCGTCCTGTGGCAGCGATCCCAGTCTTTAGGGGAGGGAGTGAAGTTCTCTCTTACCCTGTTCCAGCTCCTCCGAGGGGGGCTCCAGCCTCTCTGCCCTCCGTCGCTTGGCGGCTGTGACTCTCCAAGGATTCCTGTGCTATTAGGATATTTTCTGTTGGACTATGGTTGCTCCTTTTTGTTGTATGTTAGAGGGGAGAGAGTCCCAGGCAAGCTCACTCCGCCATGACACTGACGTCACTCCAATACTTTTTTTTAAGTTGTGGTAAAATAGACATAAAATTTACAGTTTTCACCATTGTTAAGTGTACAATTCAGTGGTGTTAAGTACCTTCACATTGTTGTGCAACCATCACCACCATCCACCTCAAGAACTTTTTCCGTCTTCTAAAACTGAAACTCTGTCTCCATTACACAGAAGTCAACATCCCCACCTCCCCAGTCCCTGACAACCACCATTCTGCTTTCTGTCTCTATGAATTTGATACACTAAGTACCTCATATAAGTGGAATCATACAGTGTTTGTCTTTTTGTGTTGGGCTTCTTTCATTTAACATATTATCTTTGAGGTTCATCCATGTTGGAGCATGTGTCAGAATCTCCTTCCTTTTTAAGGCTGAATAATAGTCCATTGTATGGATAGAATACATTTTGGTTATCTATTCACTTTTGTTTATCTAAATCCTTGGGTTGCTTCCACCTTTTGACTATACGATAGCTAATACTTTTTGAGCACTCTCTTGTGCCAGACACTCTTCCAAGCACTTCATTTATATTAACTCATTTAATCCTCCCAGCAGCCTGTCAGTTTGGTTCTATTATCACTGCCATTTTTCAGACAAGGAAACTGAGGCACAGAGAGGTAAAGTGGCTTGCCTGGGCACCTAAGCAAGTCATGACTCTGACCCTGCTAGTGAGTGCTGCAGGCTACACTGTGTCTAGTACCTAGGACCAGAGTCCAGGACTCTTAGACCAGGAGGGAACTGTAGCAACCACGTGTCTAAATTATTTTACTGTTACGAAGACTGAGGACATAAGGTATTAAATAACTTGTCCCATAACTATAGTGACTATATTATCTGAAGCCCCAAATCAAGATGTGTGGTTTGGTATTTTTAACACTTCTTGGTTAAAAAAAAAAAGCCAGGAGGCATAATTTGAAAGCACCCCAAAATATCAGTAATCCTGGATCATCTTGAGTGTTTATAATGGGGTCACCTAGACAGAGCATTCCAAATCAGCATTGTTTTGGAGAACAGCCCTATCCCACTAGCTGGTGCTTGTATGAGTTTTCATTTAGCAGTTACCAAACTTGGGTGAATGAACCCTGATGGCCTCATGGCAAAGATGAGTTACCTGAGGAAGATGGCATATTTCTGCTCCTTTGCAACATGGACCACAGCTACCATCCTGCCTGGTCACAGCCTGGCTCTTGGCCCTAACCAGTCTTATTATTGTTATCTATCCTTGCACACAAGAAGACCAGGGAGGAGAGGGGATGTTACATTAGCTCAACCCATTACCTTCCATGGGAGGGACAGCACAGCACTGTCCCTGTGCCGGAGAGGACAAGGAGATGCTCCTTCGAAGGAGTCCAGAATCAACATCCCTACCTTCAGGTTGTACCCAGTTTTGTAGTTTACAAAGAGTTTCCATTTCCATTGCAACAGCCACCTGGTATCCATCCTTCGTTCCTGATATCCAATGCACTTTTTTGCATTGCTGCCAACGATCTTCTAAGAAGTGAGTTTGACAGCACCACTCTCCTCTGCAAAATCCCAGGGAGGCTCCCCATTGCCTACAGAGTGAAATAAGCTCCAGTCCCCCTGCCATGGGATGACCTCCATTGTGGAGCCCCAAACTTCCTTTCCAGCCTCATGGGCCACTTTCCCCCTCCACACCCATACACACCTACACATGCCATGTGCTGCCTACCACCACTCGCTGCCTTCCTCATCTGTTCTCCAGCTTCTCCCACTCTCTCAATGCTTCCTCCTTTGTAAACCTGCCCCCTCCTTGCTCCTTCTGGGTCAGAATTAGCAGCTTCTTTCTCAATGCCATCACTGCAAATAGCAAGCAAGACTACTTAGCCCTTATGTGGCCCTGCCTTGAATTCCTGTGAGGTGTTTACGGATTGCTTCCCCTCTAGGCAATAAATTCCTCAAGGGCATTGACCATGAATTCACCTTTGTGTAGGGCAGAAACCCAAACTCTGCTGATTATCCATACGATATCCTTTATGGTTATAGCATCTTTTCCTAGACACCATCTCTCCGTCCATTTTTTTTTATAACAGTGTTTCTTAAAATGGGATTGGAGGAAGATGACCACTTGAAAGTCATGCTGTGGTGAACACTGCTACTGATGACAGTGTGAGTTACTAATCTAGTGTAGAAGAGAATGGGGAAAAGGTCAAGAGCACTGCCCTGTATCCTCTCCTATTGTCTCAACCCATTGTAGATGGAATCTAGTCCCTACAGAGTTGCCAAAATTGCTTTTTTAAAGATGATCCCCACAGAGCAAAAGCCTACCACACTCTATGGCTGTCTATACCATCAGCACCATTGCTTTGTTCTGTTTCAAACTCTCTCCTTCCTTAGCCCTCTCCTTTTGCCCCTTTGCTGGTCCCTGTCTAAATCCCCTATACCGGGTTATCTTCCTGAGCCCAACTCAACATTAGTGATACTCTTGCTTCACCTGGGTACACTGTCCCCAGACAACTCAGTCACTTGTGGGACATTGGTTGATACCTAAATGCAGAAGAACCAAACCTTGGTCTACGTTCTAGATCTTTCTGAGCTGTAGATCAAATTTCTGACTCCTAACTGGATGCCCCAAAGCAACCTCAGTTTCTCTCCTAACCAACTATTGGGAGAAATATACTTGCATTCTTGGCCCCAATTCTTTACTCTTCTGCTTCACTGGGGGCTGAAAATACTCCCTGACCCCTTGATTTTGGACTTGGCCATTTGACTTTCTTTGGCCAATAGGGTGGAAGTGACAGTGTGCTTTAGATGAGCCTCTGGCATTGCCATGAGAGGAGCTTCCCCTGGTAGCTGCTGCCTCCTGAGTCTGGGCCTGGAATGAACATACATAAAGCAAAGCTGCCCCCACCAATGAGCATACCTAAACCAAAGAGCAGAGAGCCCCCACCACTGCAGATGCATGAGAGCCACTGGCCCTGCTGACCCCCAGAGCTGGGAGAATGATTGATTGTAGTTTTAAGCCACTGAATGTCTATATGGTTTGTTACAAAGCACTATTGTTGTAATAGCTAGCTGATACAATCTAATATGGAGATGAAGATGTAAAGCATAGACATACAAGGTTAGTTCTGCTGGGAAAACTCACATAACCACCACAAAGACCAGGAAATGAAACACTGCTCAACATTCCAGAAACCTCCATGTGCCTCTTCCTCATCACCACCTCCTCCCTCAACCCTAGAAGTAATCACAGTTTTGGCTTTTTTTAAAAAAATAATTTCTTACTTTTCTTCATAGGCTTCCATCCATAAACGCATCCCTAAATTAGATACTTTGCTTTTGACTGTTTTTGATCTTGATAGGAATGGAATCTCACTGTTTGTATTTTTTCATGTCCTATTTTATTTGCTCACTATGGTTTATGAGAATCATCCAGATTGTTACATGTAGCTATAGTTTCTTCATTTCCATTGCTGTGTAATATTCATTATATGAACAAACTACAATTTATTTGTTTTCTCTACTGTTGATGGATAGTTCAGATGTTTCCAGTTTTTGCTATCATCAACAGTCCTGTGTGAGTATTCTAATATACTAGGGGTTGGCAAACATACTTGGTAAAGGAACAGATGATAAACATTTGGGCATGGTGGTCACATAGGGTCTCTGTTGCATATTCTTCTTTATTTTTAGATAATTTAAAAAATGTTTTAAAAAATGTTTTAAAAAAACGCTTAAAAAATGTAAACATAGTTCTTAGCTCATGCGCTGTGCAAAACAGATTGGAGGCAGAACGTGGCCCAGGGGTTGCAGTTTGCTGACCTCTGCTATCTAAGCTTCCTGGTGCACGTCCACAAATTTTTCTCCAGGAGTGTAATGGCTGGTCATAGGGGTCATACATCTTGAGCCTCATCCCCTGGACATCCCGTATCTCATTTCTGCAATCTTCTCCCCTTAGCCGAAGGAACAGTTCAAATATCCTTGGAAACCCACTGTGAGTCCTTCCTTGGGTGACCCTGCCCCACTCTAGACTCCCCCAGCGGATGATGAGGTGACCTCACTTCATATGACTTAATGTTGAAGGTGATACATGCCCTAAGTCTATTTCTTCACTGAACTGTAGGTAAGTCTTATCTTTGGGTTTTATCTTTGTAGTTCTGCCTACTGCAGGTCATGGAGTGGGCACTGAAGGAAAGAATGTACAACATTGTCTGGCAACCACCCCAGGACATCAGCAGGGCAGATATGATCCTGAATGTGGAGATTAGAAAACTGAGGGCCACACAGATGAGCCTGCAGCCTGGGTCACCAGGAAAGCAACAGGTTGGTAAAGTGGCCGAGCCGAAACTGGAACCCACAGGGTATGTGAACTCCTTGAAAGATTAAAGGCAGGTGGAGAAGAGATGGAGTGGCTTCTGGAATAATCGGCACCACTCTGTGCCTGAGGGAATGAAGCTAGAGGTGCCCAGGGTTGGAACACCCCTAAAGTGGAAACCAAGAACACACCTTACTATTGCCTAACAACGGATTAGTCTCTCATTATCTCTCCTCCTGCAATGTTAGCAGTTAATACAACCACCTCTGCCCCAAAATATGACCCAAGGCACTACTCTTATCCCATGTGAGTGCTTGGCTCCATTCCAGCCTGATCTCCAGAGAAGCTGCAACACACAGAGATAAATTTACTCATAAAAGAAACAAATGGCTCCAGGGGAGAGGGAGAGAAAATGGGGACAGGATTTACATTGTTTTTATTATAAACTCGTTATTGTGTTACTTATAATAGTATAAAGAGAATATGTTTTATGAAAACATAGCAAATTATTTCAAGGTTGGCTAGACCCAGTGCTACACAAACTGGGTTCCAGGGACCAGGACTGATCTGTGAACTGTGTGTTACTAGCCCAAGGAGAGAGAAGTACAGAAGGAAAGAGAGAGTTCGTAGAAAGTTTCATAGAAATTTGAGAGAATAATTTTGTGGCTGTCTAGTCTAATAATGAAAACAGGACTTGTATTTTGTAAGTCTTTTTTGTAAATTTCATTATCCTAGTGTAGGAGAGGCAAATTTTACCTCTACCCTCTTAGGGTTTTTGGCCGGGCCTGAGAATTAAGTTGACCTAAGACAGAGTAACAGGAAAAAAGCATACACATTTATTTAATACAAGTTTTATGTGACACAGGAGCCCTCATAAGGAAGTGAAGACCCCAAGAAGTGACAAAACCTAAGTGTTTTTATGCTAGGTTGAACAAAGAGAGGCAATTGTAGAAAAGTCACTAAAAGGTAAGGAAAGGCTAAAGAAATATAAGAATTATGTTAACAAGGCTTGTTTTTACAGAAGTCTCTCAGCTTCAACTTCCTGTCCGTGATGATAAAACGGTTACCTTCCTCATGATATAGGGAGGGCATATTCCATCTGGGGGTTTCATCTCCCACTTTTAGGAAGAAAAAGGGGAGGGTCAGAGCACCCTTCTTGAACCTGCTGTTTTTTAAAATTGTCTTTAGCTTGAAGCAATCCTTATGCCAAAGGAGCATATTCTGGAGGGACATGTTCTGCCACTCTCCATTCCCTCTTTGAAATTTCTCCAAGAGCTTTGCTAGTCTGGACTGAGATAGCAGCTTGCTCCATCCTCACCGAATCAGTCTCTTAGTCCTGAGAATGTCAGTTCAGTTAAACAGTCAGCTCTCACCTCAGGCAGTGGTGTTGCCGGTGGGTTCCCCCCAAAGTTAGGCCTCTGTATGATGACCAATCAAGCATTTAACGAGAGGCATTTATATAGAAACAAAGAAAAAACAAAAGTTAACGGTTTGAGCAAATTATAAGCCTAATGTTTTAGTCCAAGGGGCAGTCAGTTGAGAAGATTTTTACATGTTGGTCTTGAAGAATCTTTAGACGGTGGATTGAAGACAGATAGGGACAATTTCGATGAATTTTCTGGTTTGTAGTTTGAATGTCTCTGGGGATAGCATTAGGTGTCCTCATGAACTTTCTGAGCGGCCCATATAGCAGCAGGCAGGAAGCTGGTCCATACCTGATCGGTGGTGGTGATTTCTCTGAAGTTTGTGTTAAGTTGGCCAGCGCCAGCTTGTAAGGCCTTGGGAAACGGACAGTTTTAGTTTTCAGTCATTCCAAGTCAGAAGGGTGGGAGAAAAATCAGAAACGTTAATTATTGATGAAAGGTACAAAACGGCAGGAGCCAGTTTAGAAAGAGGAAAAAAGCTCAAAGTTAGTGGATGTGACACAGTTTGGGAAGCCAGAAGGGTGTGCTATGGCTTTTATTGAAACAAAGAATTCTCTCCCTACAGTCACCACCACTTTTATCAAAGAAAATAAAAGTGAGACTAGTTTGTTTGAAAAATAAGTCTGGTTTCATTAAATTTGGCCTATTTACACAAGTGCAGCAAAAACAGTGGTTGACCATGTAGGCTCTTTTAAGTCTATTTTGCTGGAACTTTTAAAAGGAATCTCAGATTAAACTTTTAAAAGTCTCTTGAGGCTAAGAAGCTGTGCAGGAACATGTCACCAGACTTTACCTTCAGTACCTATAAATTTGGATGAATTCCTCTCTTGACCTCCCCAAGATATCTTGAGGTTTTGGGCCTGCCAGGAAGTGACCTTCTTTACTCATCTGTAATGCTGGGAACTCTGTAAGCAAGCTACCAGGCTGGTATTTCAAGGGGCTTTATAAGCATTAACTCCATAAATCCAACCTAAGTTTTTTAAATCTGTCTGATCATATTTGATTCTATGTACATCATTCTCAACATGACATTCCAGTCAATGCCTTAGTAATAATAACCAATGCTTTTAATTATGTCTGGTTATAAGGACAATGGATTCTTATTGAACTGATGTAAATAACTATATTGCCATGAAAATGAGAATATTCAATAAGGGCTTCCAAATTCTGGAGGGATAATCTAGAGAAAAAAAATAAATGTTTCAATTCCAGTAGAAAAGTATAATTTGCCAGATTGCCATAAGCTATGGATAGCTTAAGAGAAAAGAAAAAAAGGGTTTCTTAAGTCTGGAAAACAAAATATTAAAGAACCAGCAATGCTTCAATCAAAGAGTCATAATCATTCTCATCAGTTCATTCAGTCCCATGGAATTAATTCTTCTTTTGCTTGATATTGGGTTCGCAATTTTATGAATCCATTAGCATCTGCATTTGAGTTCTAGAATTTTTTTTTTGCCCAGTTTACTGGTATGACGTTTGAATTACCAGAACCCTGTATTCCAGGATACTTATTAGAGTTCTTTGCATGGATTTTTTTTGAGGATAAAGCAGTTGTGTTTGTATTTGATTGGAAAAGCTTTCAGGAAGGCATCAGAGTAAAACAATACCTATCTGTGAATGACAAAAGACTTAAAAATTGCCATGGTTAAAGATCTGATGAGACCTTATTATAAAAATGATGGAATTAGCAAGGAAATTTGGTTAATGTTTTTGGCATATAACATTTTAAGTTAATTAGAATTATGACTGATATACAGACAGCAAGGATATTGACAAATTTTCAGGAATCTTATATAATTTCTGAAACACTTATATTTGTAAGATATACCCATACAAGTATAATTTAAAGCAGGTTTAGTATCACTTTTTATTTGACAATGCTTTCCGTGTAATTTAATATATCAAATCAGCTTAATTAGTTTAATATCTCTCTTTTTATAAGGAGAAAGAGCAAATCTTTTGAGATTTTTCAGAGTCTTCTGGAACATTTTGAAGTTAGTTTGAGGTTAAAAAGACTTTATTTAGAAAGTGATTTTGAGAAGTTTGTCAAAAATGTCAAAAGATTTAAAATACTTGATCAAATAAGATCACAGTTCTTTGGAAAACAATACTTAGTTATCCACTAAAGTAAACTGACAAAGATTTTAAAGTAATACAGGAAGTAACATACATGAGGGGAAAAAAACTTAGCTCTTTTAATATTGAAAAGACTCAATTTTTATAAGTAATAAAAGATCTGATAAAGACAGCATGAAGCATAAGAAATTACTTTGATCAGGCACAGAAACTTTGTTTCCTAGGCAAATTACTCAAAAGGTAAAGAAAAACCTTCCATAATCTCTTATTAAGAGCAAACCAATAATGTAAGAAACATTGTCCTTTTAACAGAGAGAAAGCGAAACTCTAGTTTCATGTCAGTACATTACTGAGCTCATTTTTTAAAAAAAAACCTCATAAATAAATCCCTTTAATCTTAGTCAATTTGACCTTGCAAAATAATTTTTTTTAAAATAAACCTTCCACAACTTTCTATATCCATTTAGATCTCTTCTTTTTATTTTGGAACAACCAGTCATTTTACTTTAGGAAAAAAATTACTCTCTCTTTAAAAAAAACCAACAAAAAAACCAAACATATCCTACATTCCTTGCATACTATTCGTATAAAAACATGTCCTATTTTCTTACCATGTTTCCCTCTAGTATGAAGTTGTTTTTCTTCACTGTTATTGTTTCTGGTAGTTTCATTTTCACATATTGATTATAAATTTACTGATCAGTAACCTTTATTTTTCAGCGAAAACTATGAAGGAGGCAATTGCGAGCTGTCTGTCACATATTAGAATCTGCTAATTGATTAACAAATTTTATGAATATGCCATTTCATAAGTTTTAGAGACGTATACTTTTTCATAGCATGATTTTTTAATGTGGCAAAATACATGTTTATCAACAGATCCAAATATCTTTAGCCTCTCTGTACCATATAAAAATAAGAAACCAAAAGGATATAAACTTAAATTTATCTTTATTAATGAATGTTTCAGTAATTTATCTTATTTGGAAATGATATAGATATTTAATGAATGCCAATCATTTGATTTAACTTAATATAAGGTTTCAACTACCCGAAAGAGTTTGGAAATGATTTTTAAGTAAACATATTATAAAACATAATTGCTGTTGAAAACTTCTTTTATAAACTTTTATCTTTTTTTTTTAAAGATTGGCACCTGAGCTAACAACTGTTGCCCATCTTCTTTTTTTTTTTTTATTCTTCTCCCCAAAGCCCCCCAGTACATGGCTGCACACTCCAGCTGTGAGTGCCCCTGGCTGTGCCATGTGGGACACGGCCCCAGCATGGACTGACAAGCGGTGTCATGTCTGCACCCAGGACCCGAACCAGCCAAACCCTGGGCTGCTGAAGTGGAGCACGTGAACTCACTCACTCTCCCATGGGGCTGGCCCCTATAAAATTTTATCTTACATCTATTTAATTTTTTTTTTAACAATTATGCTTGGATTACTCATGAACATTTTATGAGACATTAAACAGCTAGCCATTATCTTATTTTTCTTGCTGACAAATCCTGTAACATAGAGATAACATGAGCTTATTTGAATAGTAAATCCAGGTAGAAAAAGTTGTATGTCTACATTATATTTAATGTCAATAACTCAGAAGACTTGCCTATTTTGATTAAACCAACTAACTTAAACTAGTTTTTATTTATCAAAGATGATCCCGGGTCAGATGAACTTGAAAAAAATTGGGTTAGTTTCTGTGTTTCTTGGAGTTTTAGGAATACTTAATACTTATTTTTCTTTAAGCCAATTTAATAGAGCTCTTTTACAAATTAATGTTGGCAACACCATCTGGAGGTAGAAAAATACTATGTATCTATAGCATACACATATAGATGTACTTAAACATACAGACAGACACACACAAAGCTTATAGCTTATTCTTTTATAGCTCTTATAGCTTCTTTTAAAAATTTTAGCTATGAGACACATATGATAATACAAATCTCACTAATTTATAAAAACAGTTGGCTCCAAACTGTGTTTCTGGCAGATGGAACAAGTTAAGGGTACCTACTCATTCCCTTTTTATATTTAATATAAGTCGTACGTGACACAGGAGCCCTCCTAAGGAAATGAAGACCCCCAAGAAGCGACAAAACCTAAATATTTTTATACTAGATTGAGCAAAGAGAGGTGATTGTAGAGGATTAACTAAAATATATGGGAGGCTAAAGGAAGATCAGAATTATTTTAACTAGGTCTGTTGGTGGAGAATTCTCTCAGCTTCAACTTCCTGTCTTTGATGGTAAGAATGTTACTTTCTTCCTGGTGTAAGGAGGACATCTTCCATCTGGGCGTTTCATTTCCTGCTTTTAGGAAGAAAAAGCGGAGGGTCAGAGCATCCTTCTTGCTGCTGTTTTTCTTCAGTGCCTTTAGCTCACGCTAATCCTTATGCCAAAGTGGCGTATTTTTCCACCCTTCACTAGCAATTTTAAATGTGTGTTACAGAAGTATTGATCACACATCAGCAGTAAAGAAAAACAAGCTGGTTCTTCATCCCAGGAGCACTGAGCCCCGCTGGGGGAGAGTGGGGAAAGAGGTTGAGCCTCAGCTGACCAGGGGCGGGCCCTTCAGGGTCCTTTGAAGAACTGAGAACGATGTCCCCTGCGAAAGGCAGCATTTGGATGTTGACCTTATAAAGAGAAGAGTGGCTGGTGTTGGACAGAGAAGCAGCCACGACTGTGGACGGAAGCTGTTATAACGGACAGCTCGCCACAGGCAATCACAGAGAAACACTGAACTTTCTCCTCTTTGTTACGTTCTCAACACCAAAAGAATAAACGCAAGAACAAAAGATTGTGAGGAGGTAGATGACTCTCCTTGCTCACCGCTACCTGCCCCCCTCCCAAACCAAGCTGTTACTTTCTGAGCAGGGTTGAGAGGAGATTTGAATCCAGTGAGACTGGAGTTCTTATTAAGGATCTTAGCAACCACAACTCGACTCTCAGCACGGGTTCACCATGGGGCCACATCAACCCAAGGCAGCACCTGCCCTCTGGGCCACTCTCAAGATTTCCATGGGTGTCATAGCTGTTGAAGTCAATTCAAAAGGTCCTGGATTATGCTGGGGAAATTCTGCTGCCTTGGGCTTCCATCTCAATATTTTGGGCAGGAGGCTGCCTCAACCAAAAATCAGACGAAGCACCTCGGAATGAATCAACCTTGGTGACCTCCACACACCTGCCTCTGTTGGGGAGGAAAAGAAGCAAGTCCTAAGAGGCTCTGAATCCAACTGGGGAGATGATGCCGTGCTGAAAGTGCCAAATGACAAGATGACGATGGATGCAGATAAGATACGGTGCAACAGGTTTCTCAGAGCAGCACATACTCTGAGTTCAAATTAATGAGAGAAATTACGGGACAAAGACAGGCTTCTTGGAAGACTGTGAGTTGGTACTTCTACAAGGCGGGTAGAAGTTTAATAGAGTGGGAGCAATCTGTTTGTTTTGCTTACTGGCTAGACGGCAAAGGGAAGAATGTGATAGCGTAGGACCAGCCAGAAGGCCAAAGGGCTTCTGGGGCAATGAAATCTCAGAGTTATTTTCACCTTAAGGGGTTGTAAAATCAGACTCAAAGAGCACCCTTCGTGCTGCCCGTAATTGCGTGAACTGTGATAAGGAAGAATCACTCTGGAATGGTGATCAGCCTAGCCGGGCGATAACATCTCTGGTTACGGGTGGTGGAGGAGAAGCAGGAACCTCCGCACATCCAAGGAGACCAGGCAGTGTCATCCTGACATAGAGTGAGGCAGGCAGTTCCTGTCTGGAATGTGAGGAGGGGGGCCTGCTCCCTGTCCTAGACCCTCCGTAGGTCAGTGTGACCTGCTTTGGGACACATCTTATCTCCTACGCCGTGCACTCTGAGTGTATTCCCAGAAACGCAGGGCAGAGAGAGAATGTGGGCAGCTGCAAGGTAGAACTGGATTTGGGGGCAGAGCCTGGGCACCTCTCCCAAAGGTGGAGCTATCAGCCTTGTTACCTCACCTGGTCTTTTTCCAGAACACTCTCTTGTATTCTTTTTTCATGCTAAACCTCTCTTTTTCCGGGAAAAAGGCTAGATGGTTATTTTTCATTTTCAGAAATCCTCAAGGGGCCAAACAATGTAAAAGGACTAGAGAGGAAATAAACCAGATGCCCTGCCAGCTCCGTCTGGCTCAGCCCTCAGGCTGGGCGGGTCCTGCAGGAGGCTCGGTGAGCCCACGGTGGGCACCACTATCCAGTGTCCTTTGCTTATTCACTTAATCGATATCAATGTAAGAAGTTGGGAGGTGGGGGTGCTCAAACAGCACAGCCCCCACACTCGACAGAGTCTCTGATCACCCAGCTCATCGTCTTCCTCCAGACTGACTTGGCTTCTCATGTTCTCTGCCAGGCCCAGGCCAGAGGCCCATTCTGGATTCTTCCTTTTCTTTTGCTCTCCCTCCCCATCTAATCAGTGCCCAGGTCCTCTCAGTCTCACCTTCTACAACCTCTCAAATGCGGAATGTCGATAACTGATGAATATGGTGCTGGATACATGGGGGTTCCTTATACTCTTCTCTCTACTTGTGTGTGTGTGTGTGAGTCTGAATGTCTCCAAAACAGAAAGTCAGATTTAACAAAAGATAAATAAAATTTCTCAAACTGCTGCCCTCTGCTCTGCTACTTCCGGAATCCAGACTCTCACCATCTCTTGCCAGGATGACTCTTGGCAATCTCTTAGCCCTCTGCCCTTGCCCACCTCAGCCCCCAGCCCCCGTCTACTCCTAAAGCCACGCTTCGATCGACAGACGTTCTTCTGGCAACACTGCATGTGGATGGCGGCAGGGTCTCCTCCTTCTACACAAAGGTGCAAACTGCTCTTTTTTTTTTTTGAGGTCACATTGGTTTATAACATTATATAAATTTCAGGTGTACATCATTATATTTTGACTTCTGTATAGATGACATTGTGTTCACCACCAAAAGTCTACTTTCTATCTGTCACCATGTAAATGTCCCCCTTTACCCATTTCACCTTCACCCCACCCCACTTCCCCTCCGATAAACACCAATCTGTTCCTCATATCTATGTGTCTGTTTGTTTGTTTATCCTCCACATGAAGGAAATCATATGGTATCTGTCTTTCTCAGTCTGACTTATTTCGCTTAATATAATACCCTCAAGGGCCATCCATGTTGTTGCAAACGGCAAGATTTCATCTTTTTTATGGCTGAGTAGTATTCCATTGTACATATATACCATATCTTCTGTATCTAGTCATCCATTCACGGGCACTTGGGTTGCTTCCACGTCTTGGCTATTGTGAATAATGCTGTGATGAACAGAGGGCTGTACATATCTTTTTGAATTAATGTTTTCATGTTCTTTGGATAAATACCCAGAAGTGGAATAGTGGCATCATATAAACTGCTTTTAATTGAAGGAGTTGTGAGACACGAGATGCAGTTAAGCACTCTGCCAGACATGCTTTACCTCGGACTGAGGGTCAGGGCCTGGGTTCTAGTCCCAGCACCACCACCAGCCAGGTGTGGGGGAGAACCATGTCCCGGGCTTCAGGTCTGTAAGATTGAAATGCACAAAAAGCACCACCTGCCCTTGACCAGTGCTCTCACTCTCAAAGGATTTGAAGAATGTTATCATCTTGTTTGAACCTTAAAACAGACTCATGGGGAAGGCAGGGCTTGATGGTTGAAGGTTATATCACTCAGTGTGTTCTTGACGAGGCATGAAATGAGCACCTTCCCCACCACTGCCTCCCCAGAGGAAGGCTGACACACGTCTGGCTCAAGCAAATTAATCACCTCACCCCAACTGACTCATTTGTTTAAAACGTGTTCAAATGCCAAAGCTATAATAGAGAAGAGGAGAAGCCTTGTAGGAAGAAGGAAAGTGGACACATATTTCAACTTATTAAGATGTATTTTTAAAGGCATGTGTTTTTAACTGTGCAACATAAAAAGACTCATTCTTTGGATGGCTAACCTGTAGTTCGCGGAGGTGAGCTGGTCTGCCCAAAGTGATTTTTACAATAATAGTAACAGTAAATAATAATAGTAGCAGTATAAAATACTTATTATATATCAGGCACAGCACAAAGAGCTTTTCTCACTGAATCCTTACAATGACCCGTGATATGAGTAGCATGTCCTTTATATAGATGAGGATACAGAACCACAGAGTCCTAAGTCCTGGAACCAGGAATGGATTGCTGCTCCACTGGACTCCATGGCCCTTATCCCTGTCACTGCCCCACCATACATCTCCTGGCTGTGCCAGATTGTTTCCTAGTTAGTATCGGAGCAGGAGGACACTCAGATCTCTGCCCACGGGTCTTTCCACTACATCCACTGTCCTCTCAAATGGTAGCCAAGGGCTTTCCCAGCACCGTGAGGATGTAACCAGCAAAAATCCAGACTGTAGGAAACTCTTCAGATCTGCCACAGGGAAACCGTAGGGAAGAGAAGGATCCAAGGGGAATCAAGAAATTAAAGAGACCAAAAAGACACATCCAGTTAAAAAATGGGTGAGACTAAATAAACCGTAGTGTCTGGTGATTCACACCTGGGTGACAAGACTATGAAAACTCAAGTCTGTGATTCCTCAAAAGTGAGGAGGGAGCTGCAGCTGGGGGAGTGAGGGGTTTGAGCTGGGAGGGGGCGCTCAGAAGGGACTTTGGGAATAGGCTGGGCAAGTTCTGCTTTTAGACCTGGGTAGTGGTTACAAAGCTGTTCACCTTATAATAATTTATCAAAGCCCTACATTTGTTTTGTGTACCTGTGGTTGATTTTGTTTTAAGATTTATGTTACTGTTGTGTGTGTATTTGCGTTTTATTTGACAATAAAATTATTTTTAAATATTTACCCCAGGGCTGGTCCCAGGGATACCACACAAAGACCACCCCTTCCAGTGTCCACTTTCCCATCCTGCCTTCGCCACGATCTTGATCCTCTCAGAACCTTCTTAAGATAAGTTAAGGCCCAGACACGCTTAGGCTAGGCCAAAGTGTGCGTGTGTGTATGTGTGTGTGGGTACATGCAAAAGCACGTGTGTCTGTGTGACTCTCCTTTCTTCTCAGATTATACCTTCTGGGGCAGATTGAAACTTCTTTCCCTTCAAGTCCATTTTCTTCAGTGGCCACTTTCAATCTTCACAGCCTGAGCTTGAGAAAATCTATCCCTGAAGGAGGAATCCAACCTGAGTCTTAACTCTCTAGAAGGTTCTTAGCACCCCTAATTTGCTTACTGAGCAGGACTTCCTTACATGAGTTGGAGAGAACTTTTCTCTAAATTGTTCGTATCACCTTTGCTATGTGGTCATCAGGTAAGCCCCATGTTTTTACCAGGGGAGCGCCACCTTCCTTCCTATTTTCCTCTGTTCTTTTTCTCTCTTAATCTTCACTTCTTGCTTCACACTAATTTTTGCTCCTTTCTGTATTTGGGAAGAAAATAGGGGAAGAAATCCATAAAAAAGAAGTGGAGGGAAATGGAAAGTAGAAAGACTGCCCACTCGGCTCTATCCTGGATGCTGTCCACCTGGCCACACGTGCCCTCCACTGACCCAGTGCAGGAAAGTCCATGATCCATGCCTCATAATTCAAACAGGCACAGATGGGAGCAGAGGTTTCCAGTGTCCTTCGTGAAGCATTTACAGAGTCTCTTCTCTCCAACAAGATGAGAAGCACCTTGTTGCAAAGGAACACGAGAATCCCCAAAGAAGCCTGGGCAGGAAAGAGAAAGTGGAAAAACCCACAGTCAAAAAGAAAAGAAAAACAGAAGTATAGCCTCAGGAAAACACAAGTGTCCACTATTCCCTAACATGGCTGCCAGCTCCTACCTACGCACTTAGGGATTTGCTTTTTATTTGGTGCCCAGAAGGCCAGATCACAGTTTTTTCTGTTCAGAACTGGTTTTTACTGACTAACCAACTCTGAGCTCCTTACTTTTTCCTTGGGCCTTCTATTTCTCCTGCTTTCTGGTGGGTATTTTTTTCCTTTTGATTCTCTCTTCCACTGTCCTTGCCTCCTTTGCCTGGGAAGGCCCCAGTGAATGCCACCAGACTTGGGTGTGTGCCAACAGATGGAGCAAATGAGGAACTGAGAGCAAAGCCCGTGAACCTCCCCTTGGCGGTCCCCTTCGCAGCACTCAGTCGTGTTGGCAATCCTAGAAGTCCCAGTCAGAGAACAAGGCTTAAAAACCCTTTCCACGGTAGTTAAGTTCAGGGGAGACTGAGGTTACAGAAGGTAAAGGCCAGACTTGAGGGACTGCAGATCAGCAAAATCCCCAGATCCATCATGGAAGCAGAGTCATTGCTTCGTAACCCGTGTCTGCTCTGACCACAGCACTCTGCAACCTGCTGTGGACAACACCAAGAAGTCAAACAGTCACACCCTTCCTTTAACTATCAGGTGATGGAAATAGGACGAGCACAACGGAAGATGATCACTTCCTGGTTTACACGGTTAATTTAACGTCGGAGGGAACACACAGTACCGTGAGCCAGACGAGTTCAAAAGAAGGTAAATTGGGGGAGTGTCCTCTGGCTGCCGTAACAAATTACCACCAACCGGGTGATTTAAAACAACAAAAATTCATTGTCTCAAGGCTCTGGAAGCCGGAAGTCTGAAATCAAGGTGTTGGCAGGGCCACGCTCCTGCCCAAGGCTCAAAGCAGGAGGATCCTCGCTTGCTTCTTCCCGATTCTGGGGGCTCTAGACATTCCTTGGTTTGTGGCAGCCTCTCTCCACTCTCTGCCTCTGTCCTCACATGGCTGTCTCCTCTGTGTCTGTGTCTTCTCTGTGTCTTCTGTGTTTTATGAGGACATTTGTCCTTGGATTTAGGGCCCATCTGGGTAATCCAGAATGATCTCATCTCAAGATCCTTAACTTAATTATATCTTCAAAGACTGTTTTGCCAAATAAGGTCCCATTCACAGATTCAGGTCCAAAGGCATATGTTTTTGGGCACCACCATTCAACCCACTATAAGTGATATTCCTGATATCCGGGAAATTCACTTTAATTCTTCACTCCTTCACTCAGTCACACTTGTTGTGCGCCTCCTATGTGCCAGGCACCATTCTGGGTGCTGGGGACACTGCAGTACGGCTTCCTGCTCTTGGTGGAGTTTCTGTCCTAGCGGGAAGGAGACAACAATACAATATTAGACACATAAATAAGTATTAGGGAATGATAAGGGCCATAGGGAACATGCTACAGGGACCTGTGATGGAGTGACTGAGTGGCTACTTTAGACTTAGAAGGAAAAGGCCTTTCTGTGGAGGCGACATGAAACTGAGATCTGAGTGCAGGAAGGCGCCAGCATGCAGGACCTGGCAGAAGAAACAGCAAGAGCAAAGGCCCTGAGGTAGAAGCAAGCTTAGCATGTTCAAGGAGCAGAAAGATGGTCGGCGTGGCTGCAACATGGTGGGCAAGCAAGACGGTGGCAAATATGGGGCTGAAGATGAAGATGGGATGGATCACTTGGGCCCTGGAGGCCAGGTTGCAAGCTTGGCTTTTATTCCAAGAGCCAGGGGGATCCATTAGGTTTCAAGCAGGGGAACACCATGAGCTAAGTTATGGTCTGGCTGTTGAGGGGGAGATGGGCTGCAGAAGGGCGGTCGATCCAGGAGACGAGTTATGAGTTAGGAGGTTACCGCGGTGGTAATCCAAGCGGGTAGCTTGCACGAGGGCGTGGTGGTGGAGATGGAGGGGACGCATTCCAGAAGTCTTCTGGAGGTAAAGGTGACAAGACTTGGTAGTTTGGTAGACTGGTCGTGTGGGGTGAGCAAAGGAGAGACTCAAGAATGGATCTTAGATTTATTTTAGTGATCATTTCCCAATGTACGCCTGAAACCGATACAATGTTATATGTCAATTATATCCCAATATAAAAAAAAGCCAACATACTAAATGAAAAAAAAATAGATCTTAGGTTTTAGAAGCAAGCAACTGAGCTTCCGTTTTTTTATAATTATGGTGCAATACACATAACATAAAAGATACCATTTAAACCACTTTATGTACAATCTAGTGGCATTACGTACCTCCACAGTGTTGTGCGACCATCACCACTGTCCACTTCCAGAAGTTTTTTGGCTTGATGTTTTGTGCGCCGAACGGTCTGAATATTCATCAGATGCTGAGGAGAGCAGAGAGCCGGGGAAGATCCTTGGCAGTCGGCACTACTGCTATCAAGAGCTTCTCATGTCCTCCGATTGTTTCCAGTGGGCTCCTGGGCACCAGGAATGTGACATCATGTTTTACTTTTCATTTGATTTTGCCTCAGCAGAGGGCAGGAAAAATCCTGGGCACAGGGCTGACTAATAACTTCTCCTTGATGTGAGTTAGGACTGAGGCCCTGATACCTGATGCTCTCTCTGTCCTTCCTGCCTCCTCAGGGCACATGCACAGGAGGGATCTGAGTGGAGCAAGGATTAAAATCCTTTTGACATTAACCTGAAACTTTGCTCCCTCTCATCCACGGGGGAAGTCAGTTACAGAAAGGTCAGCTGAAGGTCAGACAGAGAGCGCTGATGCCGCCAGCTGAAAGCCTGGAGGAGGTAGGATGGGGACCGCAGGGCCCTGCAGAGAGGGAGCGGGGAGTGGCCTGGTTTGCAAAGAGACCTTGACCTTTAACACCTGGCTTTAGAGAAATCTCTAAGGACTAAAAAAAAAACAAAAAAACCCCAAAAAACCCCAGGCCACCTCTGGAGAACTCACAGCTTCAGAATATAGAATAAAAATGCTGCCCCCTCCGTCTCCCGCTTCCACCCTCAAGATTGGGCTCCGATGCATTCTGTGAGCGTGAATCAGTAACCATTTCTTCTACAGTTTAACTCAGGGTGAAGACAGTGTGGGCCTCTACTTTCTAAGTGGTTGCATTTTTATGACCCTCTGGGAAGAAGCGTAATGGGGTACCTTCTACACACTCCTGCAGAGGAGCAAGCACATGGATAAGCTGGCAAGCTAATTAAGAGACTGGCACAGGAGAAAGTTAAGTAATTCCCTTAACATCTTACTGCCCTCAGGAGCTTAGACAGGTTTAATGCCTGTATTTGTTTTCTGTTGCTGCTGTAATGAATTACCACCCACTTGTGTCCTAAAACAACATAAATGGATTATTGTACAGGTCTGTAGGTCAGATGAATCATTGGGCTAAAGCTGGGCGTTGCCAGGGCTGTGTTCCTTCCGGAGGCCCTAGGATAGGATCCATTTCTGTGCCTTTTCCGGCTTCTGGAGGCACCCACATTCCTTGGCTCATGGCCCCTCCTCCATCTTCAGTGCCAGCAATGGTAGGTCAAGTCTTAGCACTCCAACCTCCTCTTCTGCCTCCCTCTTCCAAATTTAAGGACTCCCTGCCTGCCGCGATTATACTGGGCCCACTGGACAATCCAGAACAATCTTCCTATTTTAAGGTCTGCTGATTTGCAACCTTGGTTCTGCCGGCTACCTTAATTCTCCTTTGCCATGTAAGGTAACACATTCACAGGTTCCAGGGTTAGGACATGGACATCTTTGGGTGTTGTGGGGGACTATTCTCCCACAATTCCTATCAAAAAAGCAGAAATAGGGGCCGGCCCCGTGGCCGAGTGGTTAAGTTCACGTGCTCCGCTTTGCCAGCCCAGGGTTTCACAGGTTCGGATCCTGGGCCCAGACATGGCGCCACTCATCAGGCCATGTTGAGGTGGCGTCCCACATGCCACAACTAGAAGGACCCACAACTAAGATATACAACTATGTACTTGAGGGTCTTGGGGGGAAAAAGCAGAAAAGGAAAAAAAAAAGCAGAAATAAGAAGAATATTTTTCATTTCACCAAACTGGGAACTTCTGAGAGGTTTCTTTTTTTGTGAGGAAGATTGGCCCCTGAGCTAACATTTGTTGCCAGTCTTCCTCTTTTTGCTTGAGGAAGACTGTTGCTGAGCTGACATCTGTGCCAGTCTTCCTCTATTTTATGTGGGGTGCCACCACAGCATGGCTTGACAAGTGGTGCTAGGTCCACGCCTAGGATCCAAACCTGTGAACCTTGGGCCACTGAAGGGGAGCATGTGAACTTAACCACTATGCCACCCGGCCGGCCCCTTCTGAGAGTTTTGCCACAGTCCCAACCCTGAGCATGTCTACACAATCATTTACTGACACTCAGGTTTTGTCTGTTGTCCTGTACTTCTTCTAAGCAGAAGAAAAACATAGTAAAATAAGAACTCCTGTCACATGTTATTCTAGAATACACTGCTGGAAGTGGTACTAAAAAATCCTCCCAAAACAAAAAACCAAACGTGGTGAATGCTTCCTGGGTTATAGGTTGTTTTCTGCTTTTTTTTTTTTTATTTTTTGAGGAAGATTAGCCCTGAGCTAACTGCTGCCAATCCTCCTCTTTTTGCTGAGGAAGACTGGCCCTGAGCTAACATCCGTGCCCATCTTCCTCTACTTATATGTGGGACACCAGCTTGGTGTGCCAAGTGGTACCACGTCCGTACCTGGGATCCGAACCCGGAGAACCCCGGGCTGCCGATGTGGAACATGAGCACTTAACCGCTGCACCACCGGCCAGCCCCTATTTTCTGTTTTTTTCTTCCTGTTCATCCTCTCTCTACCAAAATGGGAAGGTATTATCATCTCTATTCTACAGATGAGGAAATGCTTTCAGCAATTCAAGTAGAAGCAGAATTTATATCATGTTCATAACATAACAGTTCATAACCAATTACAGAAAGTCTGATTTAGTCTGTGTTTCAAATCAATCCTTAAAGCTAAAACCTCACAGCTTATCCTCCCCCTGCACATGAGAATGGACCTGAGGGTTGTCATTCATTTATTCAGCAAATATTTCTCCAACACCCTCCGTGTGCATATTCCTAGTAAAGGCTTATGCAGAAAAGTAGACAATAGTTCTTGCTTTGAAAAGCTAACAAAGATGGCAGATAGACCTCGTGTGTTGTGTATTTATCTTCTCTCCCACAATAATTCAAAAAGGTAAAACGGCAATGACAACGGCAGGGGGAAGGGAGGGAATCAGAGGATGGGTGAGTCAACTAGTACCTTTGTGGGGAATGGTGACTAGAGGGAGTGACCAGAGCAACAGGGCACAGACGCAGCAGCCTGTAGCACGTCCAGAGAGGATGCTCTGCCAAACCCTGGAGAGGCACAAGACTCAGGAAAGCCTGAGGGCAGGATTGAGCCATGCAGAGGAGAAGAGAGGGGCTATTTAAACGTCTGGACATCGAACTGCTTGAAGCCCAGAACCTAGATCGTCAGGTTCCTCCCCACTCCCACCTGCGCCGGGAAAAATGTGGAGCCTCTTTCTTTAAGGAAATGGGAAGATCCATAAAAGAGGTCATCAAAACCGCTGGCTCCCCACCCCTTCACCCTAAAGTGAAGCCCGCTGGTCAATGGTCAACAGTCCCTGCCCAGGGACAGTCATAAACCCTTTATTAGTGCCTGACTTAAAAAAAAAAAAATCAACTTTATTGAAGTATGACTTGCATACAATAAAATGCACCCATCTTTATGTGGACATTTAAGGGAGTTTTTTTAAAAAAAATTTTTCCTTCTTCTCCCCAAAGCCCCCCAGTACATAGTTGTATATTTTTAGTTGTGGGTCCTTCTAGTTGTGGCATGTGGGACGCTGCCTCAGCATGGCCAGATGAGCAGTGCTAGGTCCACGCTCAGGATCTTGAACGGGCGAAACCCTGGGCCGCTGAAGCAGAGCACGCAAACTCAACCACTCGGCCATGGGACCGGCCCTAAGTGAGTTTTGACAAACATTTACACTCATGTATCCACCACCACAGTCAAGATATAGAACACTTCCACCACCCCAGGAAGTCTCCTCATGAACTTTGCAATCCATCTCACCCCAGTCCCTACCCCAGGCCAGGAAATCACGAATCTACTTTTTCTCACTGTAAAATAGCTTTTCCTTTTCTAGAATTTTATATAAATGGAATCATAGGTCTTCTTTTGCGTCTGATTTCTTTTGCTCAGTATAATATGTTGAGACTCATCCATGTTGTTACATGTATCAGTACTTCGTTCCTTTTTTATTTCTGTACAGTATTCCACTCTATGGATGTGCCACAATTCCTTTATCCATTCTCCCGGGGATGGACATTTGGCTTCTTTCTAGTTTGGAGCCATTATGAATAAAGCTGCTAAGAACATCTGTGGTGCTAAGAGTGCTAAGAGTCTTTGTGTGCACACGTATTTTTATTTCTGTTGGGTAAACACCTAAGAGTGGAATTGCAGAATTGCTGAGTCATGCAGTAAGTATATGTTGAACTTTATAAGACACCATCAAACTGTTTTTTAAAGTGGTTGTGTCATTTTGCATTACCAGTAGTGTGTGAATGTTCCAGTTATTCCATATCCTTGTCAACACTTGGTATTATCCACTCTTTTACTTGTGGCCGTTTTAGTGGGTATCAAGTTGTATTTCATTGCAGTTTTAACTTGCATTTCTTTGACTATACAGTGACTCCCCGCTCCCCCCCACACACATAAGTATCCTTTAGAAAAGAGGGAGTTGCCTTATATTTGTGTCTTTATAAAGTACCTCCTGTAAAGGGAGTGCTTTCTCAATTGTTTTATGTAACAACTCTTTGGGGCAGACACATTGGTGAGTAACAAAAAAAAACGAGAGAGTGGCTAAAAGTCTGTTTAAGATGTAATTAGATTCCCAGATCCTCTCCTCTATTCTAAGCAGATGGGCAACTGCCCCTTTTTCGACCTCAGCTGAAGCCTGGAAATTTATTCTCTGTAGAGAGCAAAAACGGAGGTCTGGAACCAGGCCACACCAGGAATGGTTAGGGTAAGGGTCTTGTTCTCTAAAACAGATGGACTAAGTAAAGGATTTCAACCTGGCAGCGGACGTCCCCGGCCTTCTGCCCCTCTCAGCTCCAAGATCGCTGGAGCTGGGCTTACGCCCTCCTTCCAGGGGAGGCTCAGATCACCTGCCACTCTGCCCTGGCTGGGCCAGCTCCAACCGCCAGCCCTGAGCTTCCAATCAGCTCTTTGATGTTTTACCGTTACATAGGAACTGAGAGCCGGGTATTGGCGGACATCTGAGGATGACCTCTTAGCTGAAAGAGACGGGCAAGACAAACAAGAAACAGAAAAAAAGCAACTTAGAGGAAACAGAAATGATACAGGAACTTCTGAAAGGAGAGATTTGAGAAGATATTGCATCCATGGAATAAAAGGATGCTATAAAAAAGGGACAGAGACAGAATGGCTATAATCAACAAGACAGGAAACAAGAAATGTTGGAGAGGATGTGGAGAGAAGGGAACCTTCATACACTGCTGGTGGGAGTGCAAACTGGTGCAGCCACTATGGAAAGCATCACAGAGACTCCTCAAAAAATTAAGAATAGATCTACCATATGATCCAGCTATCCCACTGCTGGGTATTTATCCAAAGAACATGAAAACATGAATGCATAAAGATATTGCCACCCCTATGTTCATTGCAGCATTATTCACAATAGCCAAGACTTGGAAGCAATCTAGATGCCCATCAAGGGACAAATGGATAAAGAAGATGTGGTGTATATACACAATGGAATACTACTCAGCTGTAAGAAATGATGAAATCCGGCCATTTGTGACAACATGGATGGAACTTGAGGGTATTATGCTGAGTGAAATAAGTCGGAGGGAGAAAGTCAAATACTTTATGAACTCACTCATAAGTAGAAGATAAAATCAATGACAAACAAACGCATAGCAACAGAGATTGGATTGGTGGTTACTAGAGGGGAAGGGGGGAGGGGGGAGGGTGAAAGGGGTGATCAGGCACATGTGTGTGGTGATGGATTATAATTAGTCTTCGGGTGGTGAACATGATGTAATCCACACAGAAATAGAAATATATAAGGATGTACACCTGAAATTTATGTAATGTTATAAACCAATGTTACTGCAATAAAAATTAAAAAAACAATGTGTTATAATAAAATATAATGATAGAATTAAAAACTCTGGGAAGGGTGGAAGATAAATTGAGGGAATTTCCCAGAAAGTAGAGAAAAAGACATAGAGCTAGAAAATTTGTCAGAAATGATAAGAAAACTAGGGCACAACCCAGGTAGCCCAAAATAGGAATAACCAGGGAGAACCAAGATAATGGAGAGTAGAAATCATTGGAAAAATAACTCAAGAGAATTTTCCAGAACTAGTGACATGAGTTAGTGGGATAAAAGGGCCCACTGAGTGTCCAGCTCGATGGATAAAAGGAGACTCAGACCATAGACATCATCATGATGGCTCAGAGCAGTAGGGACAAAGAGAAGATCCCTTCTAAAAGCTTCTAGTGAAAAGATAAAAAACCAGACTGGCCCAATGGCATAGTGGTTAGGTTCACGAGCTCTGCTTTGGCAGCCTGGGGTTCACCAGTTCGGATCCTGGGTACAGATCTACACACTGATAATCAAGTCATGCTGTGGCAGCATACCACATAGAAGAAATAGAAGGACCTGCAACTAGGACATACAACTAGGTACTGGGGCTTTGGGGAGGAAAAAAAAAAGAGGAAGATTGGCAACAGATGTTAGCTCAGGGCCAATCTTCCTCACCAAAAAACCCCCCCAAAAACCACACCAGACTGGCATCAGGCCTCTCGGTGGTAAACCGGAACAGAAAGACAATGGAGCAATGCCTTAAAAACATCTTTGATTCAATTCCTAGCCCCATCATCAGTCAAGGATGAGGGCTGAATGAGAGCCATTAACAGACATGCAAAGGTTTCAGAAAATTTTAGCTACCATACACCCATTTCCAGAAGGCTTCTAGAAGATGTGTTCCACAAAGGTGAAGGAGTAAACAAGAAAGATAGGTAATACTTGTAGCCACATGCCAGGAAGTGGCGATACATGAGTACAGTGTAAGACACAGAAGTAAAGCCCAAAAGAATTGGTTAAAATGTTTCAAGTTTTGATCTCGGGAGCAGGATATAAGAAAGATTTTTTCATAAGAAGCTTTGCAGGACAATTTGACTCTGAAATTATGTGCCTGTATGTCTTTGGTTAAAAAGGAAACAAAACCAGACAAAATTATATCCATTGACTTGAGAAAGTAATTGCAATATAATGTTAAGTTAAATGATAAGATATAAGATGTATATTCAGTATAGTCTCATTCTATACATTAAAGTATGTGTGTGCGGGGTGGGGTGAAGTTAGAAAAAAGATTAGAAAGAACTTTCTAAGTGGCAGGACTAGGTATAATTTAAGTTTTCTTCTTCTTATATTTGTCTGGATTTTCTAATTTCTACTTGACGATTAGCATTTATTAATTTGTAATTAGAACAGAAAGCTTAAATAATGAAGGTGTGTCTGTGGTTGCCAGCTTTGCAAACCCCTCCCTAAGATGACAATGAGGAAGCGGCTTATCCAAGTTCACTCAGACAAGGTTTTGCAAGTCAAAAACCAATGCTCCTTTATAGCATTCTGTTTCTCCACTTGGGATTTCTTCCCACTGAAAGCTTAACCATTATAAGAAGGCTCAGGTCTGGGGTCGAATGTCACCCCGTTCATAGAGCTTTTCCTCCCTTTCGCTGCTCAGTTGAACCTGGTCTCTTGCCTACGTTACTTGCACCGGCTGCCATGTGGATTTGGATGGACGTGCTGTCAAGTCTTCACTCTGCTGGAAGCTCCGTGGGAGCAAGGACCATACCTTATGAACCTTCGTATCTCCTCATGGCGCGCCCAGATGGATCACTCGTTACAGGTGCTCGACAAGTATGTGAGCTATGTTTTAAAGCTCGGAGAGAGCTTGGCTATGAACACAAGCAAGTTAACTCACTTACATAATTTTGTTATCTGCTTTCAAGCGCTGTACCCTTGAGCGAAGCAGCCAACTTGCGGCTGTGGAGTAAGAGGTTTTATATGCCCAGTGGGAAGACAGCCCCACACATGATGGTGACCCAACACCACCTAAAGGCATTCTTGTGTTGCAAAGGAGGAATGCTCGGGTGCTGAGCTCTTTGTCTCCATTAGACAAGAAAGCCACTCAAAGGCATCCTGTCAATTCCCAAATGCAGCGCAAAAGACTTGTTCAAGCCTTAAGATCAGAACTAAGGACAAAGCAGCTGGGGTTTCCTGCACATGATTCAAATGCTTATTTCAAATTTATGTAATTTATTTAAAGCAGAGAGATTCAACGGCAGGCTCTGAAGGCAGCCCACCTGGGTGGGAGTCTTGGCACACCACTCACCCTGCCCTTGGCTTCTGCCTGACTTTAGCAAATTACATGTTAATTTCCATGTACTTCCGGGTTTTTATCTGTGCACTGGAATAGTATCTACCTCACAGGGTACTGAGGATTACGTGAGATAACACGGACCTTGTACTTAGAGTAATAACTGTGCATTATTATCCACTCGACAGAAGACACTCCAGCTATTAAAAATTATATATCATAAAGTCCTGGCGTGGGGAGATGTTCCCTATATATAAATTCTTTTAAAAGTTAAAAGCAATATGTTAAATATGATCCCATTTTTGTAAAGAAAATTTCTTTGTAAAGAAAAATGTGTGTATTTTTAAATACGTTCGACATCAGTACATAAAATTTAGAAGTATATACATCCAAATTTGAATTTAATGTACACCTAATTTTCTATAGGGTATATAGTTAGCAATACAAAAATACATGTTGAAAAATATCTAGACCTGCACTGTCCAGTTCACTAGCCACCAGCCACCAGGGGGTACTTAAATTGAACTAAAATTAAAAATAAAATGTAAAATTCAGTTCTTGCATCATACTAGCCACAGTTCAAGCGCTCAATAGCCACACGGGGCTAGTGGCTGCCTTATTGGACGTCGCAGATGTGGACATTTTTGTCATCGCAGAAAGTTCTATTGGACAGCATTGGTCTACAGGACTAGGAGAGGTGAGTTTTTGGCGATCTTTTCTGTTCCTTTACTATAACATGGGAAAACCTCCTCCTGGTCGTGGCCAGATCATTTTAATAAGACCTCTCAGAAGACCCTTCTCCTAGACAGGGAAGGCTTTCCCCAGTTTGAAAGCTGCTTGCTTACACATTTTCACTAGGCATCATGTAATTTGCTTTATAACATTTGGGTGCCAACCTTGATGATCTCTTTTTTTTTTTCTCTCAAGATATTTTTTAATACATGACCATTGCTCAAGAGATGAAAAAGGATGAAAGTTTATCAGGTAGTCTCATTTCATGCTAATGAGGATCCCGGGAGTGTCAGAAAAACAGCTCAGCCAGATTAATTTTTCGAGACCCCACGCAACGAGAGACCCATTGTCATCCAAGACTCAGTTCTCAAAGCTCTGAGTATTCAGATCGAAAATAAGCTGCGTTTCAGGGGCTCCGCAAACCCTTGCTATATCAAGTCAAGGGTATTAAAGGCAGCATGTGTTACTGTCATCAAAACTCACACCAGGAGGTAAGAACCCGCTGGCAGTTTGATAATTAAACAGCGTGGAACAGGTGAACGCGCCCCTTCTGCTCCCCAGGGAGAACCCGGACCTGTGCTGTCCTTTGGCGCCCCCAAACGGGCGCTTAGGGTTTGTCACCGACAGGAAGTTAAAACCACAATATTTACAATTTAGGATGAACTGAAGACTTCCTGTCTTGGTTTCTCTTCATTCGCCTTCTCTTTTTTGGTGAAAGTTGTAAGAGTCACGGTTCAGAGAACCAGGATCATCAGAGCAAGGTTTCACAATGATGAGTCCACTGTTGTTCTGGAGGATTAGCCCCCAAAGACACTACAACTAACTTTTAAGTTTTTCAATAATTTTCATAATATTTTAAAGCATGCAAAACGTATAGATAACGATACCACAGACCTTCATGTTTTTATGACTCAGCTGAACACCTAAAATATTACTGATATATTTGAAGCCCTGATCCTATTTCCTTTTCTTCTTGGAGGTAAAAATGAAATTCAGGATAGCATTTTGCAGCCCTACGTGTGTATTTATTTATTTTCATTTTTTACTGCTGAAAACTTCCCTGAACAACTATGCTTATTTTATTTATCTAGTCTCATAATAAGTGATGATAATTAGATAGTTCATCTTTTTCTTATTAACATGTTTGAATTACTTTTATATTCTGAACACTAGTGCTTTCTTTGGTTGCATGATTCATAAAATACTTTCAGTCTGTGGCTTATTTTTTCTTTTTGTTTGTGGTGCCTTTTCGAATACAAGATTTTTGCATTTCAAAGCCAAAGGTGTCCATCCTGTCTTTTATGGTTCATGTATTTTGAATCCTATGAAATCCTTTTGTATGCCAAGGTCATAAGATAGTCTTCTATATTCTTTAAAGAATTTTAAAGATTTTCTTTTTACATTTGGATGCTTAATTCCTCTTGGTTTTATTTAGGTATTTGGTACAGAATGGATGTCTCTTTGTCCACATGAATGAGTTTCTTTCTGGCAGGGTGCTCATAGGAATAACCTTGGGAGCTTTTAAAAAAATCTGTTTCTGGGCCTCATCCTAGAATTGATGAAATCCTAATCTTTGAGGGTGGAGCTGAGACATCAAGATTAAAGAAAAAAACCTTCCTCCAGGTGGCTCTAACAGGCAACCAGGGTTAAGAACCTCTGTTCTAAGGTCAGACCCAAGAGTAGAACTCCTGGGGGGTGTATGACTTCCTTGGCTGTACTGGGCTTTGCCAGTGCTCTGTAAAGGGGTTATAACTATTCATGGTCCTTCCAGCAAGAGAGTTCCAGTTGCTGCACGTCTTTGAAAACACGTGGGCATTATTATCCCAATTAAGTGATAAGGAAATAGGTGCTCAGAGAGTTGTGATTAGGGGACTTACCTAAAAATCACACAGTAGAGTGCAACTGTGTCCTCCACTGTCCTCCCTTCTCCATTTGCACATGTTACTCCTGTCAAATGTGCTTCACTCGCTGGCATCACTGGCAAGGACACTGGCGTTTGTTTTGGTTCTTTATAGCCCATCTGGCTCCTATTCGGATTCTAGATTCAACCTCAGCTTGAAGAGACAGGTTCCCCGGACAACTGACTTCTCCTAAAATTCTGGAGTCAGCCACTCCCATAAGCCCAGACTTTCAAAACACATGGAACCATCAAATTAAGGGGGGGCTGAATATTAACCAATGAGCTAGTCTTCAAATGACAATTGACAACCGAGAATTCGTCAGGTTTACAAAAATATATGTCTTCCTACCTAGGTACCTATGTTTCAGAAGTATAAGCAGGGTTTCTGCCCTTTGGAGATATTGAGATGCTAACGTAAGTGAGAGAAGGCGTATGCAAATGAGCTTGAAATTATCAGAAGAGATTTTTAAATGTATTATTGAACATAGGATTTTAAAGAAGTGACACACGAGCTAGATGTTTGAACTAGTTGACCTTAGAATTTCTTTCCTACTCTGCAACCCTGGGGATTTATGAGATAAGAAAGACTTTGTGGCTGAAAAGAAAACAAAACCTTCTCCCCCGTGGTGGTAGGCAGCCTCTAAGGAAGCGACCAATGATCCTTGTTCCCTGGTATTGAGGCCCTTCTGTAGTCCCCTCCATATTGAATAGGACTGACCTCATATTGAGCTGGACGTTGAGGACATGATGCTATGTGACTTCTGGGCTAGCTCATAAAAGGCACTGAAGCTTCTGCCTTGCTCTCTCTTGAACTGCTTGCTCTGTGGGAAGCCAGCTGCCATGTTGTAAGGAGACTCAAGCAGCCTTATGGGGAGATCCTTGTGATGAGCAACTGAGACTTTCTACCAAGAGTTAGCACTCACTGGCCAACCATGTGAGCCAGCCCCTTTGGGGGCAGATCTTTTAGCTCTAACAAGACTTCAGATCAACTGCACCCATGGTTGACATCTTGACCATGGCCCCATGAGAGACTTGGGGCCAGATCTCCCCAGCTAAGTGGCTCTCAAATTCCTGAGCCACAGAAACTATATGAGATAATAAATGTTTGTTGTTTTTTCAAATCACTAAGCTTTGGTGTGATTTGCTATGCAGCAATAGATAACTAATACAAAAATTTTCACATGGATACATCACCAACATAGTAATGATTCTAATCATTACTAATTACTACTACATTACTACATTACTAATTACTACATTACTAATAATTACTAATCTAAAACAATTCTAATGACTTAAAAGCCTTTAAATATTGTTATTACTCCCACAAACTCTGAAAGAGGCAGATAATAGAATGGAAGTCTTAGAGAAGATGAATTCTTTCTTTAAGTATCATGGGGATTAGATCACAGAGACAAAAATGGTATCTCAGATTTCAATGCATTTTTGTCCCATACTTGCACTATCAGGTTATAACTATTCCAAAAACAGTCTGGCAATTCATTTATGGCCTTACAGTGTTAGGTTTTTAGGTGCACATATGGTAAAGTATATGTGTGATTTAGAAAAAAGTTTTGCAACTTTTAAAGCACTGAAAATATGCTAGCTAGCATTCTACGTACTCCTGTCATTACCAATCTGTTTTTCCCACTTTAATAAATGGTCGAGATTTGTTCCTAGAGAAAGGGTCACCTTGTGGGAAAATCCAGGTATGATAGACCTCCTCAGCTCCAAACACAGAAAAAGAAGGGGAGGTTTAAGAAAATAAAAGAGAAAACAAAACAACAAAAAGACCCAGAGACAGTTTCCTGTGGCTGCTGTAACAAGTTCCAAAAATTTAGTGGCTTAAAAGAACGCAAATTTATTATCTTACAGTCATGGAGGTGAGACGTCCAAAGTAGGTCTTACTGAGCTAAAAATCGAGTTGTTGTCAGGCCTGCATCTATTCTGAAGGCTCAACAGGAAAATATGTTTCCTTGCAGCTTCAGGGGCTGCCTCCATTCCTCGGCTCACAGCCCCTTCCCTCATCTTCACAGCCAGCAGTATAGCATCTTCAAATCTCTCTCTCTCTGACCTCTGCTGCTTCTAATGTCGCATTTCCTTCTCTGAGTCTCCTGTATCCCTTTTTCCCTTTTAAGGACCCCTGTGATCACATAGCCCACCTAGAGAATCCAAGATAAACCTCCATTTCAAGATCCTGAACTTGATTCCATCTGCAAACTCCCTTTTGGTATGTGAGATAATATATTCATGGGCTCCTGGAATTAGAGTGTGGCCATCGTTAGGTCATTATTCTGCCTACCAGGTGGGCTCAGAGCCATGGAGGAGGAGCAGAATGGAAATGCACTGTGGTAAGTGGGCTGCAGTGGTTCAGCAGACGCCTCCAGTTTTATTCCTGGGCGGTGGGTGATCATGGGAACTAAAGGCTTCAAGTTCGATGGAAGATGGAGCTGGATCTCTGCTTAAAGTTGTGGGCTGGGCCAGGCTAAGCTAGAGGCTGAACTAAATGGCTGCTGGACACCGCCTGGGCTAGGGTGTATGACAAGCTGCAAATCTAGAGAAGTGGGGGGACCAGGACTCATCCTAAAGCCCAGGGAGTGAGCCAGGCCACCTGCTGGTTTAGTGCCTGGATCTGTGTCATCCTTAATCTCTTGATGGGGCAGCGGTCCCCAACCGCCATAGTGAGAGCTGGTTCCGGACCAGGGCCCTTGAGGATGTGATGGAGGCAAATGCAAAACCATAAGACCAGGAGAGGTGAGCACGGAGGAAGAGAGAGAGATGAGGAGAAGCAAACATACAAACAGACCCGGAGCCTAGGCCATAACCCAGTATCATAAAACTCTGAAAAAATGTAATATGAAGGCAGTCAACAAAATCAGTAATTAGCATGTGAGCTTATTTCAGATGAAATTAATCTAATAAAATAATCCGACAAAGACTTTAAAGTGTGTTTTGTTTGCCCAAAGAGATAAATGAAGTGGTTCCAGGATGCTGAGGTCCTGCTTGTGTTTGGGAGGAAGATACAAACATTACAATTTGGATTTTGTTAGAGAAAAGGGGTGTTTCCCGACCTTGGAGGCCATTTGTGGGGAAGATCTCACACCTGGGATTTTAAGGCCCAAGCACCTGAAAAGGTGGTTCCTTTGCCAAGGGCATAAACATGTCTTGAGAGGCCACGTCACCCACAGAGAGAATGTAGATGTGTCAGGTCCAAATAGGGAAATAATTCTGAGTCTGCAACACGATATCATTTCATCTGGAAAACAGGACAAAATTTTGTCTTTGAAAGTTGGACGGATGTTATACGTTCTACCCTTTGCTACATCTCACTACATAGTTTATCACAGCTGATTGGTTTTTCTGTAACAAAGAGTTGCTCAGATTAACTATTCTATTCTAGAGGCCGGCCCTGTGGCTGAGTGGTTAAGTTCGGGTGCTCTGCTTCAGCAGCCTGGGGTTTCGCCGGTTCGGATCCTGGGTGTGGACCTGGCACTGCTCGTCAAGCCATGCTGAGGCGGCGTCCCACATAGCACAACAAGAATATACAATTATTGGGGGGCTTTGGGGAGAAGAAGAAGAAGGAAAGAAATTGTTTTCTCATCTCATTCAGGTTATTCCAAAGACTCTTAAAATGCTCTAATCCACCCCAGCCCCAAGTAATGTTCCTAGAAATCCTCAACTAAGTGAGCTTATAGTTTGTAGAGAAGCAGAGAAACTGCTTCACTTGGAGACGTAAAATCTTTTAAACAAGTAGATCCCCTTTTGACTCGGCGAGGATTTTAATGAGCATATACCGTGTGCAACTGTTAGGCCATATTGAACGAGATTTAAGAGTAGAGTATATTTTTTAGGCCTTGGCTGTGAAACTGCAGGTTTGAGGTGATATGTTGTAATGGCTCTAGAATCAGAAGGACCTGAGTTCAAATCCCTGCTGCTCCTCAGGCACCTGCTGTGGGTCCAGAGCAAGCTGGCTCGTCTTTTTGAGACCCCGTGCCCACATTTGTACAATGGGGATCCTAGTACCCACCACACAGGTTGTCGTAAAGATCAAATGAGTAATGCCTAAAAAGTGCTTAGCCCTGTGCCGGGCGCAGGCAGTACTCAAAAGACATTAGTTACTAATATAAAACGAATAGAAATGACCTCAAAAAGAATTTATGGTGCCGATTAACTGAAAAGGTATAAAGAAATGAGACAATGTGGCAAAATAGTGAAGACAGAAATCTGATGGTAAAACCAGTCAGACAGCCTTCAAACTATTTCAACAGTAGTAGAAAAGGACCTAAAATTATACTTTTGGAATCTTTGAGTATGTGAATCCTTTGTTCTAAGGGGCCCTCAATTAATAATCTTGTACATGGCACTCGCCCAGCGGTTAAGTTCACGCGTTCCGCTTCAGCGGCCCAGGGTTCGCGGGTTTGGATCCCGAGCACGGATCTAGCACACTGCTCATCAAGCCATGCTGTGGCAGCATCTCACATACAAAAAGAGGAAGATTGGTAACAGATGTTGGCTGGGGGCCAATCTTCCTCCCCACCCAAAACAATAAAAAATAATCTTGTACATAACTGTTTTCTCTTCTTCACTGACCATTGGAAGAATGAGACAAAAAACTGGCCAGTTCAACTCACATGTAGGTGTGTTGAAAGTCAAATATATGTGTTGGACCAAATTAAAACTACTTTGAGGATGAAGAGCGAAAAGAGTTCTAGTCTTTCATTTTGAATAACATTTCATCTATTTATAATTATATTTAAGATTGTATATTTGATCACTGCAATTAAGTGGTTTAGACCCCTCACACCCATTCTCTACGGAATGCTCCCCCTTTGAACACTTACTGCTGATCATTCCAGTTGGTTCTGCCTGAACGACTTAACCAGGACGTCACCCAAATAGAAGGTGCAAACAAAAGAACACAGAATAGTGTCCAACTTTGCTGGTAATCAAAGAAATATATTAAACATGAGCTACTATTTTTATTTATTCGATTAATAAAGATTTTGAAATATCACAGTGGCTAACACAGGCAAGGGCTTGGCAAAATGAACACTTTCGTAGTTTTCCAGGGGACAACAACAGCAAAAACAAAAAGCTTATTGTCAGCTCAACAAGAGAATATTTAACTAAAATGTGCCACCCACAAGAAGGAATTTCAGAGCCAGTAAAAGTGAGGCTCATGAGGTGGTGGCGTGGTAAAATGCACACACGCACAAAAGTAACAAAAGAATACAAGGTTACTAGGATACCATGATTACAGCTGTGCCTAAAAAAAATACAAAAGAAGAAGAATAGGAAGAAATATAGCAGTGGTGCGATCAGGTGGTAAGATTATGGCAATAACTTTCATTTCTGTATTTCCCAAACTTTCTATAATGAGGATAAATTATTTTAATATTTTCTTTTACTTTCTATTTTATTTTAAAAGTTATTTTAATTACGTAAAAATATGGTGGTCAAACATCACAGCTCTTAAGGTGACAAGAGCCTAAGTTGCAGGGACAATAGAACCATCCATAACAGTCTCCTGAAGGATTCTAGAACATTCCTAATAGCCTCAGAGCCTACCCTAGTGAAAAAAGCTTTGCCAATAATCTATAATTATCTTTGGGGAAAACTGAGCTTAATATAATAGCAGAGACTTTATCATCCTAAACAATTTTTCTTCTTATTTCAACTTTTCCCCCTTTTTCAGCCCACCGAGAATGTTTTCCTTCAGCTTTTCTGAGGAAATGAGATCTTTCAAGAGCGAGATGAGATCTCCTGAACTTCAAGTTCAGGAGAGATGTCATGGTAACAACCCGTCTACCTTCCAAGCAGTTATGTTTTCCTATAGGTGGACGTCCCCCTGAGCTTCTAGTTTTCTCAGAAGCACCCAACACCTGGGGATAGAAAGTCCCTACTATCCAGGAAGAGTCCTAGATTGATTCTTACCTGTTAGAAGGAGAGAGCAGAGTACAGTAAGAGATAGCAAAATGCGACATTACTGATAGAACAGATCATGGCGCAGTCTTATGACCGACCAAAAGCAATTATAGGAATTATACCCTGACCTGTGTATACCTACTAAATCCCACAAAAGGATGAAGACATTTTAAATATATCTTTTCTCAGACAATATAGTTTGAGAGACAAAGTGAAGGGCACAATTGCCGTGAGGAACATGTGGCTGGTCAAAACTGGAACACTGTTTTAGAAGAAGTTCCAGAAAAGCTATGTGCACCC
The DNA here is from genome assembly GCF_037783145.1 of Equus przewalskii. Taxonomy (NCBI): domain Eukaryota; kingdom Metazoa; phylum Chordata; class Mammalia; order Perissodactyla; family Equidae; genus Equus; species Equus przewalskii. The sequence continues at coordinate 23,473,631 of NC_091841.1, forward strand.
CTATGTTCATCGGAGCGTTATTCACAATAGCCAAGACTTGGAAGCAACCTACGTGCCCATCAATGGATGAATGGATAAAGAAGATGTAGTGTGCATATATATACACATACACATATATAGACACATACAATGGTATACTAGTCAGCCATAGAAAAGAAGAAATCTTGCCATTTGTGACAACATGGATGGACCTTGAGGGTATTACACTAAGCAAAATAAATCAGACAGAGAAAGACAAATACCGTATGATTTCACTCAAATGTGGAAGATAAACAAACAAACACATAGGGGCCGGCTCGGTGGCCGAGTGGTTAAGTTCGCACACTCCGATGCGGTGGCCCAGGGTTCGGATCCTGGGCGCGGACATGGCTCCGCTCCTCAGGCCACTTTGAGGCGGTGTCCCACACCCCACAACTAAAAGGACCTGCAACTAAGATATACAACTGTGTACAGGGGGGGGTTGGGGAGATAAAGCAGAAAAAAAAAAAAAAGATTGGCAACAGTTGTTAGCCCAGGTGCCAACCTTTGAAAAATAAAGGAAGATAGGCAACAGTTGTTAGCCCAGGTGCCAATCTTTAAAAAACAAAACAAAACAAAACAAAACAAAAAAACACATAGCTACAGAGAACAGATTGGTGGTTACCAGAGGAAAAGGGGGATGGGGGGAGGGCGAAAGGGGTAAAGGGTGATGCACAGTGCAATCTATACAGAAGTTGAAATATAATGATGTATACCTGAAATTTATAGTGTTCTAAAGCAATGTGACCTCAATACAAATTAAATAAATAAATAAATAAATAAAAGAAGTTCCAGCATTATCTGAGTGAGTATTGCTAATAATTGTATGGTGTTCTTTAAAACTGTGGACTGGGATTAGGCTCTTTGCCAAAAAAGCCATTGAGCAAATAAAAGCAGGAATTCTGGTTTCTCGATTTCTCTTTGGGATTATTACCCTCTTCCTTCACCGCCTGCTCTGCATTTGCAGAATGTGAGTGTGAAGGGTCCACACAGCGGCAGTCTACACCATGGTTCTAGGATTTAACCCACATCTTACTGGTCTAGCATATTTGCATCCACAGAAGGAACCCTTTTCTTTTTTTCCCCACTTTTTGTTTTATGTTTAGTGCATTTTAGGCACTAGAGAGTGAGTGTTTTATCATATAGAAGTAGAAGTCACAATCTGCTCCCAGGCAGTCCTTTGGAGGTTCAGCTTTAGAAGACAGACTTTCCCACTCTCTTTGTTTTCTCCTACCAGTTTGGCCTCTTGAAGGGAGCCATTCATAGGCAGAAGAGCGCTTCTGTAGAGGAACTTCTGTCACACTGGCTAGTTCCTTAAAGCAGTGGTTCCCAGGGCTGACGGGTAGGCTGGGTTTGGTGGGTGACAGGATTTTACTGATTTGTGTCATATGAGGAAAACAAGAAAAATGCAAGAGTTTTTCAGAAAGGAATTTATTTATCTCACTGTGTTGTATGCTGAGATTGTGTACCCTCTACTTTTTGAGTTAAAATCTCTTTTATGATAGTAGGATCATAATAAGTGATAGATTTAAAATAAAAAACTCAATAAAAATAACCCATTGTAGATGCCCAAACAATTTTTTCTTTTAAAGATTTTATTTTTTCCTTTTTCTCCCCAAAGCCCCCTGGTACATAGTTGTGTATTCTTCGTTGTGGGTTCTTCTAGTTGTGGCATGTGGGACGCTGCCTCAGCGTGGTCTGATGAGCAGTGCCACGTCCGCGCCCAGGATTCGAACCGACGAAACACTGGGCCGCCTGCAGCGGAGCGCGCGAACTTAACCACTCGGCCACGGGGCCAGCCCCGATACCCAAACAATTTTTGCTGATTTTATTGCTTTGTGAAGTCCAAAAGTCCAGCGAACCACCATTTTAATGGATTTAGTTGGAGATTTAATTTGAGATAACGGATTTAACGAGATTTAATTGAGTCTCATTCTGATGAGGAAGGTTTTGAATAGTCCATCTCTGCAGATTTTCAAAAAGCCAACCTACTTGGGGGCAACCAAGACGCCCTTCAGTAGGTGAATGGGTAAACTGAGGTACACCCGCACAACAGAATATCATTCAGCACTAAAAATAAATGAGCTACCAAGCCACATGAAGACTTGGAGGAACCTTAAATGCATATTACTAAGTGAAAGAAGCCAATGTGAAAAGGCTGCATGCTGTAGGATTCCAACTATATGACGTTCTGGAAAAGGCAACACTATGGAGACAACAAAAAGATGAGTGGTTGCCAGAGGTTGGGAGGAGGCAGGGAAGGAGGAATAGGCGGAGCCCAGAGGATTCTTAGGGCAGTGAAACTGCTGCTGTGTATGATACCATCATGGCAGATACATGCCATTATAAATTTATCTAAATCCACAGGAAGTACAACGCCAAGGGCGCACCCTCGTGTAAGCTCTAGACTCTGGGTGATGATGATGTGTCAGGGTAGGTTCATCAGTTGTAACAAATATACCGCTCGGGTGGGGGATGTTGAGAACAGGCAAGGCTATGCATGTGTGGGAGTAGGGGGTATATGGGAAATCTCTGTACCTTCTACTCACTTTTGCTGTGCATCTGGAAAAATGCTCTAAAAAATAAAATCTATTAAAAAAAAAGTCAACCTGCCAAGCAAAATATAATGCTTAGTTAGAGCCAACATGGAGGAGCAGAGATCACTGGCCAGATAAACAAGGCCAGAACGTCAGACTCTCAGGCCTAAAGGAACCTCAGAGATCACCTCTCGTTACAGAGCTGAGAGATTGACTTTGATGGTTTCTAGCCCTGGACCTGCCACTCACTTGCCATGTGACCTCGAGCTAGCCACTCGTACTCTGGTCTGTTTCTTCAACTGCAAAGAACCCTTCCAGGTCTGAAAATCTGTGACTTAATAAATTAATGATCTTCAAGTTTGACATATTAGGAAAAAAGTGATGCTTCCTCAAGGATAAGGGGTCAAGTCTGGGGAAACCAGACTGACGCAGAAAGTCACAAAACACTCAGTTTTTCTTATTGCCCTAAATGGCCATGACTTATAAGTCTTTATTTTAGAGTAACTTGGTATTGAGGGAAAAACTAAAAAGAGATTTCTTATTCCACCTTCTCCTCTATTTTTTTTTTTCACAAACTGACATCTAAGGTGAGGCATCCTGTTCAAAGGGCAGTGAATCCAAACGCAAACAATTACTGCCTCCTAGTGGACACACAGCATGGGGCTCGTCTCTAAATTCAATAAAATAAAATATAATTTGATTCCGAGCTGCTTCAAGAATTTGTCATTAGAGCTGGAGGGACCTTAAGAAGCGACTTGTTTCACTTCCTTCACTTTGCAGATGGGGATGTTGATACTCAGAGTTACCCACTGGGGCCCAGGGGTTTCGACCCCAGTCCAGGGCTCATCCCACTACATTGCACTACAACTTTGTCAGGCTGCACAGACTCCACCTATTTCTGTAAACTTCCTGAGTGCAGGGGAACTACCATCAGCTGTGGCAGGGAAAGGAGGATACCACCTCCTGTCAGTTTGCCTCTCACTGGAACTTCGGCTGTGGGAGGACCCCTCAGACACAGCCACGTGACCTAATAACACAAGCACACAGGGAGAATGCCATGGAACATGAAGGCAGAGATTGGGGTATTGCAAGATTGCCAGCAAACCATCAGAAGCTAGGGGAGCAGCATAGAACAGACTCTCCCTCACAGCCCTTAGGAGGGACCAACCGTGCCGACACCTTGATCTCGGACTTCTGGCCTCAAGAACGGTGAGACAATAAATTTCCGTCATTTAAGCCACTCAGTTTATGGTACTCCGATTTTGCAGGACCAAATTAAGTTGCCTTTTCTCGAAGGCAGCTGATGACTGTGAAATTTCAAAATGTGAAAAGGACACGTGAACTTAGTCTCTCAGAATCATTAGATGGAAGCAACAGAGTCCAACTACTCATTCTGAGTGGGAACTCCTTATTCAGCGTCTCCTTCAGCTGCGGGCAGAAAAGAGTGCTGTACCCTTAGGGCACAAAGAAGGCAGGACAGCCCAGAGCCAGACAAGATATTCTGTAATAGAGATGCAGACTTGGAATGCAGCAAAGGATTAATGTGCTTGACTACCTTCACTACTCGGAGCTACAGAGAAGTGCTTCCTAGAAATCTTGAAATGAGGAAAATGGGGTTGCCATCTGTGAGCTCAATTCTAAGATCACGTGTAAGGGATCAGAGCCGAGATATGCAAAGTCACCCAAGCAAGGCAAAAGAAAGTCACAGCAACACATGCTTCCTATCCAAGGGTTGCATAGGGAGAATGAGTTTTAGTCACCAAATTTCAAGTATTTCCTGTTGCAAAGGAAAGGTTCTCTCTTAGGTGGAGATGGATGCAGGAGGTATGACAGACCTTACGTATATCTGATCCCACTGGCCAGGCTCCCTGTTTGTTATATGCTGGACGCATCAGGCTGTCACAGCTTGCTGCTATTAACCATTCATCTAAGTCCATGCTGATTCCATTAGCTGGACAACCTTCAGATGACACGTGGCTTCCGTCGTGCCTTAGAGAGAGACCGTACTTGGTGACATCCAGGCTGATTCTGGCTACCCGAGACAGTGACTCCTCATACTAAATCCTCAGTAAAAGAGCTTCTGATTATGATTTCCCTCGGTGCCCTGCTTATGAAGGAGACTGCACAGATAACACTTACATAGGAATTTTAGTTTGGTAAGTTTTATTCCCTGGTTGATAAACCAGGCCTTTTAAAAATAACCTTCCTTCTGCACATTTTTTTTTAGTATAGATGAGTCTTTCAGCCATTCTTATCACGGGGCATCAACAAAAAAGAGTGATTCTTTAAGACTTCAACAGGTAGCCCCCAAATGAAACACAGAGCGTGGAGGACTTCCACTACCAGCTATGATGTAGTAACTAGTACAGAATAAGCTCTCTTCTTGTAAACGACAGTAAAACTGAACCAAAAAATAGGAGACAACTCTTTTTAGGCAGTAGACCACAGGAAGACCGTAATTGGCCCACAGGCTGTAATCCCTGAGGGAAGGGAACCTCTGGGGGTTGAGCCCATCGAGGCTCAGTCTCTATCTCCCTTTGGTGCAGCGAGCTGGAGCCCCGTGAGATGAGGAGGTGGATATCAGACTTATGGGAAACCGAAGTGACTGGAGTCTCCGGGTCAGGGGCAGAAATCCGTGGGTCCTCTACCAAGTAGGGATAATGTGGAGCAAGTAGAACTTTCATTAACTGCTTGTGGAAGTGTGAAATGGTACAACCACTTTGGAAAACTGTCCAACATTATCTTATAAAGTTAATACACTGGCTATATGCCTCCGCAATTCCACTCCTAGATATCTTCCCAAGAGAAATGGAAACATATATCCACAAAAAACTTGTCTATGAGTGTTCATAGCAGCGCTATTCAAAATAGCCTCAAACTGGAAACAACCCAGATGGTGAATGAATTAACAAATTGTGGTATATTTATACCATTTAATGCTATTCAGCAATAAAAAAGGAACCAACTACTGAGATGATTCCATTTGTATGGAATGTGGGAGGTTTGACCACAAAGCTGCAAGAGGAAAATTCCTGAGCTGAATAGAAATGTGCTGTATCTTGATCATAGGTGCACACATTTGCCCAAACTCACTGAACTGTACATTTAAAATATAGTCTTATAGGGGCTGGCTCTGTGGCACAGTGGTGAGGCTTGCGCACTCCACTTTGGTGGCCGGAGGGTTGCAGGTTCGGATCCCGGGCAAGGACCTACACACTGCTTATCAAGCCATGCTGTGGCAGGTGTCACACATATAAAGTAGAAGAAGATGGGCACAGATGTTAGCTCAGGGCCAATCTTCCTCAACAAAAGGAGGATTAGCAGCAGATGTCAGCTCAGGGCTAATCTTCCCCCTGCACCTCCCCTAAAAAAGAAAAAAATATACAGTCGTATATAATTATATCTCAATAATGTTGAGAAAAACAAAGAGGGTCAGCCCTGGCATACGGCTAATGAGAGGTACTCCACATGAGGTCCTGCTAACTTCAGCGCTCCCCTTATTGATTTCTACACAGGAAGATTCCGAAACCCTCTCAGGAGGCAGAGTCTGCAGCTAGAATCTGCCTCCTCCACTTACTAGCGTCATTGCCTTGAGGAAACGACTTAACCTTTCTGAGATGCTTTTCCTCATCCCTAAAAAGAGATAATGCTTTATTTCAAGAGCTATTGAAAGGATTAAAAGATCCATGACAGCATTATTCACAACAGCAAAAGTTGGGGGAAAAATCCATATCCCAAATGCTCATCAACAGTAGAATGAATAAAACTGCAAAATATTCATAAATTGGACTGTTATACAGAAGCAATAAGAATGAAGGAATGACAGCCACGCACAACAACAAGGATGATTCTCCCAAACCTAACATTGAGCAGAAGATGCCAGACACAAGCAGATTGGATAATGCTAATAATGCATTTTAAAAAAATTTAAGGCAAACTAAAGTATAATATTGGGGGAGGCATGCTTGAGTGGTAAAACTATATAAGCAATAAAATGATGGCCATGCTTGCTTGTTTTAAGGGCGTTGCTTTGGAGGAGGCGGTGATTGGAGAGAGGGGGAGGGGCTTCTGGAGGCTGGCGAAGCTTGCTTTCTTTGGGAGGTGTTTTTTAAAGAATGATTTTGATAAACTAATAAGCTGTATATCTTTTTGTGCACTTTTACAGAAGTGTGCTATATTTCACAATAAAAATGTTTGGAAAAGAAAAAGCAAACGATAACCTCATCCAGGATAAATTGAGGTGGCCGAGAAGCTAGGACAGGATTTGTGCCCTGGCCCATCCATCACCCGCAGCCTACACCCCCAGCCCCGGGAGCCTGGCCTCCGCCGAGCAACAGACCCGCCGGCGAGGCCACACACTCCAGAAGCGACAACTCCAGCCCCCAAGACCCAGGGCAGTGGGTACAAAACCGTGCGGCACAATCCGCCTAGAACACGCACCGCACAGCACAGAATCCACCCGCAAAAGCGATCAGCAGCCTCTAACCGTCTGCGCCTGCGCAGAAGCGCCCACGAGAGACTCGATTGCGCATGCGCTCTGTGCCCCGCGTGTCTAACGCCGGTAGGGAGCAGCTAGAGCAAGGGAGGAGCTGCGCAGCTACCTTGGGGGCGGCGGAGGAGCTGACAGCTGCCCTGTGGGCGAGCGCCTTGGCTCGGGGGCCTGCAGTCACGTGTTTCTTGGGCTGAGTTGCAGATTTCTGAAGGAGCACGCATGTTTAGTTCCAGAATGTTGTTCCAGCGCAGAACTCAGCAAACTTCTATAAAGCCTAGACAGTGCATAGTTTAGACTTTGAGGGCCAAGAGGCAAAACTGAGGATCTTACGTAGGGACTTACATAACGAGAGGAAACAAATATCTTCAATTTTTAACTGAAGAAATTCAAAATACAATAGTAATAATTGAGTACAGTTTTTTTTAAGTTGAGGCTTACTAATAGCAATGGAATTCTATTTTAGGGGTGAAGGTGGAGTGTGGAGGATAACATTTCTCTCATGGTGGCTCAGAGTTGGTGTTCTCTATCATCTAAAATTGATTGCAAGTTTCATCTGTTGATGCAGACCTACAATGAGATTTTTACCCACTTCATTTTTGAAATGTTTTTTCACACAGGTGAGTACTGCCAAATATTGATATCAGCCCTGAGCATATGATCTCAATTGATCGTATGCATCACCAGAAGGCATTTATAGAATTCTGTTAGATTCCCTCTTGATATTTGCCCTTTAGCAAGTCATTACGCTGTAGATTAATCGCTTCTGATGGAAGATTAGGTGGAAGCTCCTGGATCATGCAGTTAAATGGATTTTGAAATAATGGAAATTTCCTTTGCATTTGCATCAAGGTCTGAAAACCCACGCTAGAACTGTAATTTGAGCTTGAAAAATCCATCTGCAGCACATTTGTGTGGGAATGGAGGTCTCGAATCTTATTTGAACTTTTGACAGCACTCGAAGCATATAAAGCAACTCGGCTTTAGTTGTGGCTCAGATGCTGTTAATTGTTATCAAAATGACTTCACTGCATTCTAAGTTTTGCATGTTAATGCTGTTTTGCCTTGTAATGTTAAGCTGAAATCATTAAGTATCGTTATCAAGTCTATAGCAAAAGCTGAGTTTCAAAGCCGTGCAATGTTCTATGATATGAGTTAAGGGCAGTTCTTCTTGTTCAGAAAAACTTCAGGTTTAGCCCTAATCTTACAAAATCACAATAAATCTTTACCACTGATAATCCATTGAACTCTTGTATAGTAGAGCTAGTCAAGATATTCAGCTTCTACTTTTTTTTTTTTTTGTGCTTTGAGGAAGATTAGACCTGAGCTAACATCTGCTGCCAATCCTCTTCTTTTTGCTGAGGAAGACTGGCCCTGACCTAACATCTATGTCCATCTTCCTCTATTTTATATGTGGGATACCTGCCACAGCATGGCTTGATAAGTGGTGCATAGGTCTGCACCCTGGGTCTGAACCAATGAACCTTGTGCCGCCGAAGCAGAACATGTGAACTTAACTATTATTCTGCTGGGCCAGCCCCTTAGCTTCTATTTTTGACAAAAATCCATGGATCTGAAGATGGTTAAGGTTATGAGGGTGAACGAAGTTCGCTGTTGACACTATAGGTCAATAACACATGATAGATTAAATTTTTTTTAATTTAGTTTTTTTTTGTTTGGTGAGGAAGATGGGCCCTGAGCTAACATCTATTGCCTATCTTCCTCTTTTTCCTGAGGAAGATTGTCCCTGAACTAACATGTGTGCCAGGCTTCCTCTATTTTGTATGTGGGACACTGCCACAGCATGGCTTGATGAGTAGTGTGTAGGTCCGCGCCTGGGATCCGAACCTACAAACCCTGGACCACCGAAGCAGAGTGTGCAAACTTAATCGCTACACCATCTGGCAGCCCCGAGATTAAAATATCTTTAGGAAAATAAGTATAGTTTTTTAATGCCATACATTTTCACAAGGTTTGTAAATTTGTCCAATAAACCCATTTTCTGCCCTACATGTGTTTTTGCCCCAGTCAATTGTAACACATCTTAGCAGATTCCACTTCAGCTTGCGCTGCATTGGTGTTTCCTCAACTTCTTTGAAAACATTCTTACCTATAGTTGTTCCATGCAGACTATTCATAGAGGCTAACTCCTCAGTCACATCAGCCTCAGCCTTGACTCCTCAAATAAACAACAGCTAGCAGTATTTGTCAAATCTGTCAATTCATCAAGAGCCAATGAAAACCACTCAAAATCGTTTGACTTATTTTTTAATTGACTACTATATAAGTTTCCTGTGGCTGCTATAGCAAATTACACAAAGTTCGTGGCTTAAAATGGCAGAAATGTGTTTTCTCATCGTTCTGGAGGCCAGAAATCAGAAAGCAAGGCATCAGCAGGGCCAGACTCCTCCTGGAGGCCCTGGGGGAGAATCTGGTCTTTGCCTCGTCCAGCATCTGGTGGTCACTGTCTTCCTTGGCTTGCGGCCATGTCGCTCCAACCTCTGCCTCCATCTTCACATCCTCCTCTCTTCTTTCTGTATGTGTCTCCTCTGTCTTTCTTTTATAAGACACATGTCATTGGATTTAGGACCCACTCAGGTAATCCAGGATGATCACATCTCAAGATTCTTGAATTAATTATATCTGCAAAGACCCTTCTTCCAATATTTTCACATTCATGGATTCCAAGGATTTGATGTGGATGGATTTGACACGGATCTATCTTTTTGAGGGCCATTCTTTGGCCTCCCAAAACTACTAATATTGTGCCCAATATCCTCAACTCTTTAAGCAACTGTTCTTGCCAACAGGCTAATAGTTTTAAACAAGTTTATTTTCTCTGGACTTATTTTTTTTTGGTTGCTACAATCAAGCAATTTCACTAACTCCTTCATAGCAAACAGTTTTCCTTGCTTGGTTAACAAATGAGACACTGGCTGCAGACTAATTTTCACTTTTTATTTTTGTAAAGAAATTCTGCTGTGATGAGATATAATGTCTTAAATGTTCTAACTTTTCTGATCATGGCTGGTCTTTGGGAATATTTATTCTGATCATTGGGAATATTATGATGAATGCTTAGTCTGAAATAATGCCAATGGGTCTTGCATTCTTTTAGCCCAGCTTAGTGTCATTGCATAATAAACACAATGCTTTGCCATCTGATTGCATAACAAAATAATCCACGCTCCACTCTGCCTTAAAAGCACAACATTCTAAATCCACTTTTCTTGTTTTGGAATGAGGGGCATGCATTGGCAATTTTTTTTTAAATGTGGTATGGTTACATGCATGACACTCTAAATGATATTGAGTTATAACTTTATCACTGTGACTTGCAGTGTGCCAAGCAACAGTGGAAAGTGACGGGTGTCACAAATGGTCTCTACTGCAGATACCCCAAAGCAGCCCTAGACAGTCCTGTCTAACGTTGGCTGTGTTCCAAGAACACTTTCTTTATGGATGCCGAGCTTACAATTTCCTATAGTTTTCTTGTGTCACAAAATATTTTTCTTTTGATTTTTTTCAACAATTGAAAAATGAGAAAACCATTCTGAGCTCATGGGCCATACAAAAGCATGCGGTGGGTCAGTTTCAGCCTGTGAGCTGTAGTTTGCTGATCCCTGGTCAAAATCTACACTACGAAAAGAAATATTCAGGTATGCAACTAGACCCAAAAAGGCCCAGAGAGAGGAAGGCATTTCCGTTTTCTGTCCCAGCATCATGCTCATCCAGAATGACTGACTTTGTGACTTGCTTGTGGTGGCGGGGAGAAACCTATTGCAAGGAAGTGGATGTACTTCTAAACCTCCGTAACCCAACTTTATTACTGTACAACAGTTCAACATTGCAAGGAAAGTATTCCAAGGATGTAGCTGTGCTTAAGCCCTTGTAACCCAACTTTATCATTGTACAACAGTCCAACATCAAGGCAAAGAGTAATAGACACAATTGAGAGTGGGTGGAGACAGTCAGAGAACTTTTCTTTTACTGTTCAAAGACAAACTATAGCATTTGACCCTGGATTGCATGAGAGAAGCAAGCGAAAGAAGAGAGTTTAGCCCAGTTTAATGCAGTTGGATGGCAAACTTACCCATAGTTGCTGTAGATTATATCTTAAGAGTTTTGTGGTGCTTTCGTTGTGCATCAAAAAAGGTGATTCAGGAGTGAGTGTGTTTTTTAAAATATTCAATTTATTAGAGTTAGATGTTAAAACCCTGATTCTTCCTGAAGCTTTTAAAGTTCATTTTACATGTATAAGCTAGCAAATTTTAATAATTACCTTTAAGATCTCATTTACAAACTTAGTTAAACTTTAAATGTTTTAGGTTGTATTTAAAATTTTACACATTTAATTTTCTTTTGGTGAGGAAGATTGGGCCTGAGCTAACATCCATACATCCATTGCCAATCTTCCTATTTTTGCTTGAGGGAGATTGTTACTGGGCTAACATCTGTGCCAATCTTCCTCTACTTTGTATGTGGGATGCCACCACAGCATGGCTTGATGAGCCGTGTGTAGGTCCGTGCCTGGGATCCAAACCACTAAAGCCTAGGCTGCCGAAGTGGAGTGCACAAACTTAACCACTATGCCACTGGGCTGGCCCCACACATTTAATTTTTTTTCGGGACTCCAGTAGTCTGATTTAACAAACCATCCTAGGCGTTAGGTTGAACCATATGAAATTGCATTTTCTTAGGTAAAAAAATAGTCGAATACTGGCAATTTTATGTGATTCAATCCAGTACTTACATCATTCTACATATAATAAGTGAAATTTATAAATATGGTGTGAAAATAAAAATTGGACAAAGTTGCACAGGCAGGGAAGACTTTGTTTAAGGCTACAGCAAGGAGGGAGAGAATACACTGCAGCCTGAGCTCCGCTATGCTAAACGCAAGGGGGCGGAGTTTCAGTGCTGGGGCGGGCTAGTGGGAAAGTACTGGAGGACTGGAGGTTGATCAGCTGGAGGGTGACCAGCGGGATGTGGGTATCACATTGAGTTATTCTTGAGTTTGCAGAGGTTTATCTCTTGGGGCTAGGCCACCTGTGTTTGCTAATTGGCACCCACTGAAGTTAGACACCTGCCCTTCCACAGAGCCTGGGAGACAGGGGTGCTTTCTTTCTTGATGCTTACGTTTCAAAGAGATGGCTCCCAGGTCCTTGAGAAAGACATTCCTGGGTTGTAAAACTGGCAAGAGGCTTTTAAAAAATTTACATATAGTTCAAAGAGGCAGAGAAAGAATTTACAACTCCAAGTTTTCTAAAGAAAATGTTCTAAGAAAAGGGAGGTCAGGACATAAACTCAGGAAGAAACCTAAATTTTAGTCAAACTGAGGGAAATATTAAGGGCATCTTGGTCAATGATGAATCTTAAACTCTCTTAATCCAATTCTGTATATAAATTATGTAGGATTCCAGCATAAAAATACAAGTCTAAATTAATTAGTCAATTATGCATTTTATAATTTATATATATTTATGAAAGGATTTATAAGTTATAATTTTATAATACATATAATAAATAAATATAAAATAATCATAATTTTGTAACTTTATAAATTTATAATTTTTAAAAGGATCACAAGGCTAAACTGTTACTGATACAGGCCAATTTCTCTTAAACATTTCAAATTCTCCCACTAATTTATGCACAGCTTATTCTTAAAAAACAGCACTAATAATACTATAGGGATGCTGGCAGGATTCCTGCCTGTGACATTGATGAGCTACTCCAGGTCCATAGGCTGTGCCAAGGACTCTCTAACTTAAAAACGAGACCAGCCACGTAGCCCACATTCCTGAGAATCTGGTTACACGTTACCCAATTATTATTTCTGGTCCTGGAAGTCTGAAATCCTCTGGCCAAGCACCACGGTTAAACCAAGGCCAGATGGAGGTGGATACAATTCTAATGTTACCATCTTGCTTCACCCGACATGCTAGCCCAGGGCTGCTCTTTGCTCAGAACTCAGAGAAAACAGTTTTGATTTAGGCAGTCTTTCAGAGCTCAAGTTGTATCTTTTTTTTTTGTTTTTTGAGGACGATTAGCCCTGAGCTAACTGCTGCCAATCCTCCTCTTTTTGCTGGGGAAGACTGGTCCTGAGCTAACATCTGTGCCCGTCTTCCTCTACTTTTTATGTGGGGCACCTGCCACAGCATGGCTTGACAAGTGGTGCCATGTCTGCACCCTGGATCCAAACCGGCAAACCCCGGGCCACCAAAGCGGAACATGCGCACTTAACAGCTGCACCACCAGGCCAGCCCCCAAGTTGTACCTTTGACTATAGCATTGACCCAAGAGGCCTTCAATGTAGGGAGGAAGCTGCATGTAGCGCAGTGGTCTTCAAATTGGGGAACACCTCCCCCATTGAGGGTAACAACAAAAAAAGACATTCTGAGAATTTTAAGGGAGTCAATTTAATATTCTCTTAGATTTGTCCTGAATATACATTTCTTAAATTTGATCTCCTTGAGTACGTACCTGCCATCAGCTAGTTCTCCACTCCTTCCAACCCCCACCCCTTTCACAATGTCCTTCTCTCTTCTACCCAAGAAGGGCATACTTTCATCCTTTTGGAAACTTACTAAAGTTGACAGTCAAAGAAACAGCTGAAGTCTTGATGCTGGTGTTGATAAAGTGAATGACTAAAGATTGGGTAACACACCCTCTTACTATTTGGTTAATTTCCAGTTATTTGCTTTTATGAAAGAATAATTCAGAAACATTTAATTATTGTGCTTGCAAATTATTTACTCACATGTGAAGGAGTCAGTCGGTAGACTGAGTGAAACAGGAAAAGGAAAAACAGGATTGATAAAAAGAGGGGGCAGAGGGAAGAGGAAAAATATGTGAGACAACCTGGTAACAGTGAATCTTGTTTGCAAAATTTGGGGGTAAATGATTAGCTGGTAGATAGCAGAGAGGTCAGTTCTTGGACACACTGACTGGAGGTATCAAAGAAAACACTTTCAGTTGTTTTTGTATTCTCTAGAAAGTTCTTGAGAATTCAGCTGTGGACCGTAATATCAGGCTCTGTGTAATGCCTGCCAATGTTTTTCCATTAGCAGCTCCACCTTAGTAAGGCTGGTCCTGCACCATTTCTCTCCTTAGAATTTCTCACAAATATTCATAAAGTTTATGGCATTATCAGCTGATCACTTATTAAAAATAATTCTGGGGGCTGGCGCGGTGGCATAGTGGTTAAGTTGGTGTGCTCTGCTTTGGCGGCCTGGGGTTCGTGGGTTCAGATCCCAGGCACGGACCTACATACCACTCATCAAGCCATGCTGTGGTGGCGTCCCACACACAAAATAGAGGAAGATTGGCACAGATGTTAGCTCAGGGACAATCTCCCTCACACACACACACAATTTTGGTTTATATATCTCCATGACATTTTTGGTTTATATCTCAAAAGGAGTTCAAAGGATTGAGTGATAACACTATAACCAAATCTCCATTTCCATTTATGTGATTAAGTTATCAAGAGTTTACATGCATTAAAAACAGAAACAGAAAAAATAGGAATATATTTTGTACTGAAGCCTGTTTCATTATAGCAGTAAGTAATATTAATAGATACACTAATATACCATTAATCCAAATACAGATACATATATGTTTTTAAAAAGCCCCATCCAGATAATCGATTCATTTCCAATTTTTTACATTTAAAAATATATTTTATATTTTTAACATTTAAAAATATTTATTATTTATCAAAATATGTAATTGTGTTTATGTCATTTTGATTAATTATGTAAAAATAATAATTGGAATGATGACAGTCCAGAAGAAAAATTTTTTTTGAGGAAGATTAGCCCTGAGCTAACATCTGCTGCCAATCATCCTCTTTTTGCTGAGGAAGACTGGCTCTGAGCTGACATCCGTGCCCATCTTCCTCTACTTTATATGTGGGATGCCTGCCACAGCATGGCTTGACAAGCAGTGCATAGGTCCACACCCGGGATCCGAACTGGCAAACTCCGGGCCGCTGAAGCGGAACGTGCGAACTTAACCACTGCACCACTGGGCTGGCCCCCGGAAGAAAAATTCTAATACATAGAGCTTTATGGTCACAAGAAAAATAAGTTCAATTTTTATGTATATGTTTTTTGTCTCAGAGAATTATGCTAGTTA
The DNA here is from genome assembly GCF_037783145.1 of Equus przewalskii. NCBI lineage: Eukaryota > Metazoa > Chordata > Mammalia > Perissodactyla > Equidae > Equus > Equus przewalskii. The sequence continues at coordinate 23,488,820 of NC_091841.1, forward strand.
ATCAATTACAGTTAGACAAAATTATGTGGCAAAGTGCCATATATATGAGTTCAAGAAGAAAAAGGAATAATGTAAGTTTATTTTTATTGTTAAAGAATAACTCATTCATGCATTTTCAAAATGGATCATGCTGGATATTGCTGGAGACAGGATGTCAGCAACATGGATGACTAGGGGGTCCCAACCCTTGTCCCTCCACAAAAATAACAATTTAAAAACTACCCATTGACAAAAATAGCTCTGGGAAAGCTCCAGAGTACAACACAGAAGCTTCAGCAACACAGTAGAGCACAAAAACTGAGAATATCTGCATAGAAAAGTGTAGAAAGCATCTTATCTGCAACCCCATCCCCCCACCTGGCACAGCTCAGTGCCAAGAGAGATCCCCTAGGCCACAACCTTCCCCATGGGGGAAAAGGAGAGCAAGAGGGCTCCAGGAGCCTTTGCCAGGGAGGACCCCAGCAGCCCTCACCACCCTTGCAGACACCCTTAGCCTTTGCTGCCAAAGGACCCTGCAGTCTTTGCTGATACTGACCTCAGCTGATATACCTTTCCAGAATCCATGCCACTGCATTCCCTCAGAGCCATAGCTGCCACTGTGCTACCCTAAAGCTGGACCTGTCACACTCCATCCAGCTAGCACCCTCACATCCACCTGTAGGTGAAGGTTTTTCTCCACCATAGCCAGTGCAAAGAAGTCTAGAAGAGGTGATTGCTCCTTTAAATGCACAGAGATCAATGCAAGGCTACAAGGAGCATGAAAAATCAAGGAAACATGACAGCACCAAAGGAACACAATAAATTTCCAATAACCAGCCCTAAAGAAATGGAGATCTATGAATTGCCTGACAAAGAATTCAAAATAATTGTTTTAAAGAACCTCAGTGAGCTATAAGAGAATACTGATAGACAACTCAACAAAATCAGGAAAAAAACACATGAAGAAAATGAGAAGTTCAGAAGAAAGAAATCATAAAAATGAACCAAACAGAAATTCTGGAGCTGAAGAAAAAAATGAGTGAAATTAAAAATTCAACAAAGAGCTTCAAAAATAGACTCAATCAAGTAGAAGAAAGAATCCGTGAAATCAAAGACAAGTCATTTGAAATTAACCAGTCAGAGGAGGAAAAAAGAAAGAAAAGAATGAAGAAAATGTATGATATTTATGGAACACCATAAAAAGAATCAATATATGCATTATAGCAGTCTCAGAAAGAGATGAGAGAAAGGAGCAGAAAGCTTATTTAAAGAAATAATTCCTGAAAGCTTCCCAAATCTTGGGAAGGGAATGGACATCCAGATTCATGAAGCTCAAAGAATCCCAGATAGGATCAGCTCAAAGAAGACTACACTAAGATACATTATAATCACACTGTCAAAAATCAAGGACAAATTTTGAAGAAATTTGAAAAGCAGCAAGAGAAAAGTGAGTCATCCCACACAAGGGAATGCCCATAAAGCTATCAGCAGATTTCTCAGCAGAAACTTTGCAGGCCAGGAGAGAGTGGGATAATATATTCGAAGTACTGAAAGAAAAAAATGAAAGCCATATATGAAAAGTCCACACCTAACATCATAATCAATGAGAAAAAACTGAAAGCTTTCCCTCTGAGATTCAGTATAAGGCAAGGATGTCCACTCTTGCCACTTCTTTTCAATGTAATACTGGAGGTCCTATCCAGAGCAATTAGACAAGAAAAAGAAATACAAGGCATCCAAATCAGAATGGAAGAAGTAAAACTGTCTCTGTTTGCAAGTGACATGATCATATATGTAGAAAACCCTAGAGACTTAACAACAAGAAACTGTTAGAAGTAATAAACAAATTCAGTCAAGTTGCAGGATGCAAAATCAACATACAAATATCAGTCACATTTTTATACATAAACAATGAACTATCTGAAACGGAAATTGAGAAAACATTATTATTTACAATAGCAACAAAAAGAATAAAATACTTAGGAATAAACTTAACCAAAGAGGTGAAAGACTCGTACACTGGAAATTATAAAACATCGACGACAGGAAATAAAGAATACACAAATAAATGGAAAGACATCCTGTGCTCATGGATTGGAAACTTAATATTGTTAAAATGTCCATACTACCCAAAGTGATCCACAGAGTCAATGCAATCTCTACTAAATCCCAATGGCATTCTCCCCAGAAATAGAAAAAGCAATCCTAAAATTCATATGGAACCACAAAAGACCAAATAGCCAAAAGCAATCTTGAGCAAGAAGAACAAAGCTGGAGGCCTCACACTTCCTGATTTCAAAATATATTACAGAGCCATAGTAATAAAAAAGTATGGTACTGGCATAAAAACAGACACACAGACCAATGGAACGGAATAGAGAGTCTGGAAATAAAACCACACCTATATGGTCAACCAATCTTTGACAAGGGCACCAAAAATACACAATGGAGAAAGGCTAATCTCTTCGATAAATGGTTTCAGGAAAACTGGTCAGCCACATGCAAAAGAATGAAACTGGGCCTCTATCTTATGCTACGCATAAAAATTAACTCAAAATGGATTAAAGACTTAAATATAAGACTGAAGGTGTAAAACTCCTAGAAGAAAACATAGGAGAAAAGCTGCTTGATGTAGGTCTTGGCAATGATTTCTTGGACATGATACTAAGAGCCCAGAGAACAAAAGAAAAAATAGACAAATGGGACTACCCCAAACTTTAAAAGTTCTACACAGCAAAAGAAACAATCAACAGAATGAAAAGGCAACCTATAGAATGGAAGAAAAGATTTGCAAACCATATACATGATAAAGGGTTATTACCCAAAATGTATAAAGAACTCCTACAACTCAAAAACACCAACAAAATAACCTGATTAAAAAATGGGCAAAGGACTTGAATAGATATTTCTCCAAAGAAGATAACAAATGGCCAACAAGCATATGAGAATATGCTCAACATCACTCGTTATCAGGAAAATGCAAATCCAAACCATGAGACCTCACGTCACACCTTTAGAACGGCTATCATAAAAAAACACAAAAGGATAACAAGTGCTGGTGAGGATGCGAAGAAAAGGGAACCCTGGTGCACTGTTGGTGGGAGTGTAAATTGGTACACTCACTATTGAAAACAGTATGGAGATTCCTCAAAAAATTAAAAATAGGTCTACCTATGACCCAGCCATCCCACTTGTGGGCCTATAGCCAAAGGAAATGAAGTTATTATTTCAGAGATATCTGCACTCCCATGTCCATACTAGCATTATTCATAATAGCCAAGATATGGAAACAACTTAGATGTCTGTTGATGGATGAATGGATAAAGAAAATGTGGTATGCATACAGAATGGAATGTTATTTAGCCTTATAAAAGAAAGAAATCCAGACATTGGTGACAACTGAATGAACTTGGAGGACACTATACTAAGTGACACAGAAAGACAAACATTGCATGATCTCACTTGTACACGGAACCTAAAATAGTCAAACTCACAGAAGGAGAGAGTAGAATGGTGGTTTCCAGGAGCTGTGGAGAGGGAAGGGTGAGATGTTGGTCAAGGCGTGCAAAGTTTCCATTATTCAAGATGAGTAAGTTCTGGAGATCTAATGTACAGCCATGTAAATATAGTTAGCAATACTGTATTATATATTTGAAATTTGCTAAGAGGGTAGATCTTAAGTGTCCTCACTATAAAGAAAGAGAGAAAAAAAGAAAATAGTAACTATGTGAGGTGATGCTTATGTTAATTAGCTTGGTTGTGGCAATTATTTAACAATGTGTAAGTATACCAAAACCAATGTGTAAGTATATCATGTTATACACCTTAAAAATACTTTTTTTTTTTTTTTTTTTGCTGAGGAAGATTCACCCTGAGCCAACATCTGTGCCAATCTTCCTCTATTGTGTATGTGGGATGCCACTACAGCATGGCCGCCGATGAGTGGTGTAGGTCCCTGCCTGGGAACTGAACCTGGGCTGCCGAAGTGGAGTGTGCTGACGTTAACCCCTAGGCCACAGGGCTAGCCCCCAAAATACAATTTTTATTTCTCAATTATACCTTAATAAAGATGGGAAAATAAGATATATGAAAAAAATGGATCATGATGGGTACTAAATTGCTATGGCATTTTCATTTCCTTGGATACATTTAAGAGAGTGATGCAAGACTTTTATCTTAGAATGTCACGATTTACAACTCACTGAAAATTACACCCTTTGCAACCATTTAAATGAGGAAAAGAATTTAAAGGTCAATTCAAAAAACATGTACCTAGGTTTTAAAATTTTCTTGCTGGATGCTAGAGCAAAACTATTGGAAGACTATCGTAGACCTCTGGATTTCCTCTCTCTTTGCTCTAGAGACCTAGAGCTGCCAGTTTCTCTTCTTGGGCAGATGTTAAGAGGGTTTCCTAATCTCACAGGGAATCCACATTTCAGACCCCGCTTTTGTCTCCAAAGGACCTGGCACTGGGGGACTGCAGTGCTCATCAGGGAGAGGGCTTCCTCAGTGCTTTCCAGAACATTCCATCATAGGCTTCGTCACGCTAATCTCTACCTATGACTTCTTCTGCTCCATTTTACTGTCAGAAATCCATCTCTAATATCCCAGCATTCTAATAATATAAATATAGTCCACCAGACTGTAAGCTCCATGAGGGCAGGGTCACATCTGCTAGGCTCACCCATGTGTCCTCAGCACAGTGTCTGGAACACACGGACATGCAAAAAGTTATTGAAGTTGAATTAAGTAGGGCAGCTGATCTTGCAGGGGACGTTGTTTTGGACATGAGGGTTGGAGACATGGGCTGAAAATTTGGATAAAACCCAAGAGAAGTCTGATTAATTCATTTTTTTGTGAGATAGCCTTTCTGTTGTTCGAAGGCAGTTAAATCAATCTCTTTTCTCACATCTTCCCTTAAATAATTCTTTGTAAGGAGGAGGCAGGCTCTTCCTGAGCCATGAGATCTGATTCTAGTTCTTTAGCTAAGATATCTTGGCAGGTTACTTGTCCTCTCTTTTCATCAGTTAAAATAGAGATAAACCTTGATAGCCTGCTGCGAGGAGATAATGCATGGGAAAGTGCTCAGAACAAGGACTGTCAGAGAGGGGGCCTTCAGGAAGTGGTAGGTTGGAGATAAGGTTCAGCTGCTACTAACCTGGTTGTTCCTTCCCAGGTTTCACTCCACTAAGTCAGTGTTCCAGGGTAGACACAGGCCCAGAGCTGGGCAGCGTAGAGAAAGATTTCTTTCCTCAGTTCATGTGCTTTCCTTCTGTGTTTGAGCTGCTAACTTTGCTTTAACATGATTTGGGGGCTGAAACTGTGGCAGTGCGGGACATCTCTGAAGGAGACTAAAGTAAGACAGACGTGAAGGCAGAAAAACCATCTGGGTGGGGAGAGTAAGCTATTGTTCTCTTGAGAAAGGAGACAGTGGAACTAGACCAGAACTGAGTACATTTCATCAAGAGGGGTAGGAGAAGGTTCAGAATAAAGCAATGTCAGAGAAATGTAGGAACTACAAAGATGATCCAGCTTAAGTAGTTTTTTTTGTGTGTGTGTGTGAGGAAGATTGGCCCTGAGCTAACATCTGTTGCCAGTCTTCCTCTTTTTGCTTGAGGAAGACTGTCACTGAGCTAATATCTCTGCCAATCCTCCTCTATTTTATCTGGGATGCCGCCAGTGTGGCCTGTGAGCTGTGCTGGGCCTTGCCCAGGATCAGAACCTGCGAAGCAGGGTTAAAACATAACACGTAACATACAATTTACCATCTTAACCATTTTTAAGTACATTGCAGTATGTAACCAGTAAGCACGCTCTTGTGCAATGGATCTCTAGAACTTTTTCATCTTGCAAAACTGACACTCTACCTCTTGAACAACTCTCCTTTTACCTCCTCTCCCCATCCCCTGGCAACCACCACTCTACTACCTGTCTCTAACAGGTTGACTGCTGTTAGATACCTCGTATAAGCAGAACTATGCAGCATCCCTCTTTTTGTGTCTGGTTCACTTCACTTAGCATGACATTCTCAAGGTTCATACATATTGTAGCAGATAGGATTTATTTCTTTTCTAAAGGCTGAATAATAGTCCATTGTACATATATACCACATTTTCTTTATCCATTTATCTACTGATGGACATTCAGGTTGTTTCCACCTCTGGGCTATTGTGAATAATGCTGCAATGAGCATAGGTGTAGAAATAGCTCTTGGAGATTCAACTGCCTTATTTTACAGATAGTAGCACTGACTCACAGAATAAAGCAGAATTTCTCAACAGTGGCAATACTGGCATCTGGGGCTGGACAATTCTTTGCCGTGGGGGGCTGGCCTGTGCACTGCAGGAGCTTAGCAGCATGGCTAGTCTCTACCCGCAGATGCCAGTAGCACCATGCCCCCCCAAGCCCCCCCCCCCAAAAAAAACTAAAACGCATTCATACATTGCCAAGTTGGGGAGGATGGGGCAAAATCACCCCCGATTGAGAACCACTGCTCCAAAGAATACATTCGGGGCCAGTATAGGCGGGACCCAAGTCGCTGACGCCCAAAAAATGACAGAGGGATCTACCTAAATACAAACTCCGGCGCGATTTACAAAGCGTTTTCTTTTTACTTTTCAAAGATGGCAGAGGTCGGAAAGATGTTATCCTGCATGGAGGAAAGGCTGGTTGGAGAAACTACAAAACGGAAGGTGCCCAGGATGAACACCAGCTCTCGGCCAAGACCCCGGCCCCACGAAGGCCCCCAAACCACCACCCACTCCCCGCGGAGCCTTCGCAGTGCATGCTGGGGCTTGTAGTTCCAGCGTGCGAGACCCTGCGCGCGCATCCCCCCCACCGCGGGCGACTTCCTCTCCTGGCCGCGGGACCACGGCTCCCGGAAGCTGAGCAGGTTAAAGTTTCAACGCTTCCTTTCCCCGCCTCTTAGTCCCGCAGACTGCCAACCCAAGTAGCCAATAGGTGGCCTGACTGGCGCCTCCTTTTACCTGATTGGTTTTAGAGTTTTGCATCCTCCCAGACAAAGTTGCCGGGGATTGGCCGAGCCTTCAGTTTTGAAAATCGTAGGTTTCGCCCGCGCTGCGCCGCCCATTGTTTCCCCGGAGCCTGAGACCTGGACGCCGGGAGCGGAGGGTCTGGGCCGGCCGGGGGCTGTGCTTAGGGTGGCCGCTGGACTTGGATCGGAGTAGCACTTAGGAGACGCGGTGCAGTCGGGTGAGTGCGCGCGGGCAGCGGGCGGGGGTGGGGGATGGGTAGCGATTTGTTACCCCTCCCGCCAACTCCGGACCGGGGGTGTGCCCCGTTCCCCCCCCTCCCCCCGCTGCCCCTTGCGGCCTGGAAGTGGGCCGGTCACCTCTTGGTCCTGGAGCCTGAGATGACCCCCACCCTCTACCTAGGTCACCAGGATCCAAGAGAATAGCACGGTCGCTTCCCCCTCCCCAGTGCCTAGCACCTTCTGTGCCAAGGAAGCCTTTTGTTGACCTTGACGCGCAGGAACGCACACCGACCGGGTTGTGTGACCGAATTATGCCAGATGGCATATCTGTACAGTTAACCCTCTCTCAACACCTGCCCCTCCAAGTGAGCAGCATTTTAAACGGACCGTTTCCGGAGGCCAATGCTGCCCCTAATCTTGTCATGCCCCAACCACGTTCGCTGTCAGCTTAGTTTCATTCAGCCACCGTAGCCTTCTCTGGGCTTGCCCAGAGCCAAAACTTGGCACCTGCCTTTTGGAGGCTGAAATCGAATAGGCGGCTTAGTGGTGGTTAAGGGCACAGTTTAAAGCCAGGCGTCACCCTTGATTTACTGGGTGACTTTGACTTAACTTCTCTTTGCCTCTGTTTCCTCATCTGCACACGGGTATCCTTGAGGTTGTGGGGAGAATTAAATGAGATGATGGCCGACCTGGGCACGGAGTAGGACTCAGTAAATGGAAGCAGCTGTTATGACCGTCCTTCACCGAGGGGTGGTTGGATGCCACCTTCCTGCACCCTCAAAGGAACAGGCATTGCAAAGGCCGGCGGTGGGGCCTTTAGTCTGGTGTGTGGGGTGAGGGAAGTTTTGGGAGAGAAGGATGAGCTCCCTTCTCCTCGGTGGCACGTTGGGTGCTCTGGGTTTGCGCACAGGTTCTTACACTGGCTGAAGATGAGATTTTTGCTGCTCTTCCCGGGAGCCTCCTTCTTGGTGCACTGATTCCTCCTTTCTCAGAGTCGTCTCCGTTCTAACGTGCACTGACTCTTTTAAATAGCCAAGCTGAGATCTGCTAAAAACAAACTTCCCCATGGAAGAAGCCCCAAACACTTCTGTGCACTTCGTGAAAGAAGCTCTCACCCACTTTGCTATTTTGAACAAATACTTAAAAAAAAAAAGATGGCAGGTTGTTGCTTTCTGTAGCTTCTCTGAACCTTTGTTGTGGTTTTGGCTTCCTTAAACGATTTTCTCATAACTGGCCTCGAACTGGGGTTCTGCACTTTGCCAGGGCGGAACTCTGGGGCAGAGGGGCTGGGAGGAGCAGCCGGTGGGCACGGGAGAGTCGGAGCCCGTGACTGGCTGGCTGCAGACCTGTCTCAGCCAAGAGCTTCTGCCGTCCGTCCTGCCCCTTTGGCCCTGCCCTGTTTAGTGCTGCCTTGGCATCTAGGGCCAGGGGCTTTGGATGAGTATGGCGTGCTCTAACCTGTGTAGAGTGAGCTCATTGGGTGCCCTTTTGTGTGTGTGTGTTCGGGGTGTGGGGGGAGGGGAAACCTGTAGGATGTTTATTTCTAGGTGTACAGTTGCTAATAGATGGATTAATTCATCCAACAAGTGTTTCTTTTGCGCCAGGCACTGAGCCGGATTCTGGGCTTTCAGCTGCGAACAAGACAGATAAGGGCTTGCCCTCGGGGGGCAAATGTTTAGTGAGTAGAGACAAGTAGTAAGCAAGTGCGGTGCAGAGAACTGAAATCAATGGATGGGATCATGGCTGGTGGTCAGGGCCTCCCTGAGTCGCTGAGATCCAAGCGATAAGGAGTGACCTGTACAAAATAGGAGACAGAAGGTTCCAGACAGAGGGCAGAGATTGTTCGAGGAACAAAGGCTAGTTTGCCCTGGAAATCAGGCCCCAGCAAGTCCCGTGAGGCTGCAGCATGACCTGGTGTTAAGCTCTGTAAGCTGTCAAGGGGTCAGTGACTTAGCTCCTCCTGCAGTAGCTTCCATCTTAGGTGGGAGGCTGACCTTTGCGTGGTTCTTGGTTTTGAAGATCCGGATGGTGGGTCACTGCCATGGCATGAGACACGCATTCTGTCATTATGGCTTACGACCATCACCCATTCATTTGTTCTTTCAATCATTCACTGAGTAGTCGGGATATTTACCTAGTCCCCGCTATGACTAATGGAACACTTCTTCCTTGCCTGGGGCTTTGGTGATGATATTATAACCAAGTCTTAAGGAGGATACCTGAGCTGTTGGTTTTTTAAGAAATTAAGAGAAAACTGGTTTTGTGTTTTCCCATGCCTGATATTTCTAGACAGGTTTTCTTAAAAACAAGACATTGTGGGGCCTGGCCCCGTGGCCTCCTGGTTAAGTTTGGTGCGCTATTTCCAGACAAGTTTTCTTAAAAACAAGACATTGTCAGGGCTGGCCCCATGGCCTCGTGGTTAAGTTCGGTAAGCTGGACTTCGACGGCCAGGGTTCATGGGTTCAGATCCCAGCCCAGACCTGTGCCACTCATCAGCCATGTTGTAGCGGTGACCCACACACAAACAGAGGAAGATTGGCATGGGTGTTAGCTCAGGGCGAATCTTCCTCATGTAAAGAGGAAGATTGGCAACAGATGTTAGCTCAGGGCAGATCTTCCTCAGCAAAAAAAAAAGAAAAACAACCCTCCCTCCCCAAAAAAACACAAGACATTGCTTATCTGCTCCCCTCATGCTCTCTCATCGTTTCTAGGGCTTTTCAGCTCAAGGGAGAGAGTGTAGGAACCCCTTGGAGAGGAGCATGCCTCCGGAGCCCTACTTTCTTACCCACTCTTTTGCACCGCAAAACCCCCTCTGTTCACTGGGCTCTTCAAGAGGCGGTTGGATTCCATATTCTTTGGCCTGATGTGTGGGGTCAGCACGTGTGTAGCTCAGGGTGGCTGTGTCTTAGTTCTTGCTCACCCACAGGTAGTAAGAGGAGAGTCCGCAAGAGAGGAAGAGCAGCCTTGTGTTTGTCAGGCAGAGACGGGGTCCTGTGGTGGCCCCAGTTTCTCCCTCATCCAGGAAGGCAGCTGGCCATGCCTTGTCATTTTGAGCTGCAGAAAAGGCCATTTATAAGAAAGATCATTGATACCAGAATTGGCTGGGAAGTATGGACTTAGGGGGACGGCGTGCTCTGGGTGGGTGGATGGATTGGGGGATGAGTTTGATGAGTGGAAGGAAAAGGGCAAGCTCTTCTTCTGCAAAAAAAAAAGCTGTGGATTGGCATCTCTCGGGAGTGGCTCTGAGCAGGGAGGGGCCCTGATTTAGGCACTGGGTGTTTTGTGGTGATCAGCGGCAGGCACTGTGGCTGGGCAGGCTCTTCCCCTGGAGAAGGTTTCAGGCCCCAGCCCTGAGCCCTTAGGCCTCTTCTCCTTGCTTTCGCCAGACAGATCCACCATGGGGACGACAGCTCCAGGGCCCATTCACCTGCTAGAGCTGTGTGACCAGAAGCTCCTGGAGTTTGTCTGCAATGTGGACAACAAGGACTTGGTGTGGCTCCAGGAGATTGAGGAGGAGGCCGAGCGCATGTTCACCAGGTGAGGGCAGGGGTGTGCCAGCAGGCGGTGTCAGGGGCTGTGTGGCTGCTATGGCCTTGGGGACACAGCAGCCCACTTCCCCACCTGACAGGGAAGATAGACAGGCTGCCAGGGGTCCTTCCTGAGTGCAGTGTGCTTGGGGCCCAGCTTAGTATAGTGGGAAGAGGAAGGAGAGATGGTGGGCTGGGCCCGGGGATGGGCTATGGAGGCTTGCCTGGCAACGTTGTCCTCCTGCCGTGTCTCTGTGAGGAAGCTCCAAGTGCCTGGCAGCAGACCTGCACAGGCCTTGGAGAGCTCGCTTGATGCTTATCACCCCAGCTTGTTCTGTCACTACCAGGAAACAGACGGGGGCTGGACTGGGTGGGGGTGGGGGGCGCAGTGGTTCCCACGCAGCCATGAACATACCCCTCCTTGTGCCAAACAGAGAATTCAGCAAAGAGCCCGAACTGATGCCCAAAACGCCTTCTCAGAAGAACAGACGGAAGAAGAGACGGATTTCTTATGTCCAGGATGAAAACAGAGACCCCACTCGGAAAAGGTAGGAGGGGCCGGAGGCTGCCCCCAGCCAGAGGAGGGTCGGCTGGGCAGGCGGGGCCTGGAGGCATGGTGCCCACTGAGAGGGTTTGATTTGCAGGTGGTAACTGGGAACAGAGGCTGCAGGAGTGGTGGTGGGTACCAGTGGGCCATGCTAAGGGGCGAAATGTTGTGGGGAAACGAAGCATGACCCAAGACCATGGAGTCCAGAGCGTGTACTCATGCATGTTTGTGTGTGTGTGAGAGAGAGAGAGAGAGAGAGAGTGAGAGAGAGAGATCTGGGCCTTGGAAGATGGGAAGGCTTTCCAGAGGTGGGATTTCCAGAAGCAAGTACCTTCTTGGGAGAGAGCGACCAGAGGTGTGGCCCAGGGGGCTGTTCCTGAGCCCCTGTTGCTGTGCTTGTGCCCGTGGAAATGACTGTGGGGTGCAGAGGACGGGGGAAGAGGCTGGCTGTTGGGTCAGGTGGTCCCGGCTGCACAGCCCAGCTCCGCCCCGTAGCAGCGTATGTCCTTGGGTGAATTTTCCACCTCTGAGCTTCAGGTTCCTCATCTCCAAGGTGGGGAGAATGGTCCCTGCCTCTCAGGGCCGTCTTGTGGATTAAGCGACAGCGTGAGTAAAGCCTCGGGCCAGGTGCTTGGCACAGTGTGACCTCAGTCAGCAGGAGGTCTGTATGAATTTAAGCTCAGCAGTTCTGTGAGGACTGGCATTATCCCCAATTTACAGGTAGGGAGGCCGAGGCTTAGAGAGGAACGGCCTGGGGTCTCATGGCTTAGGGATGCCCAGTCTGGACTAGAACCGCAGTCTTCTGCCTCTAAGCTCTTGGCTTTGTCGTCCGTTCATAGTCCCTGCTTCTGCTCTGCGTTCTCCAGCAGGTTGTCCCGCAGAAGGACGCGGAGCAGCCAGCTGGGTTCCCGGCACCTGCGCAGCAAGGACAAGGTGGAGAAGCTGGCCACGGTGGTGGGGGAGAACGGCTCCGTCCTGCGGCGGGTGACGCGTGCTGCAGCTGCGGCAATGGCGGCCACCGCGGCTGCTCCTTCGCCCACCCCTGAGTCTCCCACAGCACTGACCAAGAAGCCCAAAAGTAGCCTCGAGCAGTGCCAGCTGGTGCCAGTGGTGGAGATAGGCGTCTGCGAGCACCAGAGTGCCGAGCAGCATCTCAACCAGCTCAAGTCTGCCCAGGCTCAGTCGCGGGCTCCGTCCCCAACCCCGGCTCCAGCCACAGCTCCGGCCTCCCACGTCACCGTGATAACGGATGAAAAATCAACACCCGAGAAGTCAGAGGCCGGGAGACTGGAGTCTGTCACTGTGAGCTCCCTGATGGCTACACCGCAGGACCCCAAGGGCCGAGGGGTCGGAGCAGGGCGGTCTGCCTCCAAGCTCAGGATTGCACGGGCCTCCCCGGGCCCGCACGACTCACCCGGCTCTCCGGCCTCCCCGTGGCAGGAGCGGGTGCTGGATCCCATCTTGCCGGGTAACTTCTCCACGCCCACGGGCGCCCGTGTGGACTCGAGGTCAGTGCGGCGCAGCCTGATTGCCCCGTCCTCCCCAGGGGCCCAGGTCTCACTGGTCCAGAAGTACTCCCTGGTGGCCAAAAAGGAGACCACTGTCCGCAGATCAAGCAGAAGGATTGCCAAGAAGGCCACCGAAGAGCCGGCCGCCTCTGCCCGCATCATCTGTGAGTCTGGGTGTCGGCAGTGGGACGGGGTGCGGTGCGTGATCCTTGGTCCTTGCTCAGCAGGAGGAGCTCTGGGGAACCATCTTGCAAGGAGCTGTCCTTTGAACTTTCTGAGATGATGTAAATGTTCCCCATCTGTGCCGTCCTGTATGGTAGCCACTAGCTAGTCACACATGACAGTTGAGCCCTCACAGTGTGGCTGGTGTGATTTAGGAACTGAATTTTTGGTCTTATTGCATTTTACTCACTTTAGATTTAAAGAGCCAGGCGTGGCTAGTGGCTACCACATTGGACAGCGCTGATCTAGTCCAACCCTCTTGTTTTACCAATGAGTAAACTGAGGTCCGGGGACGGTGGCCACAGTGTCCCTGTGGTTAAAGGCCATACTGAGGCTCAAACCTGGGCCTTTGGCCCAGGGCCACTGTCTTCCCCTTTTCTCCTGCAGAGGTTGGCTGAGATGCACCACATTTGGGGGCTGCCTCCAATTAGCAAAACTCTTTAGTCTGGAGATACTGAGACGAAGAGTTGTGAATTGTCCTCATAGCAGGCTCATTCTAGGAGGGACAGATAAGTGGGTTTGAGTGCCAGCTCAGCCGTTTACCCACCTGTGACCTTGGGCAGATGACGGGAGCTCCTTCATGGGCCTCAGTTTCTCCTTGGTCGGCTGGGGTAATAATGGCGTCACCTCAAAGCATCGTTGTGAGGTTTTCCTTGTTAGCCCGCATGGGGTGCTTAGAACAGTGCCTGCCAGGAAGGAAGGGCTCTGTAATCTTAGCTCTTCTTATCATCATCTGATCCCTGCCCAGGGGACCATTGTCCCAGTGGGAGCAGGTGTTTCAAGCCACCGAGGAGCAACAGGCAGCTCTAAGCGTCCAGGCTGGCTGCGTGGAGGAGGTAGATCTGAGCTGGGAGGGTTCCAAAGGATGCTTGGGCTTCTGCCAGGTGGAAAAATGTGGGGAAAGGTGTCCCTGGCAGAGGGACCAGCTTGTGCAAAGACCCTGAGGCATGAAACAGAAAGTGGTGGGTTATCTGGGGCTCATGTCCCACACAAGGGGCTTAGACTTGTGGCCCCTCAAGCATTGCTGGAAGCTTCCTGGCACTTTGTGAAAAAGGGCCAAGAGGAAGGAAGAGAGGGAGGCAGCGAGACCAAGTAGGAGGCTGAGGCAAGAGTCCAGCCAGAGGATGGTGCAGTGGTGGGATTGATGGAGAGGAGAGGCCAGGTTTTGTATTAATGTGTGTTAAAATAGCAGCCACCATCTGCCTGGCCCTTCTAGATTTATAAAACACAAGGTTGTCTCGTTGGTCCCTGCAGCCACACTGTTAGCCTGTTAGGATTTCCATACTTTATAGAGGGGCAAACTGAAGCTTACGGAGGCCACTGAGTCTGTCAGTTGGGAGGCTGGGGCTTGTGCCCCACTTGTTTCCTCCTTTCTAGGATGGCAGGCCCCTTGCTGAGGAGGCCTTGTGGAAAGCCGCTCACCTTGCCAAGTTTCTTTCCCACCTGGGAAGGGTTTGCTCCAGGCGGTGGGGCTCGGGGTCACGCAGCCTGGGGCATGTGCAGACTTGCATCCTGGCACACTGTCCATTTCTGGATTCTCGGGAGGGCCAAGATGATTCTGACCTGCCTTGGAGATTTCCTCAGTCCTGAAGTCCTGGAAAGGAGCCCAAGAGGGCAGGTGAGCCTGGAGCCTAGAGAGAGGGCTGGGGAGAGACTCCTGAGGCCCTCTTGTGCTTCTGGGTCAGAGATCCAGATCTGAAGCCTTCAGCCATTCCCCTTGCTCCTCCCCCTCGGCCCCCTCCCTGTGCATGGTGGTTTCTGATTTGACCTGCGCACTCGACCCAAGCCTGTCTGACTCCAGGCCCAGGACTCATCCTCTTTCTTGAGGTAGAAAGAAGAGGGAAAGGAGGGGGACAGTAAAACATGGCAGTTAAGAGTCACCCCGGAGTCACACAGAGCCAGGGTGACCTTGGGCACACCCTTCTCTGTACCTCGGTTTCTCTGTCTGTTAAATGGTGGCAACACCTGCCTTGAATGTGGGTAGAGAACTCATCTTAGCACTTGGATATGGTGCAGGCTCAGTCAGTCTTCGTCAAAAGAAAACAATAAAGGCCAAGAGCGTCTGTGTCCCTGAAGCTCAGTGTGGGTGTGGCCATGCTGACCTGAAGGATGCTGCGGGCATGCCGAGCAGTGAGGAGCTTCCTGGAGGCCTTCTTGACGCCAGGCTCTGGGGCTTGGCTGGGCGGGCAACTCAGAGATAGGGTCTTAGTTTGGGCTCCCCCAGAAGCATCCTTGATGTAAGGGTTTGATGCAACTTGTTAATTTTGGAGGGGAAGGAAACACCTGCAGCAGGGAATGGGGAAGTGAGTCAGGGAAAAGAAGGCTGCTGGGAAGGGGGCCTGGTGCTAGGGGAACCTCTGCATGCCCGTGGTGCCCTGGACGAGGGCTGCTGGGTGGAGGCATCAATCCCTTGCACTCCTGGCCTGGTACACAGTTGGCCAGAGAGCCCCTGGGCAGAGAAATGTGGGTGCAGCAGCTGATGGGCAGTTGGGCTTAGGAGTGGTTAGGCAGGGGCCGCTTTAGGGTTTCTGGAGGGTTCTTCTGTAGAGGCCAGGCTCCTCCTCAGGCTTCCCCAGCCACCTCTGGGAACAGAGGAACAGCCGTCCTTCTGCCAGGCCTTAGGCCACCAGACCGGTTCTGAGGCCCGAATGGCATGCGGATGGCACTTAAGGTTCCAGAGGAGTCCTTGCACTGGTGGAATAGTTGTGCGGTCACGTGGGTGTCTTCTCACTCTTCTGCCCCCTCACCAGTGAGCACTGAGCTGGGATGGAAGGCACGGGAAATGAGGGAAACTGTGTTTTCTGGCCACAGACCCCCTCAGGTGGGAGCAGGCACTACCCGTAACCTCTAGCCTGGCCCTGCAGTGCTCCCTCCCACTCCCCCAGGCTTGGCTACTGCACCCCAGAAAGGTCGCTGCTTCTGGTTCTCTCTTTGTCCCACAGTTTGCTGCTCTGGCTCCTCATTCATCTTCCCTCCTTCTCTTAGTCCCATGGGCACCGCCTGGTCTCGCACTGGCTGCCTCTCAGCCTCACCTCTGGCCACATTCCCGTGACTCAGGATGCTGCGGCCCAGCCAGCCTTCTTTCTGTTCCCCCAAAAGCCTGCTCTCTCCTACCTCACGGCCTTTGCACCTGCTCGACCAGCGGCTTTTGGCCTCAGCACCTGCTTCCAGTCTTAAAAATTCTTGAAGACACAATCAAAGAGCTTTTGATTATGGGGGTTCTATCCATTGATAGTTAATGTATTAGAATTTAAAACTGAAATTAAAAAAAATTTAATATTATTTAGTATTTTGTTTTTTATATTAACATTAGTTAATATTTTAATATTAAAAATTAAAAATATTATTTAATACTTTAATATAAAAAATAAGCCTGTTGCCTGTTACTGTTAGATTTTTTTTGTGTGTGAATAAATAACTGTTTTCCAGAACAAAAATTTAGTGAGGCGATTGGCATTTTTCTACATTTTGCAGATCTCTTTATGTGTGGCTTCAAAGAAGATAACTGGATTCTGCATTCAGTGTGTTGCATTGTGTTGTTTCGGTGAAAATATATGAAGAAAATCTGGCCTCACACAGATTATAGTTGGAAAACGGAGGTGTACTCTAAAGCCCTTTTCAGATAATCGTGCATATTCATTTTTTTCAGATAATTTGTGCATACTCAATGCAACATGTTGTCGTTTCTTTCTTTCTTTCTGTTTTCTTTGCAGGGGAAGATTTGCCCTAAGCTAACATCTGTTGCCAATCTTCCTCCTTTTTTCTTCCTCACCCCCTTCCCCCGACAAAGCCCCAGTACATAGTTGTGTATGGTTTTAAGTTCTTCTGGTTCTTCTGTGAGAGCCGCTGCCACAGCATGGCTACTGACAGATGAGTGCTGTGGTTCCACGACCGGGAACCAAACCCAGGTTGCCGAAGCGGTGTGCGTCAAACTTTAACTGCTAGGCCTTCAGGGCTGGCTCACAAGTGTAGTTTCTTAAAGGCTCGTTGCAGTGTGGACTCTGAAACCATATTGTTGATCCCACATTGATTGGTCTATCCTGCACTTTGAATGGATCTTTTAGCCATGCGTGATTTTGTAACCTCGTGCACTGGTCATTTGGAAAACAGTATTTCACTGAGTTAGGCTCATCTTCCAAATGTTGACACACTTCATTACATATTTTTTAAAAGGAGTACATTTGTTTTCTGATCTCATCAGAAAAGCCTTTAGGTACTGGGACGCAATGAAGTGCATGGTGGTGGGTGGGTACACGTTTTTCAAAATTCTGTTTTTGGCTCTTTTTTTCTTAGCTCAATCTTTTATTATTGGCAACAAATACTATTCATGACTTTATTTTAAGTGACAGACTCACTTTGTTCCTTTTTAAGAAAATGTCTGCCAAATACCCAAGATCGAATAACCATAGTTTGTCAGTTCTTTCAATTAAAAATAGTGTTCCCTGAGAAAAACAGCTCTTCAGTGGGGGGCTCAAACCTGAGTGCCCTTCACAGAGACGTGGGTGTGCAGCACAGTATCCTGCATGCTTCCCACCTTGTCACACAGAATATTAGGACACGTACTCATTTAGATTTAATACAATTAGTAGTTTTACTCCTTCATCAAGGACATTCTTAAGTGAAAGTGCTCATTTCTGTACTGAGTGTGGGGTCCAATCTGGTTTGCGACCTCATTTGGTGCACAGGCTTCCGCAGTTCCACCTCCCATTGCTTCTGTGCTGTTTGGAAAATCTCAACACATTGAAAAGGGAAAATAACGTTTTGGTATCCTGGTGAAAATAGTTACAACTTCACAGATCCCCCGAAAGCGTTGGGGAGCCCCAGAATATGCTTTGAGAACTACTGGCCTGAACATCCTTCTCCCTCCCACCCCTCCTCCTTTGATGTCAACTTCTTTTTTTTTTTTTAAAGATTTTATTTTTCTCCTTTTTCTCCCCAAAGCTCCCCGGCACATAGTTGCATATTTCGTTGTGGGTCCTTCTAGTTGTGGCATGTGGGACGCCGCCTCAGCGTGGTCTGATGAGCAGTGCCATGTCCGCGCGCAGGATTCGAACCAACGAAACACTGGGCCGCCTGCAGCGGAGCGCGCAAACTTAACCACTCGGCCACGGGGCCAGCCCTGATGTCAACTTCTTATCCTTCACGTCAGAGCATCCAGACAGCTCGGGTCCCTCATTATAGGCTTTTAAAATCCCCTCTTTTCTCTGTCATCATACATATCACATGACGTTTGCAGAATTCTTTGATGATTATCTAGACCAGAGAGGGGCTCTGTCTATTGTACTCACCATTGGGTTCCCAGGCCCAGTACATAGTAGACTGTCAATGGATATTTGTTGAATGAATTAGTGGCTTTGTGTTGGGGCCCATGCTGCAAGTTGGGGGCCTGGAGCTGCATCAGATACTGTCTTATTTTCCCAAGAGACTCCCAGCTCAGTGAAGGAGCCAAGATGTGCCCACAGATGGGCATGGTGCCGTCTAGGGAGTAGCAGGAAACATAAAGCCAGGGCTCCATTGAAGATGCTAGGAGTTCAGGGAGTGCTGAGGGTGAGTGCTTGGGGCACAGCAGAGCCTCTGCCCCCAGTGAGGGGAGGGGTCTCTGAGGTGGTGAGTGTCTGTGTCTGAGGAAGAGGGGTCTCTGAGGTGGAGAGTATCTGTGTCTGAGGAAGAGAGGGGTCTCTGAGGTGGATATGTTCTGGTTGTGAAGGCCGAGTGGCCAAGCCTCCACCAGAACCTGGTTCCCTGGATCTTCGAGGGCCATCTGGCCGGGTTCTGAGGGCGTCTTTTGTTCCTGTTTTCTCCTCAGGTCACAGTTACCTGGAGAGGCTCCTGAATGTTGAGGTGCCCCAGAACGTCAGGTGAGTTCAGTCCCAGGGCTTGGCCCCGTCCCTGGGCTGGGCAGGGCACGCTGGGGGCCGTGTCCGGTGAGTCCCGGGGGTGGAAGCGCATCCTGTGCCCGAGCCTTCCCTCCTCATGGGGATGCCCACGGGCTGCCCCCTGCTGCGGCTCTGCCCCTGCCCCTGCCCCAGTCTAACCAGGCAGTGAGTGACACAAATGTCATGTGTTCCATGTCGCTCCTCAGCTTCACTCGCCAGTCCTGGCCTGCCCTAGACCCTCCAAGCCTCACCCTGGGGCATGGGCTCCCTAGGTCATCAAATCCCGAGGCCTGTGGAGGAGCTAGTGCAGTGTGAGGAGCCACATTCTATGTGGGGTGGGGTCTGAGGGTATCCCCTGCTTCAGGGTTACACCCCCGCACTGCTTTGGACCAGCACTCCTTTTCCTGGAGGCTACGTCCTGCCATCAGTAGAACTCGGCTCCCCCACCCCTGCTTTGGAGCAGAGGGTCAGTGCCTGGGATGGCGTGATGGGGTGACAGGGCAGACCTGCTGGCTTTGCTGGCCCTACGGTGAATGAAGGGTGGGCCTCGAGAGAGACGTGACTCACTGGGGCCCAAGGGGTTGAGGCGGAGCTGGGAAAGGGTTCACCTCCCAAGTCAAGGCCCTGATGGGGCTGAGTGAAGCCAAATTCAGATGCTGACATCCCTCATCTGCACAGGCAGCAGAGGCTCCGGGCAACCACTGGCTCTGGCTGTTGTCCTCCCATCCTGCCTGGGGCTGTGGGTTTGTGGCCCAGGCCGGAGTGTCCCATGGGTCTGGGAGAGGCTCCTGTGGGGAGGACTCGGGCTGGCTGAGTGGGTCCCACAGTGCCTCGTGCTCTGCTTTCAGCCCTGAGCAGAAGGAGCCCAGCAAGAAGGCTGAGCCCGTGGAGGCGGCTGAGCAGGAGGTAAGGTGGGCAGGCCGGGGGCGGGGCGGGGCGGGCTCGTGCTCTGTGCTGCGAGTCCCAGGTTCAGACCCCAGAGCCTCGGTTCTTGCCCCAGGTGCCCAAGAACAACAGGAATACCTCGCAGTCCCACAGTGCCACCAAGATCGCCATTAGCACGCCTGTCTCACGGCCTGTGGCTGGTGGCCACGAAACGCCCTCTGAAGGCCTGCAAGGTGAGTCTTCCCGACCTGCCATGTACAGATACCTCGGGCTGTGGGAACCTTGGCGGCCTTGGCCTGACTGTCTCTGGCGGGGAGGAAAGCCCCATCTTCTGGACTGATCGGCTGAAGGTAACCAAGACCCAGGGGTGCGCAGATCTCCTTTGAGTCTGCAGAGTTCATCTCTCACCTTTTGGCTGCAGCTGCTGCCGAGTGCCATGTGCGTGGCCATAGCTGGTTGGTGCAGGAAGCGGGGGAACGGCCTGAATTGGGGCATTAGCTGTGAACCTGCCAGGTCCAGGCCTTGGCCCCGCTCCAGGGGGCGGTGGGAGGAACCTTGCGCTGGGGTGTGAACACCTGGCCTCTTGTTTTGTCTCTGCCGCTGCTCACTTCTCACCTTTGTGGGTCCCCTGTCTAAAGAGGGTGGGAGATCTGTGGGCTCTGGCACCCCCAGACTGCTGGGGTATCCCAGAGTCTGGCTCACATCTCCCGCTGGGAAGAGCACCGTGGCTGTGAGATCTTGAACACTGCTTCCCCAGCTTTATGACGGGGTTAGGGACAATGGCCAGGCCAGCCACAGTCCCCCAGGGGGACTGCAAGGACCCTTTGGAGTGGAGTGTTAAAGGGCCTGGGAGAGCTTGGCGCTTTCTCCTACCAGGGAAACAAAATATTCACCACCCCATGTGGACCCTGCACAGGAACCTGGCCCTCGTCTTGTCCCGGCGGCCCCAGCTAGAAGGGCCAGGAGGAGTGGGATTCCAAAACCCCCTTGATGGGATCGTCCTGCTGTTCTTGTCACAGAGGCCAGGCATGGGGGTGAGGGGTCTACATATAGGGGTGAGGCACTGGGGATAGCATGCTAAGCTCTCAGTGTCCACAGGTTTGTCAAGGCCAGTCAGTGCTAAGGCTGATGCTTCCGCCACTGGCTGCCTTTGGGACTGCCAGGAAGAGAGCCCTGCCCTGGCCATGGCTGCTACCAGTGGCCACCTTCCCCTGACCCCTCCAAGCCGTCCCTGCAGCCTCCCTGAAACTGTTCTATTCACAGAGGTTAAGACTGACCAAGCAGACGGCCCCAAGGAGCCACCCCAGAGTGTCAGGTTTGCATCTGGGAAGGGGTGTTGTGAGGGGCCCAGGGGAGCATGCGTGAACCTCGAGTCCTCGTGTGGGCAGTGGGTGTGTGGTCAGGGGCATCTGTTGCCTCTCGGGTGGGGCCTGGTGCTCTGACTTAAGGAGCGAGGTGGCTTGATACCGTGCGATGAGCCTGCCCTGGGAGTGGGCGATCCGGTTATAGACCCCATCCTTCTGTGTCCTCCTGGCTTTGCGACCTTGGACTGGTAACGTCCCTAACTCTGACTGGGCAGCAGAGGGTCGGTCAGGGAGACCCCACCTCTTTCAGTCTGGTGTCCTGTGAACTGGGCCCAGTTTTGCTCACAGGGGTGATCTTTTATGGGGCGTGGCTGGGGCTCTGGGGAGGGTACCAGGGTCAGCCTTGTGACACTGCTGCCACCTGCACCTCGGCAGGAGGAAGCGCAGCTACAAGCAGGCGGTGAGCGAGCTGGATGAGGACCAGCAGCTGGAGGATGAGGAGCTGCAGCCCCCCAGGAGCAAGACCCCTTCCCCGCCCTGTCCAGCTAACAAGGTGAGCAGACATCCGCCCTCCTTCCGTGCTCCTGCCCCATCCTTGAGTCCTGACCCTGGTCCTCGTCTGCAGGTGGTGCGGCCCCTCCGGACCTTCCTGCACACCGTGCAGAGGAACCAGATGCTCATGACGCCCACCTCAGCCTCCCGCAGCAGCGTCATGAAATCCTTCATTAAGCGCAACACTCCCCTGCGCGTGGACCCTAAGGTGAGGGAGCCCGTGCCAAGCTTTGCTAGAGCTGGGGCAGCATCACTGAAGGCTCCAGTCTGTCCCCTAGGCTACTGAGAGCAGTGTGGGTCTGGGCCAAGGCAGGTGTGGCTTGGCACTGGTTAAAGGCCAGCTCAAGCCTTTGTGGCCAGGGGCTGCCTTGGTTTTTGGGGACTGTCCGGACCTCTTGGCCTCTACGCTGCAGCCTAGAGGCTTGACTGGCGCAGTGTGACCCCTAGGTCGTGGACCTTGGGCACACCCAGGAGGTTGGTCTAGCTGGCCACCGCCGTGCCCGTCCAGCCCCGTAGCCCCAGTGGTTTGAGTGGTTAAGGTGAGGGAGACGTGGACGCGTTCACTCGTTGGGGTAGAGGGCTGGGTGAGCTGCGAGGAGGTGGTGGTGCTGCTGGCGAGAGGGTGCAGGCCCCGAGCAGACTGGCACAGCCAGGAGCCTGGCCTGCTTCCCTGGACGGCCCCCGGCCTGGCATTAACTCTCGGCTTTTCCTTGTCTCCTCTCCTCCACAGTGCAGCTTCGTTGTAAGTAAAGCCTTTCCTGTGCTTGTAACCTAGCTCCACCCAGCACTTACCCGCTGTCGCCCTGTCCTTGTGGAACTGACACCTGTAGAAGCACTAACCTCGGCAGCAGGAGTGTTAAGGGAGATGGGAGGTGGAGGTGAACCAGAGGCGCTGGGTGGCTGGCTGGAGGCATCCAGCAGTTCTGGAGCTGGCCTCCTCCCTCTGCACAGCCTGCCCTCTCTGCCCTTGACTCTGCTCCTATGAGAATGAGTCTCAGAGCCTCCCTGAGGCAGGAGGGAGCAAAGCAGAGAGGCTGTGACCTACGGCTGCTCCCCAGGGCCACAGCTTGAGGTGTTCCCCACAGCCACCTCCCTCCCTGCTCCCCAGCACTGGGCTCCCCCTCAGGGTCTGGGGCTGCGAAGAGAACAGATGAGTCGCCTCCGGTCCCCAAAGCCACTGAGATTTATTGTGTCACACACCTGATTACTGCCTTGTGGGGACAGAGCAGTGGGGGAAACCGAGGTTGAAGGCCGGGTGACAGTGGGACTGTCAGTGGCGGCGTCTGGAAAGAAGGCCACAGAAGCTGTTCTCTTCTCAGATACCTCAGAACTGAGCTGGGCCACCGGCCATGAGCAAGGAGCCACGGAGAGCTGGGACCTGCTGAGCCCGCAGTCCTGGCTCCCTGGGCTCTCCCGAGCTGCAAGGCTGCAGCCCCTTCATTCCTTTAGTTCCCGTTGGCGCTTTGAAGGGGCTCCTACTAGGAGGGCTTCTGCATCCAGCCAAGGGCCTGAGGGCCTGAGCAGCGCTACCTGGGGCTTGGCAGGTCCAGGGGCTTCCCAGCAGCTGGACGCTGGCCTCTGAACTTGCCTCTTGTGCAAGGAGGCTGGTCCCCTCTGGGTGGATGAGGTGACGGTGTGCCTTCCAATAGGCCAGCAAGCAGGCTGTGTGGCCTTAGGCACCTGTTTTTGTGACAGGCGCCTGCTGGGCACCTGGGCCCACAGCAGAGAACCAGACTGAGGCTTGTTCCTCCTGCACGGAACTCCCGTGCCCCACCCAGACTGATCAGAGCCTTGCAGGGCTCATGGGGATGACCGAGAGGCCATCAAGCTGCCCTTTCCTGCTTGGGGAGTCCAGGCCCTTGTACAGAGCACCTAGCGGGTGTGGGAAAGTCCTCTGTTAGGGCCTAGGTAGGTCGCAGGGGCCTTGGGGCCTCTACTTGTTGCCTAACCTTTGGGCCTGAGTTTCTTCAGCTACAAAATGAGGAGACCGAGTTCTCTTCCTGAAGCCTGGATGGACCAGAGAGTAATGCGTGTCAGGCCCCCAGCGCAGGGCTGGGTATGAAGTGGTTGTTTGATAAATGGCAGGACGACTGCTCAGTTGAGACCCCTGGAGGCAGAAGGGGCTGCACAAGCTTTTGGTTTCCTCCCACCCTTTGCGCTGGCCTTGACAGTGGCCTCTGGGGAGCAGGGGCAACCCAGCCCACCTTTGAGGGTGGGGGCAGAGAGGAAACACAGATCCTGTGACATGAACAACTCTTGCGTTCTATAGAATTTACAATGCAGCAGGGTAAGTTCTCTGACTTGTGCTGGGCAATTTTAGCACTCAAGCTTCAGGACAAAACCTGTTTTGCTGAGTCGTGTTGAAAGCAGGGGTCTGGTTGGCTCTTGGGGCAGGAAGAGGGGGTGGTGGCCACTCCAGGTGCCACGTGGCCTTCGCTTCCGAGGTGTTTTCCTTATGGGCAAAGTAAGGGATGGGACCTGGTGGGGGAAGCGGGGTGGAGGTCCGGCCTCCTGCTGGTCTTCCCTGGTCTGGGCGGTGGGAGAGTCGGGGGCCTGCCAAAGGCCCCCCACTCCCTCCCCATGGGGGTCTCCCGAAGGCCAGCGTCTTCCTCCAGGCCCTTCCCGCACCCAGCTTCGCTTCTATGGCTCATGGTCATCTCTCCTTCCTTCCGTTCCTCTCTCCATCTTTAAAAAAAAACTTTCACTAAAAAAATTATACAGTAAAACTTACGCTAAAAATTATCATCCAGTAAAATCTATGCTTTGTACAAGTGTGGACTAAGTAACCACTACACAATTGGGATCCTGAACAGTTCCATCACCCACAAAGATCCCTGCCCCCACCTGTAACCCCTGTTCTCCATCACCATAGTTTTGTCTTTCGAGAATGTCATATAAATGGAATCAAACAACGTGTGACCTTTTGAGATGAGCTCCTTTCACTCAGCATAATGCTTTTGAACCCGCCTAAATCGTTACATTTGAATTGAGTGTCTTGTAGCCAGCGTATAGTTGAGCTGGGTTTTGTTTTGTTTTTTAAATCTATTCTGACATTGTCTTCTATCATTTTTGGTGATAGGTTTGGATTTCAATTAGTAATTGCTCTAGGCATCACTTAACTTTCACAATCACTTTTGTTTTTTTATTTTTTCATCTTTTTAAAGATTTTATTTTTCCTTTTTCTCCCCAAAGCCCCCGGTACGTAGTTGTATATTTTAGTTGTGGGTCCATCTAATTGTGGCATGTGGGACGCTGCCTCAGCATGGCTTGATGAGTGGTGCCATGTCCACGCCCAGGATCCGAACTGGTGAAACCCTGGGCCGTGGAAGCAACTTAACTACTTGGCCAGGGGCCGGCCCCGACAATCACTTTTAGAATCAGTCTCTTACCAGTTCAGTTGGAATGTAGGCAGCCTACCCTCCCCACCGTATGCTGTCATTGTCACATGTATTACATCTCCATACATTGATCACCCTGTCAGATAGTGTTACAATTTTTGCCTTCAACTGTCAAACATTTTAAAGAACTCAAGAGGAGAAGAATAATGTTGATATTTACCTGGATATTTACCATTCCTCTTGTCCTTCCTTCATTCCTGAGGTCTCACATTTCCTGCTGGTACCATTGCTCTTCTATCTGGAGAACTTCCTTCGGCAATTCTTTGAGAACAAGTCTGCTGGCAACACATCCTCTACTTTCCTTCATTTGAGAAAGGCTATTTCCCTTCATTTCTTTCTTTTTTTCTTTTTTTTTAAAGATTGGCCCTGAGCTAACATCTGTTACCAATCTTCTTTTTCTTTTCTTCTTCCCAAAGTCCCCTATTACGTAGTTGTGTATTCTAGTTGTGGTCCTTATAGTTCTGCTTTATGGGATGCTGCCTCAGCGTGGCTTGTTGAGCAGTGCCAAGTCTGTGCCCGGGATCCGAACTGGCGAAACCCTAGGCCGCCGAAGCAGAGCATGTGAACTTAACTGCTCCACCATGGGGCTGGCCCTCTCCATTTCTGAAGGATATTTTCACTGATATAGATGGAGTTCTGGATTAGCAGTTCTCTCCCCTCCGCACTTTAAAGATGTTGGGCCACTTCCTTCCAGCTCCAGTTTCTGATGAGGGATCTCCAGTCACTCAAATCATTGCTCCCAGTAGATAATGTGTCTTTTTCTGTGGCTGCTTTTGAGATTTTTTTCCCCTTTGTATTAAGGTTTTAGCAGTGTGATTATGATGTGACTGAATATGAGTTTCCTTGGGTTTATCCTGTTTGGGTTTTGATGACCTTCTTGAATCTGTAGATTTATGTCTTTTACCAAACTTGGGGTGTTTTCAGCCATTATTTCTTCAATTTTTTTTTCAGTATCTCATTCCTCTCCATTGTGGGATGACAGGGACACGAATGATAGACTTTTTGGTGTCGTCTCGCTCTTCCCTCAGGCTGTTAATTTTTCTCCAATATCTTTTTCTCTATGTTTAGATTAGATAATTTTATTGATTTATTTTCATGTTTCCTGACATGTGTCTTCTCCATTCTTCTCTTGGACCCAGTCACTGAATTGTTTTTTTAATTGAGGTCATGATAGTTTACAAAACTGTGAAATTTCGGTTGTACGTTATTATTTGTCTGTCACCATATAAGTACTCCACTTCACTCTTTGTGCCCACCCCTCAACCCCCTTTCCCCTGGTAACCACTGAACTGCTCTCTTTCTCCGTGTATTTGTTTGTCTTCCACATATGAGTGAAATCGTATGGTGTTTGTCTTTCTCTGTCTGGCTAATTTCAATTAACATAATACCTTCAATGTCCATCCATGTTTTCGAAAATGGGATGATTTTATCTTTTTTTATGCCTGAGTAGTATTCCATTATGTATATATATATATATATATATATATCATATCTTCTTTATCCAATCAATCATCAGTTGATGGGCACTTGAGTTGATTCCACGTCTTGGTTATTATGAATCATGCTGCAGTGAACAAAGGGGTGCATAAGTCACTTTGCATTGATTTCAAGTTCTTTGGATAAATACCCAGTAGTGGGATAGCTGGGTCGTATGGTATTTCTATTTTTAGTTTTTTGAGGAATCTCCATACTGTTTTCCATAGTGGCTGCACCAGTTTGCATTCCCACCAGCAGTATATGAAGGTTCCTTTTTCTCCAACATTTGTTATTTTTGTCTTGGTGTTTATACCCGTTCTCACAGGTATAAGGTGATATCTTAGTGTACTTTTGATTTGCGTTTCCCTGATGATTAGTGATGTGGAATATCTTTTCATGTGACTGTTGGCCATCTGTATATCTTCTTTGGAGAAATGTCTGTTCATATCCTCTGCCCACTTTTTGATTGGGTTGTTTGCTTTTTTGTTGTTGAGTTATGCGAGTTCTTTATATATTTTGGAGATTAACCCTTTGTTGGCTATATGATTTTCAAAATTTTCTCCTAATTTCTGGGTTGTCTTTTCGTTTGGTCCTGGTTTCCTTTGCCTTGCAGAAGCTCTTCAGTCTGATGAAGTCCCACTTGTTTTTCTTTTGTTTCCCTTGTCTGAGTAGATATGGTGTTCAAAAAGATCCTTTTAAGACTGATGTCAAAGAGTGTACTGCCTATATTTTCTTCTAGAAGTTTTATGGTTTCGGGTCTTACCTTCAAGTCTTTGATCTATTTTGAGTTTATTTTTGTGTATGGTGAAAGACAATGGTCTACTTTCATTCTTTTGCTTGTGGCCGTTCAGTTTTCCTGGCACCGTTTATTGAAGAGACTTTCCTTTCACCATTGTACATTCTTAGCACCTTTGTTGAAGATTAGCTGTCTATAGATGTGTGGTTTTATTTCTGGGCTTTCAATTCTCTTCCTTTGCCCTGTGTGTCTGTTTTTGTACCAGTACCATGCTGTTTTGATTATTATAGCTTTGTAGTATATTTTGAATTCAGGGGTTGTGATGCCTCCAGCTTTGTTTTTTGTTCTCAGGATTGCTTTGGCTATTCGGAGTCTTTTGTTGCCCCATATGAATTTTAGGATTCTTTGTTCTATTTCTGTAAAGAATGTCATTGGGATTCTGATAGGGATTACATTTAATCTGTAGATTGCTTTAGGTAGTTACGGACATTTTAACTATGTTTATTCTTCCAATCCATGTGCATGGAATGTCTCCATTTCTTTCTGCCTTCATCTATTTCTTTCAGTGATGCCTTATAGTTTTCATTGTATAAGTCTTTTACCTCCTTGGTTAAATTTATTCCTAAATATTTTATTTTTTTGTTGCTATTAAAAATGGGATTGTAGCCTTGACTTCTCTTTCTTTTAGTTTGTTATTAGAGTATAGAAATGCAACTGATTTTTGTAAGTTGACTTTGTACTCTGCAACTTTGCTGTAGTTGTTGATTATTTCGAATAGTTTTCTGATGGATTCTTTAGGATTTTCTATATAGAGAGTCATGTTGTCAATAAACAGCGAGTTTCACTTCTTCATTGCCTATTTGGATTCCTTTTCTTTCTTTTTCTTGCCTACTTGCTCTGTCCAAAACCTCCAGTACTATGTTGAATAGGAGTGGTGAGAGTGGGCACCCTTGTCTTGTTCCTGTTCTCTGTGGGGTGGCTTTCAGTTTTTGCCCATTGAATGTGATGTTGGCTGTGGGTGTGTCATATATGGCCTTTATGGTGAGGTATTTTCCTTCTGTACCCATTTTATTGAGAGTTTTTATCATAAATAGATGTTGCGTCTTCTCAAGTGCTTTTTCTGCATCTATTGAGATGATCATATGGCTCTTCTTCCTCATTTTGTTAATGTCCACCCACTGAATTTTTAAGTTCAATTATTGTATTTTTAGTTCCAAAATTTCCATTGTATTCTTCTTTAGATCATCTGCTTGCTGAGATTTTCTGTTTTTCCAATTGTCTTAAGAATGTTTGTGATTACTTGTTGAAGCATTTTTATAACACGTGCTTTCAAGTCTTTGCCAGCTAATTCCAGCATCTGTCATCTTGGCATTGGTGTCTGTTGACTGTCTTTTCCCACGAGAGTTGAGATTTTCCTGGTTCTCCGTATGCTAAGACTTTTGCGTTACATCCTAGGCGTTTCGGATATTACATTATGAGGTTCTGAGTTTAAATCTGATGGAGAACGTTCATATTTTCCTTCACCACCCCCCCCCCCCCGACCTGGTTTGGTTCAGACTGCAGGTTCCACCCCACCTTCTGTGGCGTGTGGTTCCAAGGTTAGTTCAGATCTCAAAGCCTGTTTTTTTGCAGTGCTGTTAGATCTGTCCCAGGTGTGCCAGCCAATGGTCGGTTGTGGGATCTGGCAGCTGGTCTGTGAGTTTAGTTCTCTAAGTTTTCAGTGTGACAGGGTCAGAGCCTTGCATCTCCAGCTTGGGGCTGAGCCCAGGAGTTCATAAATAGCCCTGTGTATCATTTTCTCGATCTTTCCAGTACTTTCCGCTTCTCTGGGGATCCCCCCTTTCTGTCCTCCAGCCGGGAAGCTGGGGCTCTGGTTACCCTGTTCTGCTGCATGCTTCCATGACCGCGTCCAGGGCCACCGTGTGGGGAGACAGAGAAAGCAAAGAGCGACAGTGTTTTCCCAGCCTTTTGCAATCACAGCTCCACAGTGTGGAGAAGAAGCTTCTCCTTCCTCAGAATTTTGACTCTGCAGGTTCCTGTAACTGCTGCCATCCCGTTGTCACAGGATTGCTTGTAGACTTGGGCACGGGAGAAAGGAACAAAGGAAAAACCAGAAATGGAGTTTCTGCGTTCTCTGAGCATTGGATCTTCCGTTTCCACTCCTTGAGTCAGAACTAGAGGGCTGTTCTCAGACTCCTGCCTGTCTGCACCCCAGCGATCCCTGTAGGGTTTCCATTGAGTTCAGGCTGGAGGGAAAAAAATGGTAAACTGACTGCTGCTTCAAGGTCTGATCTTCTTCCCTGATCTGCCTTCTGTCGTTGACTTGGCAGAGGCCTCAACCCACTGCTCCATGCCTTCTGCTGGGTCTCATAGCCACATTCAGTGGGCGAGACGGAGTGGGGTGAGTCTACGCCATCCTACCCATAACCAGCTCTCTTCTCTCCATCGTTAGGATTGTAATACCTTGGGGCTGGATTTCCCGGTGGGAATAAAAAGGTCAGAGGTCAAGGGGAAATGGACAGTAACTAGTGCAGAGACAGGGGGGCCCATGGGTGGCTGAGCCCAGAGATGGGAGTCTCATGGGAGCCAGGTTGGGGTGGTGGGTGAGGAGCCTCTAGGCCGGGTCCCAGCTTCCACCCTCATCCCCTGACCATTCCGGGGTAAAGCAGTGGTCTCATCCTTGGCCAGGGGGCCTGGATCCCCTGTCTGTTTCGCTGCTTGCCCCCTGCTATTGCCGTGCTCCTGGGGCTTTCTGGGCCTGCGGAGGAGGGGGTCCCAGCATTGATCTGCACAACCAACTGAAAAAGATTGTTTTTAAAATAAATATGTAGCCCTATCACGGGAAGTTTGGAAAATAAAGGAAAAAATACCATCCCTAGTCTGTCTCGCCAGCCTGTGGTAACCTCTGTTAGCATTTGGCAATATCTTCTTTTATTTTTTTCCCACTCTTGTGAAATAGTTGATATATACAAGAGTGTGTGTGTGTGTATACACACAGTATGAAAGTTATAAAGCATAATAATAATAAACACTGTATACCCACTGCCTCCTTAAATAGAACATTAACCATAATTGTCAGCGCTGTCTTTCTGTCCCTTCCCAATCTCATTCTTCATTTTCTTTTCACATGAACTTTTATGTTGTTATAGTCAGAGCATACATCCAATTTTGAACCTGGTTTTTGTGCTGCCTATGACTTGGCAGGGCTCAGTCAAGTGCACTTGGGACTCAGGCCCTTGGGAGGCCTTTGGGAGGGACTGAAGCCCCAGGCCTCAATCTGAGTGAGGATGGAGCCGTCTTTGGGGCCAGCTCTGCCTCCCAGAAGCTGTCTGATGCTGCTGCTTGTCTGTCTGGGGGCGATGGGGGCCGCTGGGTAGCCTCTGGGGCTGGGAGGTTGTCCTGGGCCAGCCACCTCCCTGGGCCAGCGCCGGGCTGTCCTCGCTCACGCTCCCGCCCCGCCCAGGAGAAGGAGCGGCAGCGCCTGGAGAACCTGCGGCGGAAGGAGGAGGCAGAGCAGCTTCGCCGGCAGAAGGTGGAGGAGGACAAGCGGCGGCGGCTGGAGGAGGTGAAGCTGTAAGTGGTCTGGCTCCCAGTCCCCGGCCTGCCCCGGCCTCGGCTGGGCTCCTCACGACCACCCTGTGCCCACAGGAAGCGTGAGGAGCGCCTGCGCAAGGTGCTGCAAGCTCGGGAGCGGGTGGAGCAGATGCAGGAGGAGAAGAAGAAGCAGATCGAACAGAAGTTTGCTCAGTTCGACGAGAAGTCTGAGAAGGTGCGAGCCTTGGGCTGGCGGGTGGCCAAGCTTCGGAGTGGGCTATACACGCTGGGCCCAAGCGTGTCAGACTTGGTGGCCCCAGGGTTAGGACTGGACCTCTCTGGAAGTCCTGGGTTTGCTGTCCTGAACCCCTCTCCTGTCTGTCCCATGGGCCCTGGAGTCTGTTCTGAGCCAGGCGGAGGGTGGACGGCCTCTGCTGTGGGCTGAGTGGCAGCCCTATGCGAGTGGGTGGTCTGACGCTCCTGGGTAGGCTGTTGCTCCGGGCAGGACTGGTTTCGGGTACGCCCTCCCCTGGGGTGTGGGGAGCAAGCCTGGTTCGCAGGGGCAGAGTCCTGGGCCTCACTCTGTAGAGTTGAGTAAGGAGGCTGCTCCAGCGGGCACATATGGGTGGGCTCTGCAGGCCAAGGAGGAGCGGCTGGCCGAGGAGAAGGCCAAGAAAAAGGCAGCAGCCAAAAAGATGGAGGAGGTGGAGGCACGCAGGAAGCAGGAGGAGGAGGCGCGGAGGCTGAGGTGGCTGCAACAGGTATGAGTGCAGGTGGGCAGAGGGGCTTGGGCATCACGGAAGAGCAGGAGAAGGACAGACACTCCCTCGGCCCCCTGAGGACCGCTGGGCACGCCCACTCTGTGGGGTTGATCCTGGTGGATCTTGTTGCTTCAGGCCCAGGGGAGGTTCAGTGCACGCCTTGGAGATGGGGTTGGTGACAGTAACCCGCCCCCTGTTTTCTGTAGAGGTGGCAGTTTGAGGGTTAAGTGCATGGTCTCTGGAGCCAGACTTCCAGTCTCATTCTACCATTTATTAGCTGTGTGACTCTGGGCAGGTTACTTGACCTCTCCGTGCTTTGGTTCCTCCAGGTAGCCCTGGTATATACTTGATAGGGTTGTTGTGAGGGTTGAATGTTCTGCCTATGAGAGTCGGGACCTACCTCTTCCTGGGAATTGTCAGTCTTAGGACCGTAGGGGACACAAATCTGGCGTTAGGGGTTATCATACTAATGGCTAAGATTTATTGAGTTTTTACTACATGCCAGGCACTGTTCTAAGTGTTATTTGTATAAACTCAACAACTTCGTGAAGGGTGGGTATTACTCTTGTTCTCGTTTTATCGATGGGGAAACTGGGGCCAGAGACCTTAAGCAGCTTGCCCAGTGTCACACAGCTTGTGAGTCTGGCTTGAGAGTCTATACCCATAAACACTAAATATGGTGCAGCAAAAGAAGTTGTCAGAAGATGCCTTCTTGGGCCGGTGGTGGTGATTCTGTTTGGAGCCTCACTGGGGGGAGTCCCTCAGCTTAGCCCCTGCCGTTCTCGGATGCCAGAGGAGTCTGGGCTGCCGGGTGGAAGCAGGCCCTCCGGCCAGCCTCGCCTCCCTCCCTCCCCGACCTCCCTCCTGCTTCTCTCACCCACGCCTGGCCTGAGGGCCCTGCCCTTTGCTCTTGGTTTGCAGGAGGAGGAAGAGCGGCGGCACCAGGAGCTACTGCAGAAGAAGAAGGAGGAGGAGCAGGAGCGGCTGCGGAAGGCGGCCGAGGCCAAGAGGCTGGCGGAGCAGCGCGAGCAGGAGCGGCAGAGGGAGCAGGAGCGGCAGAGGGAGCTGGAGCGGCAGAAGGAGCTGGAGCGGCAGAAGGAGCAGGAGCGGCAGAAGGAGCAGGAGCGGCAGAAGGAGCAGGAGCGGCAGAAGGAGCAGGAGCGGCTCCAGGCCGAGAGGTGAGGGAGCCCTGGCTGGCCAGGCTGGTGGGCCAACCCGCTATCATCCCACCTGTCCTCCTGCGCCTAGATGAGAGACAGGTGTGGCTGTCACCTTCGCTTGGGGGTTTGTAAAAGAAGAACAGACTTTTTTCTTGGCTCCAAGCCCAGAGGCCCGCAGCAGGCAGACCATCCAAATAAGGCTCGTAGGCTACTGGAGATGCATGGAGTGGTCCATGGGGTCTCTCGGGGCTTTGTTGGTTCTGCCTCCAGCCAGGTGTGTGACCCCTTTGGTTCACTTTTCCTCAGCTGACACAAGGGGGGCTCCTAGGCTCCATATTTCTCTCCGTGATCCCTGTGGGCATCTGGCAGGGAGTTCTTCGTGGCCATACGCTGTGGTGCAGTTCAGGGCCTCCAGCATCTATGGCCCCGCCCACTAAACGTGCCTCCTCTGGTGGTGACGACTCGGGTTGCCCCCCACCAACATTTCCTGACTGTCCCCCGTTGGGAACCACGGCAGATGAGCCCTGAGGCTTCCAGCTCTTGGACGCAGTGGTCTCTGCGCAATAGGCAAGAATTCCCCATCTAGTTCCACATGCGTTTCTCCGGGGGCTCCTGTGTGACTGGTTGTGCTGGCGTCTGGGGATGCCATCGAGGCTGAGCCACAGTCACTGTTGGCCGGGAGACACGTGGGATGATGCGCCTGTGTTGACATGTGGATGTACCCAAACCCCCGCCCAGCGGCTGCCTCTCTCCTGCCTCCACCTCCTGGAAAGCACTAGGCAGCACTTTTCCCCGTGTCCGTCTTTGTGGTGGTTGCGGGCCCAATGGAGAAGTGGGGAGTCACAGCCAGAGGGCTGGGCTGCGTCAGGGCTGTCTCCTGGTGCTCATTGATTGACGCAAAGGGGTCCTTGGGCCTGTGGGCAGGGTCGGAGAGAGGAGCCTGGGAGCTGGACAGAGTGTGGGTAGGTGGCAGCTGATGTGGTTTTAGAATTGGATGTGTGCTGGGCAGTGCCAGAGGCCTCAAGGGGTGACGATGTGATGGTCATAATAGTTGGCAGCTTTGGAGGGTACCGAGCTACACGCTTTGCACACATTTCCTTGTTTAATCCTCGCTTGACGGCTCCTGTGGTATAGGAACCAGCAGCTCCACTTCCCAAAGGGGGCAATAGGTTCAGAGAAGTTGAATGACCTGTTTAAAGTCACGAGCTAGTCAGTGGAGGTGGCTCCAGAGCCCATGAACAGCCCTCCCCTGCTTCACGCCAGGCTTGGAGCTGAGCGTCTGCCCTGCGGGTTGGGACGATTGGCGGTGACTCCGTGAACTCATGTAATTCTCACGGTGACTCTGGGGGAAGGCATCGTGATCTCCATTGCACAGATCAGACTGAGGCTCAGAGACCTCAGTTGTGTGGAAGAGTGGAGGCCAAATTTGGTGGACTCCACAGCTGAGTGCTCCTTACACCCTCGGGTATGCCCTCTCCCAGCCCTTCGGGCACAAGTGCAGCAGCTGGCTCTTAGCTGGTCTGCCCATTTCTGCCGTCCCGTCTTCTACAGCGTGTGCCGGTGGGCCTGGCTTCCCTGGCAGGGATGGGAACAGGGCCAGGGCTCGGCTCCCTGCCCTGACAGGCCCTTGCTCCGTCCTCAGGGAGCTGCAGGAGAGGGAGAAGGCCCTGCGACTCCAGAAGGAGCGGCTGCAGAGGGAACTGGAGGAGAAGAAGAAAAAGGTAAAGGGAGCCGGGCCGGGGGCTCGCACGGGGTCTGCGCTGAGCTTCGAGCTGGGGAGCCCTGACCTGGTGCAGGAGCTGCCTTGATGCGTGGGGTTGGCGTGGGGGAAGGGAGAGCACACACAGGCTTGCTAACACCCCCGCTGGCCTCTGTGTCCCAGGAGGAGCAGCAGCGCCTGGCTGAGCAGCGGCTGCAGGAAGAGCAGCAGAAGAAAGCGAGGGAGGCTGCGGCGGCCAGCAAAAGCCTGAACGTGACCGTGGACGTGCAGGTGAGACGTGGGCACTGGAGCCGAGAGGCCGCCCAGTACCGATTGTTCTCTTCCCAGTAGCTGGAGGCACAGGGTGTGTGTTTGTGTATACACGTTGACTATATATGTTATAAGAAAAGAAAGGATTCATTGGCCCAGTTGTTTTTGCTATTTTTGATACATATATTCTTTCTTATCCTAAAAGGAGAATTTGTTTAAAAAACAAACCTAAACTTTATAAGAGTATAGAGTAATAGAAAGTTACTCTCAGAGGAAAACTCTAAATCTGGTGTATATCTTTCTATATTTTTACACATGTAAACATTTTATACACACACACCTAGTTTTAAATGGGCACAGACTACACATACAGTCTTGGTCTGTTTGGGCTGCTGTAACAAACTACCCCGGGCTGGGTGGCTTATACAACGTTTGTCAATCACATTTCTGGAGGCTGGAAGTCAAGGTCAAGGCGCTGGCACATTCAGTGTCTGTTGAGAGCCCTCCTCCTGGACATAGATGTCCATGTGTCCCCACATGTCGGAACAGGAGAGGGAGCTCCTGGGGTCTCTTTTTCTGAGGGCACTAATTCTGTTCACGAGGGCTCCACCCCCATGACCTAACCACCTCCCAAAGGCCTCACCTCCACGTTTTGGTGGGATTCAAACATTTAGTGCATAATACATACGATTTGGCAGCTTGGTTTTTTTCTTCCCTTTTTTTCTTTCATTTAGTATTTTGTAGACATCTGTCTACTTCAGCACTTGTAAATCTCTTATTTTTGATGGCTGTGTACCAGCTAGTTGCACCAGAATTCCTTTAGCCAGCCCCTGTCGGTGAGCATTTAGACTATTTCCATTTTAATGCTGTTACAGAGTGTAGCACAGGCACGTGCTGCTCAACGACGGGGCACGTTCTGAGAATTGGTGGTCAGGCGATTGTGTCATTGTGCGAACATCCTACAGTGCACTGACACAAACCTAGGTGGTGTAGCCTACTACACACCTCGGTTGTGTGGTGCTCGTCTTATGGCACCACCATCTGTCATTGACCGAAGTGTTATGCCGTGCATGGCTGTGTGAGAAAGGTTTTCTTTGCTGCATAGTTTAAGATGTTGAAAGCGTCGGGGTGAGCTGGATGGTCCTCTATAATGGATGTTTACAATTACAATCGTGGAGTACCCACAGGGGAACCCGGGAGCTGTTCAAGGGTGACACACTGACCTAGAAGAAGGTTTGCAACTTACTTTAAGATGAAAAGGAAGATACAGAGTTGTGTATGTGGTGTGACTTTTTTAAATTAAAAAGTGACCCACGGGCTGTTTTATTTTTCCTTTGAAATGAGGGAGGCGACCAGAGCCCCAGCGTCTTCAGTGGTAAGAGATGGGGAGTGCAGGGGAGGGGGAGCTGACAGCCATGTCATCTTTTCCAGTCTCCAGCTTGCACCTCATATCAGATGACTCCACAAGGGCACAGGGCTCCCCCCAAGATCAACCCGGATAACTACGGGATGGATCTGAACAGCGATGACTCCACTGATGACGAGGCTCATCCCCGGAAGCCTATCCCCACCTGGGCCAGAGGTAAGCAGGGCCCAGAGCTCCCCAGGACACCTGGGTCCTCACTTGTGACTTCTTGGGCCTTGGAGGGAGTGGCCCAGCTGCTGCAGGTGTCAGGGGCTGTCGTGCCTGTGGGCTGGCAGCTTGATGTGCTGGCTCAAGAAAGCAGCATCGTGCCTCGGGATGCGCCCAGGGAAGGATGGGCACCCTGTGGCCAGGGAGCTCATCTGAAGACCAGATCTATAAGGTTGGGCACCTTTGTTCAATACAACAAATGTATTAATTTTCAGCTGGCCATGGGCAGGCATGGTGTTGGGTGTCACGGCTGGGGCTCTGGGCCCCTCCTTGGAGTCCTGCCCAGCAGGACCCAAATAAGCAGCCTGGGGTGGGAACAGAGCCAAGAGTGGTAACAGGGTTCAGGCAACCATTAAGAGCTGGAGCTGGGGGTTCCAGCCAGTGGGGAGGCAGGAAAGTCTGGGGCCTGGGTGGGGGCACTTGAGCAGGATTTGTCCCTGGAGTTTACCATTCTAACAGGAGTGTTGGGTAGGCATGACTGAGCTGCCTCAGGCCTGGGTGCAAGGCCTGCCGGAGTGGAGTGGGGGCCAGTGCATACAGTGGGTGCTTCACAGAGTTTGCTGAGCTGGGGGCCAGGGTGGGGTGCAAGCTCACTCCCCAGAGGGAAGGGCCCACAACCCCACAGGGGCTCAGCTCTCCACAGAAGACAACTTGCTTTCGTAAGATTCTCTTCATTCGAACCCCGCAGTAACTGGAATCTGACTTAGTCTCCTTAACTGCAGTCATCAAGTCAGTCGGGAGGTGGCAGCTGGCAGGGGTCAGCATGGCCAGGGAGCCCCGTGGCCGGCAAAGCCACCTAATCATAGTCGACCTTCGCCAGCCTGCTTAAACTCTGTTTTCTCATCTGTGAAATGGGGTGATAATAGGACCCAGCTGAGAAGGGTTATTGAGGAGGAAGTGAGTTAGTGTAGGAAGGCCTGGTGCAGAGTGAGTGCTAGGTACTCCTTCTGCCTCCTGATCCCCCAGGGTCCTCCTCAGCCTCACTGGCAGAGCTTCCCTCCCCCCCGCCCCGCCCCCACAGCCCAGAATCCCCCTCAGCCTGCTCCCTGCCCCGTGGGGTCTGTGGGCTGATGAGGTAAATAGCTCACCAAGCAGTTGAGGCTTCAGTTCTGGAGCTAGACCTGTCTTCACACCCCAGCTCTGCCAGTTACTAGCTTTATAAAGTGGGGAGAATAAAGGACGTGCCTCCCAGGTGGTTGTGATGATAAGGTCCTGTGGCGAGGGCTCAGCCGAGTGCCTGGCCCATGTGAGCTCCTGACGACCTGTGTTCAGGCTAAGCTGCCAGAGGATGGCAGTAGGAACGTGCAGTAAGAGCACTGTCAGTGTTTGGTGCTGGGCTGGGAGGTGGAGGGCTCTGAGACGGGCTGATATGGCAGGAGGTGGAGTATGCTGGGGTAGAGAGGGTGGCAAGGGCTCTGTGGGTGGTGCTGGCGGATGGGGAGGCTCATGGAGAGCCCCAAGGCCATGACCGGGCCCTCTGTTCCCCTCCAGGCACCCAGCTCAGCCAGGCCATCATCCACCAGTACTACAACCCCCCGAACCTTCTGGAGCTCTTTGGAACCATTCTCCCGCTGGACTTGGAAGACATCTTCAAGAAGAGCAAGCCCCGCTACCACAAGCGCACCAGCTCCGCCGTCTGGAACTCGCCGCCCCTGCATGGCAGCAGGGTCCCCAGCAGCCTGACCTACAGCCTGAAGAGGCACTGAGGCGGGCCCACGAGCCTTCTTGGCAGTCTCAGCCCCTGTCTGTCTGTATGTCCGTCTCTCTGTTGGTCTGGTGTCCTCCTGCCTGGTCTTCTGTCTCCAAGGGTTTGGTCATGTGTATATAAATATCCTCTATGTGCTGCGGTGGGTAGTGGCCCAGGCCTGTTTGGAGGCTGCGTTTGGTGGGGTTTTGGGGAAGAACCAGGCCCAGCCCCGTCTGGCCCACAGGCGGCACTCTGTAAATAGATTGTTATAATTCAGCTGAATTTTAGCCTCTAGTGTTTGAGAGCTAGGTTAATAAAGTCTATTCCTTCAAGCCTGCTGTGGGTATCGTGAAGACTGGGGCCTCAGCAGAATGCCGTGGATCCTGGCCCTGCAGCCGTGTGTCTCCGGCCCCTGCGTGGGCTGGAGGACCAAGGCACTGTTCCGTCTCTTGGATGTGCTTCAAGGTCACCTGGGTTCCACCGCCAGAGATGATGTCGTGGTGATTCTGATGCCATCCCTGGACAGCCCTGAGAAACACGTCAGTTCCTTTCCCGATGGGGCAGGTGAAGATACTTCCTTTCCTCCGGGAGCTCCCTGTTTGTAAAGGGGGCTTGTTCAGTGGGAAAGACCTGGGGTTGAGGTCAGGAGAACTGGGCTCTTGGCACAGCTCTGCCACTTAAGACAGTCCCTCAGTCCCTCCGAGCCTCAGGCTCCGCCTTTGCTGCACGGATCGTGAAAGGACTTGGGAACGAGTATGTGCTGCTGAAGGGGGAGGTCTGATTAGAAAGGAGATGTCTCTAGAAACTACCTTGGGACCAGTGCTTACAAGCAGTCGAGTTATTTCTCCAACAAAACCAGGCAGCTGCTAATTAAATGCTTAGTGGAAGCTGGCCCTGGCCCTGGTCCTGCCCGATAGCTGCCAGCTGTGTTGTAAATCTCTGACGGCCCCCTCCTTCTCATTTGCTGCTCCAGCCCCTGGAACAGGGGTTGGCAAACTGTGGCCTGTGGACCAAATCAAGCCACAGTCAGTTTTTGTCAAGTTTTATTGGAACCCACCCAATAGAAACAAATGCCTGTTGTCTCTGGCTGCTCTGCTGAGGGCAAAGCTAAGTAGTTGCAACAGAGGCCTCATGGCCCACCAAGCTGAAAATACTTACTATGACCCTTTACAGAAAGTTTGGTGACCCCTGCTTTAGGACTGAATAAAGGCTAAATACAACAGTATTTTAAAAAATGGGGAAACAGTGACACACACAACAGGCTGAAATCTAGAGGATTCCACCCATGCAAAGAAAAGTGTTTTACGGTTCATTCAACTGTGGAGCACAATTCAAATTTATCCCATACATTCTCTGACTGGAAACTATTGTGTTGAGTCAACTGGTGAGTGTCTTTGCCTAAAGCCACAATGTTAAGATATTACCTGTAAGCATATTTATGTAGTGTGTTGGAGAAGAAGTTGTTATTCAGCAACAGGTAGTCAGAGTTGTTCTGCATCTTCGTCAGCACTTGGTATTGTCAGCATTTCTAATTTTAGCCATTCTAATTGATGTGTCGTGAAATCTCATTGTGATTTTTTTTTTTGAAGATTTTAATTTTTCCTTTTTTCTCCCCAAAGCCCCCCAGTACATAGTTGTATATTCTTCGTTGTGGGTCCTAGTTGTGGCATGTGGGACGCTGCCTCAGCATGGTTTGATGAGCAGCACCATGTCCGCGCCCAGGATTCGAACCAACAAAACACTGGGCCGCCTGCAGCAGAGCACGAACTTCACCACTCGGCCACGGGGCCAGCCCCAATCTCATTGTGATTTTAATTTACGTTTCCCTAATTGTGGAGGACGGTGAACATCTGTTCGTGTACTCATTTGCCATCTCTGTGTCTTTGGTGAAGTGTCTGCTCAAGTCTTTTGTTTATTTTTAAATTGGCTTGTTTGTTTTCCTACTGTTTGATGGATACAAATCCCTTGTCAGACATGTACTTTGCAGTATTTTCTTCTAGTTTGCAGCTTGCCTCTTCATTCACTTAACAGTGTTTTTCTTAGAGCAAAAATTTTAATTTTGGTGAAGTCCAATTTATCAATTCTTTTCTTTTATGGATCATGCTTTTTGGTGTCATGTCTAAGAAATCTTTGTCTAGCCTTGGGTCTTGAAGATGTTTTTCCTATATTTTCTTCTAAATATTTTACAGTTTTACAAATTACAGTTAGATTTATGATCTACTTTGAGTTAATTTTGTTTAAAGTGTGAGGTTTATATTTTTTGTTTACTTGTTTACTTGTTTTTGGGGGCAATATGGATGGATGTCCAGTTGTTCCAGGACCATTTTCACAGTCAGAAATTGAAATTAAGAAACAATGCAATTTATAATAATGTCCAAAATTATCACAGTCCTAGGAATAAATTTGACAAAAGACGTGAAGGCGCTGTACAGCAAAATCTGTAAAACATTGCTGAGAGAAATGAAGTTAATGAAGACGCGGATGGGATATGTGCAGTGTTCCTGGAGTGGAAACTTAATTTTCTTAAGATGTCTATTTCCTCCCAATGGATCTATATGCAATGCAATTGCAACCAATGTCCAAATAGACTTTTTTGGGTAGAAGTGTGTGAAAAATCTGGTTTCAAAGTTTAACTGCAAAGGATCTACAGTAGCTAAAACAACTTTGAAAAATAAGAATAAATTTGGAGCGGCTACTCTACGTAACTCCAAGACTTATTACAGAGCTACAGCAGTGAGGACAGTCTGGTATTGGAGTTGAGACAGACAGACAGACCCATGGAACCATATAGAGTCCAGAAACGGAGCTACGTCTACACGGCCACTTGGTTTTTGACACAGGTGGAAAGGCAATTCAGTGCAGGAAGGGTAATTTTTTTGATAAATCGTCTTGGAACAAGTGGATATATTAAAAACTCTCTGATCCTTCCTCACACCATACATCAGATTCATTCACGGTGGATCATAATCCTAAAAAAAAAAGCTGAAAATATAAAACGCTTAGAAGAAAACAGGACAAAATCTTAGAGTCTCTGTGTTTGGCACAGATTTCTCACACACGACACAAAAAGTAGGAATTATGAAAGAAAAAGTCAATCAAAATTTAAAATGTTTTGCTCTTTAAAGTCACTGTTACTCAGCATCTTCTGCCTTTTCTCCCGGCCGAGAGTGGGGTGGTACAGATAACCTATCCTCCCCTATTCCCGGGAAGAGAACTGGGAATGACCTGCACCACCTGGTTGGCGTGAAGATGAAGGAAACAGGCTCGTCTAGGCTGTCTCTCTCTTTGGTGGGACCCATCCATGAATGCCAACCGCACCTCCTTGCCTACCTGACACTCTTCCTCTTTTCAGGCCTCAGCTAGTTACCTGCCCCACAAGGCTTCCCTGTCTCCCTCAGGGAGACTAAGGCATGGCTTCTTTCAGGTGCCATCTGGGCTAGTGCTGCAGTGAGCCGGGGGCCAAGGGCATTGCCTTCAACTTAGTCTGCTGAGCAACAGTGCATGCTGGGTAAGCTCAGCTTGGGCAAGACCCATGCCGCCTCTGCTCCTTCTGGGCTTCCATGATGCACTTTCCTCCAGAAGGTTTAGGAAAGAAGGGGGAGCAGTTGTGAGAAGGGAAGCCGGCTGTAACCTATATTTCAAAAGTTTGTAAATTCTACCCAGATCTCAGGTTACTGTCCTGTCTGAGCCACTTGGAGCTCAACTCTGAGGTTCCCTTAGACATCTGTAGCACCAGGCAGCAGCACCTAGAACATAG
Organism: Equus przewalskii; assembly: GCF_037783145.1. NCBI lineage: Eukaryota > Metazoa > Chordata > Mammalia > Perissodactyla > Equidae > Equus > Equus przewalskii. The sequence goes on from NC_091841.1 coordinate 23,530,544, forward strand.
AAGCTGAGTTCTCCGAGGCCTGAGGCACCTGCTTTGTATTCCCTACTGAGGAATACAACCTTAGTTGCCTCCAACCAGCAAAGTAGAAAATAACTTAACGTGGCCACTCCCAACCAAATCCCAACTTTCTCAATCAAGGCAATCTGCCCTGCATGCAAAAAGGAGGACGGGAAGTCATTTTCTTGTAATGTGGAGTTTTAAAAATACTCACCTTCCTTGATTTTGTGCTTGCCTTGATTGCAATTTACTAAGCCTGAAAAAGCAGACATGAAGGCTGACACTTTCATTCAGATTTACTTGCCTAAGTCCATCAGCCTTTAATCTCATTTGCCCACAGACACACACACACTTGCCTACATTGCTTTGCTCTTTAAATATACCCCATTCCTCTGCTCTTAAGATACAGGAAAGTTATTATATCATAATGATTTCAGGATAACAATTCTAGGATCACATGTCAAGGAGGAGAAGGCGATAGCCCAGGGGTGTGATGACAGTTCTTTGCATCTGTGTGCTGTCCCTGCGGCTCTGCCTCTGGCCTGGAGGGACCAGAGGGGCTGGGGAGCCTGTCCCAGAACATCAGAGCAGGGGAACTTGAGCGTATTTGTGTCTGAATTGTGATTTGAGACTAACAGAGGCAGGGCCTTCTGAGGGCTCCTGTCATGCTTGCCCCTGGATTCTGCAACAAAACGAATACGAGCTTATCTCCTGTGGGGCTCCTGTAACTGCTTGAACTCAGAAACCTCACGGAGGTGCTGGGAGGGGCAGAAAGGACCGGAAGTGTGCCGTCGGCACCATAGGAATGGCAGGGAAACACGCCAGCTTAGAAGCTCCTGCCCCAGCTCACTTGTCCTGATGTTATTTGCATGTTTACGATCCCACTGGGCTAAATTAATTGAGAGCAGGCTGTGTGGCTGAGAGAGAGAGGCTGAGACTGAGAGATTTGAGATTATGCAGGCAATTTATAAGCTCAGGGAGTGATGGTAGCTTCATCTGGTCAGCGTCTTATCACAGATCCCCTAAGGGCTAGAAAGGACCCAACTTAATAGCCTCTTGGGCAGCCCTGGCTTGATCTAGATGACCACCACATTCCTTGGAGGGACAACTTGTGTGGCCCCCAAACCTCTCCCTCTTACCCAATGCCTCTTATTATCCTCAACCACCATGCCATCCTCTTCCACCCACAGCCCCCTGCCCTCGCTGGGTCCACCTCTACAGCATCCATCTCTAGGAGACCCCAGCAGGGAGGAGCCTCACCATGAAGGAAATTGCAGTGTTTGTACTGAGAGGAGCCAAGAAAAGGTAGCGGTGAGGTGGGTCCAGATGAAGATGGTGGCGCTCCTGGGAGCAGGAGTGTGTTCCCGCTCGGGGGACCCGAGGGGCTCTGGTGGGAAGAGCATTCCCTGTTGCCCTGCCATCCTCAGGACCAGGTGCCGCTGGCCCTTTAACAGTTTTGCGTCATGTTTTGCTGAAACAGATTGAGAAGAGCGACTCAGGCAGAGAACACCGCACAGCAAAAAATCTCTATGTCAGGGCCAAAGACGTGGGGTTTGTCATCCAGCCCCATCTAACTGCTTCCTGGGGAACAGTTTGGGAGTATGGATAATAACTGTCAATTACAAAGCACCTACTGTGTGTGCGGCACTGTGCAAGCTGTTTGTTCCTCAATCACATCTGCTCTCTGAGTGGAGGGGACGGGTATTATTTTCATCTTCATTTCAAGCTTATGGAAAGTGAGACTCAAAAAGTTAAAGTCAACTGCCCAAGGTCACGAAGAGAGTATAAGCAGGTAGGAATCTCTGACTCCAAAGGTCTTGCTCTAAGTCACTCTGCTGCAACGCCTGTCCAGACATGAGGAATGTCAGAGGATTCCGTCCATTGCCTCTTGTTGGCTGAAGGTACCCAGACTTTTCTGACATCACCGGGGACCACCCACTCCTTGCTTTGGCCATGTTGGGCCCTCGCCCCAGGCTGCTGTGGCTCACCCAGAGTTTCCGACTCCCCCTGGCTGCAGGGCACGGTGTCTGGTATCACTGATGGAGCTGGATGGATGACAAATCCTAGAAGTGCGGGAAGACTTCCTGGGCTGAATTTTGACTAATGGGAACCTGGAGGTAGGAGGGAGCTGGGCAGATGAATTCTGCCACCTTCCTCTCTCCCGCTGGGGACTCCGAGGCATAGTTTCTCCTCACGACCCATCTGGAGAAGTTCCACTTGCCGAGCAAACTGCTAAGTCTCCTCGTGGTTCCTTGTGGATTTGGGGCCAGTGCAGTACCTACCACTGCACATTTGCCTCTTATCTTTGGCTCACTCCCATATTTCATGGTTCCTGGCAGGCCAGGGGAGATCTAGTGGTGAGGTTGGGGCAAGCAGGTGTATATGGCATGGATGCTCTAGGATTTGGTAGAGAAAGGGAGTGACAAAAGAAGTTGCAGAGTCTATCAGGGCCAAATACAGATTTATATTATTTTAACTTTTTTTCTAAGTGACCTCATGCCACCAGAGGACATCTGGGGGCTCCTGTGACTTTGGTGGTTGGGATCTCCATTGGTCAGGGGAAGAAGCTAATGGTCAGATTCTCACACCTGAGCACCAGTTGCATGTTGATGATGTGTGGTGAAGATGACGTGTTCATCTTTGGTTCTCTGGACCAGTCCCCTCTGGGGTTGTCCTGCCCGGCCCTGAGCCCTGAGTCAAGATGTTGCTGTGAGAAAGGAGAGGAGGCGGGTAGGGAGAGATGGCTTACCACCATGTCGGCTAGCTCTACATTCTGCTCAGCTGGAGGGCATCCACCTCGTCTTTGAACATCTTCAGGAGCCACAAAATTATTGAGGACTCAAAAGAGTCAGCAAATGAGCTCTCAAAGAAAGCTTTTATATACTCACCCAACTCTGCACACAGAGGCTGGAGGAAAAGAGTTAGGCCCATTCATCATGATGGCAACAGGGCCATCACACCTTGTTAAGGGAACAGCGCACACATGGCATGACCCCACCTGTGCAGCAAGATGCCAGTGTATGGATGCCGTGTGTGGATGGATGGGAAAAAACTCAATGTTATGAGTCTGCAAGTCAACTCTGACTATGTCTGGGCGACTTCCATTGTCTTCCATGGGCTTTTCCTTATTTTTCAAAATTTCTCAAGAATGGTATCTCTGTGACACAGTGCCTTGCCTAACCCCTTTAATTTGTCCCTAAAAACCCTGTGCACTAAGTGAAATGTTACATGAAAAACCATTTCCATTACTTTTAATGGGAAAACTTATGATGCATTTCATTACAATTCAACATTCCTGAATTATTTTCACAGATAGAAAAATAGTGAATGGAACAATGAAAAGAAGTTTATATACGTAATACATGACAGTTTGAAAGCAAAAATACAGTTTGTACATAAAGGTATTATAATAAAGGCATGTTGTACTCATTTTTGTTGTTATTTCCACAAAATTTTCTTCACCAACTTCGCAGTCCTTTTGAGGCTGTCAACAAAAATCTCTGGAATACAAGAACTTAGGAATTTGGGAAAGCTTTAGCACTCATACAGTTTGCAAACTGGAGACATGCAGCCCTGGGCAGCAAACCAAACTACCTCGGGGAGAACAAAGGAAGGGGGCTGTCTTTATAGAAAAAGTTCCCGCCCAGGTTCCCACTCAGGTCCACTTATGCAAATGAGGGATGCGAGCCTGCTTAGCCCTGATTGGTTGGCACATCACAGTTTTATTGGTTAGGTCCAGGTGCTGGTGGGGACTTTGGTAAAATCAGGAGCTTTGGCAGAATCAAAAGCTTAAGAGTGCGTTCTGTGGGTTTTTGGAGATCAGAGTATGTGATTGCATCGTGGTCCCATCATGGCTGCTTGACTCCATTTAGTTTGTAGGTCTTGGTTAGCCACACACAGTCCATCTTGTTCTTAGGGGTCTTTTTGTAAATTTCATTTTATGCCACAGGGCTCGTGATTATCTTGTACCCAAATGAGACTTAAAAATTATAGTACCTTAACGATAAAGATATGTATCTATTTTTATATCTACTACGTCTGTATCTGTATCTGTGTCTGTCCCTGCCTCTACCTCTGTATCTACATACAGTTGCTCTGACATGCCTATTTCTCTAGGGCCATATCCCTGTACTGAGGCATCTGAAGAGTTTTGTGTGGTCTCCAGGCCTTCTGGACAGACATTGTCCTACTGGCCACTGGTCACTGGACCTATGACATCAGGAGGCTGGTGGTCACTCCTCTTTCCTCTGTGGAAGCCTTTCTGGGAGGGAAGATCCTGTTCAGAGGGACGTTGGCCGAGTGCGGAAGCCTGATGCACATCCAAGGCTCAGAGCAGAGCTCATCCATGCAGGAACGTGTCCACGGTGTGCTCAGAGGGCCTGTCCTGCCTCAGCCTGGCTGTCAACCTGCAGGATGGCATTTCCCTCTTTGACCCCTGGGTTCCTCATTTGCTATGTTGTTGTGAGCACACTCATCCTGCCAACCTTATAGGAGAACCAGGCCAGATGCTATATGCCAGTGGTTCCCAAACTCTGCTGCCCAGTGGCACCCCAGAATACCTGGGGGTGCAGCCTGGGCCTAGGAGCTTTAAAAGCTTCCGAGGGGATTCTAGTTTGGGAACCACCAATGTATGTAGAAGCAAGCGTGTTTTAATTATAAAGCATGACAAAAATCATCAAGAATAATATTATTAACAGCTCCATTTACTAAAAATTTAAGATGTGCCGGGCAATTATGATAAACACTTCACCTGCATGATTCACATTCACCCTCTGCCAGCCATGCAGGGCAGTCTTCTTCATTTTACAGAGCAGGAACTGGAGGCTTAGGGACAAAAATCACACAGCAAATAGAGGGTGTATTCATGTTCCGGTTCCGGTCTCTGTCCCCAGAGCCCAGACACAGGGTTACTATTTGGTCTTCTGACCCCTTCTATAATGATATTGGGGATTTCTTTTATTGAATAGAGACAGGCCTCATCAGGATGCCTCAAGAATTTGTTTGAGAGGTCAGATGGAGCTGTGAAAGTCCAAGTGACCGCGTTCCAGCTGCAGCAGATGTCTGACCGTGGAGGACACTCCGCAGAGGTGAAGAGTCCCAGCACAAGGATCAGGAAAGCCGAGGTTACCTTCACAGCTGAGCTGGTGGTGGGCAGTGTTAAAGGCCAGAGCAGGGAGTCCCCGGTGCCTGCTGCTTGTATCCCGGCAGCCCCGCCTGCCGGGATCTCACCTGACACAACCCTCCCTGGTCCTGCTGGGAGCCAGGGCATGCCCTGGGGACAGGGAGCACAAAGGCAAGTTCCAGGGTGCCAGGGGGTGCTCCGTCCTGCCACAGGTTTCAGTGGGGATACAGAGGTGGGGCTGGCCAGTCCTACGCTGGGTCAAGGCTGGCTCTGGGGAGCTACTTAAAGGATGCATGGGAGTTTGTCAGGTGAGCGAGGTGGGGAGCAGCATGTGTGTACACAGGGGCTCCAGCCTGCATGGTGAGGAGGAGAAACAGCTGTGAAACTTGTTTAGGTGAAGGATACAGGAATGGTTCTTTGCCCCTGAAGCAACCCCTGCGGGCTTGATCTGTAGAATGGGGATAAGAATTGAGCCCTCCCAGTGAGAAATAAGTGAGATCCCAAGTCACCATGCTTCGTACAGAGCTCGGCGTCAAGGAGTCTGCCCATTGAATGCTTGTGGGTGTGTAACTGTGATGATCCGAGGAGCAGGGGCTCAGGCTTTCCAGGGTTTGGGCACCTCCAGGTTCTCAGGAGGGCTGTCCACACATAGTGGACAATTGTCAATTTTGGCTGCTCAGCATCTGGACCCTTCCTGTTTGGTGGGAGTCTGAAGACAGGGGGGAGGCAGGGCCCCACCTCCCATTGTGGAGCTGAGAGGGGCCAGAGTCACCCTTCCAGCTCTCTGGCATAGAGCACTTGGACATGTGGTACGCGGCCCAGGTTTGCCAATGGTGTGCTCTTGTCCAAGACTTTCAATTTTGAGGGAATGACAAGAACATTCCAGAGCAGTCATGAGTATTCATGGCAGCCGTGGTGAACATGGGAATCCAGTGCCCGTGGACTCCAGTGGTGTGGCCGTGAGCGTCTGATGGTGCCAGCACCAGGGGCACATCCTAAGAAGACGGCTCCTGTCCCGGATCCCAGCTTTCCCAGCCTTGCGTGTTCTGGGTGTTGTAAAGCGAGTGCTCCCTCCTCTTCATGATTTCCCTCTTTCTTTCTTTTTTTTGCTGAGGAAGTTTCCCCCGGAGCTAACATCTGTTTCCAATATTCCTCCTTTTTTTGCTTGAGGAAGATACGCCCTGAGCGAACATCTGTGCCAATCTTCCTCTATTTTATGTGTGGTGGCTGCCACAGCATGGCCCCTGATGAGTGGTGCACGTCCGTGTCCAGGAACTGAACCCAGGCTGCTGAACTGAACTTAACCACCAGGCAACCCGGCTGGCCCCTCTTTCTATTTAAACAGATTTTTGGGGATATAAATCACATACCACACAATTCACCCGTTTAAATTGTGCAATTCAGTGGCTTTTAGTCTATACACGATATTGTGCAACCATCACCACTATCTAGTTTTAGAACATTTTCATCACCCCAAAAAGCTATCTCACACCCATGAAGCAGTCACTCTCAATTTCTCTCTCTCATCAGGCTCTGGCAACCACGACTTTGCCTTCTGGCTGTATGAATTTGCCTATTCTGAACATTTCATAGGAGTGGAGTCATACAATAAATAAGTGGCCTCTTGGGTCCAACTTCTTTCACTTAGCATGATGTTTTCAAGGTTCATGCATGACATAGCATGTATCAGTATTTCAGTTTTTTAGTGGACAAATAATATTCCATTGTATGGATATATCATATTTTTAATCTGTTCATCAGTTGATGGACAGTTGGGTTGTTTCCACTTTGGGGCTGTTATGAATAGTGCTGCTATGAAGGTTCATGTACAAGTTTTTGTGTGGACATGTGTTTTCAATTCTCTTGTGTTCAATTCATATGTCTGCAATTCAAATCCAGGAGTGGAATTGCTGGGTTGTAATGGTCACTCTATTTTTAACCTTTTGGGGAACTACCAGACTTTCCCAAAGTGGTTGCACCATCTTACATTCCAGCCAGCAATGTATGAGGGTTCCCGTTTCTCCATATCCTGAACAACGCTTGATATTTTCTGTCTCTTTGATTAGAGCCGTCCTAAGTTTTGTGAGTGGTTTTGATTTGCATTTCCTTGATGACTAATGATGTTGTTCATCTTTTCACGTGTTTTTTTTCCATTAGCATGTCAACTTTGGAGAAATGTCTGTCCAGATCCTTTTCTCATTTTCTAGTTGGGATATTTGCCTTTTTATTATTGCGTTGGAACAGTTCCTTACATCATCGTGATGTCTTGAACACTCTCCTATCCTTCCAATTTCTCTCTTTTTGGTCTACATTGGCTAGAGTTGATTTCTCTTCTGTGTAATCAAGTCTTCTGAGCAGTATATCAGGTATGAAGAAAGGTCTGTAAATATCACGTAATCCCCTTGAGGGATATTAAGGTTATTTCTGGCTGTCAACAAACACCTACCTCCTGTGCACAGAGCAGTCTGGTTTGGTTCGGCTGCCAGGGCATCAAGGATAGGATTCTGGCCTCACCTTTCCTTGCTATAAAATATTGCTTCCCCTGGCATCACAGGTTCAGTGTGTGAGACCAGGAAACACTTTAGAATGGAGCCTTTATCTTTGGTTACTGTCTGAAGCTGGTGGTGGTGGAAGCTCCCCTGACTATCGAGGGCACTGGCTGTCCTAGCATCTCGGGCCTGCAGACTTGCTGACGGTGACAATTTATGTCCACTTCCCAGCAAGTCTCATCCTTCTCCCTTTGACTAGGGGGAAACTGAATCCAAACACTGTCTCATATCATGCTCACCAGAGAGAAAACTTGAGGGTCGGATGTAGGGGGGGGATGCCTCTGCCCACCCACAGCAGGACCACGGACTTGGGAACAGATGAGGCTCAGGTATGGAGGGATGGCATCAGGATGCACTCCTTCTTTGAAATGCTGCCATCCTGTGAGGGGCACAAAATGAGAGGAACACAGGTAAGCCCTGACAAGAGGAAATGTGCTGTGAATCAGTCTGAGCTCCTCAAGGCAAAAAGACCTCCTGAGGATGCTGGGGAACATTGACTAACCTGGGCCCAGAATGCACAGAAGTCCAGTCTACCAGGAATGGAGACCAGGAACTCCAGGTGGTCAACATCCATGACAGTGCCAGGTGTTAAGCCTGAACCGACGATGGGGATGGAGGCTGCAGGTCAAATTCCCGCCTTGGGAGAGAGCAGCCCAGGGTGTGAGACGGACTGAACTTGCAGTCAGCTGGGAGTTGCTATCAGCTGTTCTGGATGGAAAACTGGGATGGCAGAGGCAGCGAAATGAAGATGGATGGGCAGGAGCCAATGTGTCTGGAGATGGATCTTTCTGGAGAGGTCCTTGAGTCTGGCAGACCTGGTTAGTCACATGACTCCAAACCATCTTGTGCAACCTTGACGTGAAGGTCCCAGGACTGGTGTCAGGATTCCACAGATTGTGGGCTGCACGTATGGACTTGTGTCCCTCTGGGCTTCAATTTCTCCATCTGAAAGACAAGTAGCTTATGGTGAGGTGTCGGATTCTAACTCGCTAATTCTCAAACATTTGGTCTCAGGACTCGGTTTATATTCTTAAAATTTATTGTGGACCCCAAGGGTTTTTATGTGGGTTATGGTTATCAATATTTACCACATTAGAGATTAAACTGTTTACTTATTAGTTCACTAAAAAGCAAGTTAACTATTATATGTTAACATAGAAATATTTTTATGAAAACTAATATATTTTCCAAAAAGTAAATAGTGAGAAGGGTGGCATTGCTTTATACTTTTTCAAATCTTTTAAATTTCTGACTTCATGATGGACAGCTGGATGCTTAGGTTTTTAGCTGTTTAGTTGATGATTTTCTTGGCTTTAAACAAAATGTTAATGTTTATTTGGAGAACTGAACGAGGTTTCACTGCACTTCAGAGCCTGATTATAGAAACAATGGCTTAGAGGTTAGATAAAAAAACTGACACGTGTTTGAGAGGATGACAACCACAACCTGGAAAAAAATTACGGTCTTCACTTTGGGTGTCCAAAACATTGATTGTCCCTAGGACATTTTTATCAGTGGATAGTTCAGAGCTTTCTGTTAGAATCCAACCATTTATTAAAGTTAAGTTTATCATGTGAGAAGGCATTCACATTGTCCATAAGGTATCTAGAGATATTCATTATTTCTGCAATTAGCTACAGCCAAAATCTGCTGTCTTGCTAACTACCATGCCTGCTTCCAGATGCTTACCTTTTGGTCTTTTGACCACTCAACAGGTGGGTAGGTGTTTACCTTTAGAGATGAGAAAAATGGAGGAACAGCACACTGACAAGTCAGACAAACAAACAAAAAAAGACCAACCCATCTTTTCTATTAGGATTGGTGATTAGTAGTGTATGGAATTGAATGAAACTTGACTATATTCTGCTGCAGAGGAAGCAGATGATCTGTTCCAAGACTGGTCATGAGCAAATGCAGAAAGGGTGTAGAATCAATGAATCTTCAAGCAAAAGCCAACACGATTTTATTAATAAGGTGTCAGTGTAGATCTCCCTAAACTTTTTAACTCACCACACAAGTTTGATCCTGTCAATCCACTCAGTGGAAATCACCAGTGTTGCCTCTGCCTTCAAAGTGGCTTTCCTCAACCCATGTTGCTTGGCTTTGCAACGTCCTGTCCCATGTCTTCCTGGGAACTGGCAAAAGCTCGAAGGGGAAAATGCTGCAGAAAGTTATGCTCATTTCTCTGAAGCTCCTGTTTTTCTAGAATCTTGACCCTTCAAGTTCATACTGCCACAGGTTTAAAACATCTGATTTTTAATTTTATCTAGATTTTCTCCTTGTCCTTGGAGGAAATGTTGGTCTCATACAAGCTATATCATCATAAACAGAAGTTTGTAGGACTTTTTAAATCTGACGCTAGATGTCTGTCATAATTTTGGAATTTTCTCATGGATTATCACTTTGAATATTTATTATCCCATTATTTCACTTATTTCATTTGTGGATTCTAATTATTCATATTTAGATCTTTTAAATTTATCATACCGCAAGGAGTGGCACAATCAGATCAACCCATGTGACTGGCATATGATAGGAAATGTCCAGTGAGATTTTCTTCAACTGAGCACAACAAGGTTTGAACCCCCAGGTGACACCATTTCACGTAGAATCTGGGATCTCCCTGAACACTAGCAATATACCATTGGCCACTAGGAGGAGCCTTTAAGTTCCATTCCTGGATGCAATGATCAATGACTAAAAGGAAATGAAAGTTTCACTTGGATTTCTTAGTTCAAAGCAAGTGACCAGCTCTTCTCTTCTTGGCAAAAGAGGGCTTTGTATGATCATGCGAGGTGTATTCAATGACTGTCTCTTCAGATTTCACACCCATGGAGCAGGAGATGAGAAATTGAGGGAAACATGGCTGATGAAATTATGAAATTATGAAAAGATGAAATTATGAAAAATGAAAGTTAGTTAAGGGTTGACTATTGAGGGTGGAGGTAATGGAGGGGGCAGATAAATGATCCTGTTGGTGGTGTGTGGTAGGAAAAGGAAGGAAGATTTGGAGAGTGAAGCTAGAGAGGAAGTGAAGATGGCTCAGAAGGGCTTAATCTGGAGAGGAATGAGACTGTCTGGATTTATGGTTTCTGTTAAAGGGATAATCTGAACCAGGCGCAGGGCTATCTTACGTATTATTTAGTTCCTGTAATTTTCTTGTAAAGAAAGAGTAGTCTCTGTTTCCTGAAACTTAGAAAGATTACATTAATCTCCCAAGCTGACACAGTCCATATAGCCCAGAGTTGGAAGATGAGCTCCACCTCTCAAATCCTTGATGGTGCTGATCGGTCTCCCTGCCTCTCCGCCATCAATTCTGGGAAGGCATCCGGATACCCAAGTAGTGGTGTCATACAGACGACAAATTCAAATCTAGAGTATGCAATGCGGGGCTCGTGTTCTCCCTTAACGGATACTGGGACTATTTCCTTGCTGTCCCTACCCCTCCTTTCCCTGGAATTACCTTTATCTTTGTCTCTATCATAAAATATGGGAAATTAGGGTTTCTCAGTGCAGAAACAAATGTCAAAAGGAGTTTTAGAGGGAGTTATATTTGATTAAAAAAAAACCACTTCCGTTCACCACCACAAGTCCATGATCATCCCGGTTATCTGTCAGTTAAAGCACTTGACCACAGTGGAGATGGAACACGTCACCTGAGATTGGATCAAGACCTTAGTCTGAGCATGAGCTTCATCTCTGCCCACCTTCTTTTGAAATCTCCACAAATAACAAAAAAGATATTCAAATAATAACAAAAGAACGAAGCAGTAAACTTAACAACATGGTGAGAGAAAGAAAGTGACCACATTTAATTAGAAGTGATGAAGATCATCTGGTAGATAGGGGGCAGATAGAATGAAATCGACTAAGAAATAAATCCAGAGGAAACTGAAGTCCAAGCCTGTGCTGGAGAAAACTCCTTCAGAGCGAGGAGCGTTTTGTACAAACGAGGAATCGAGGTTTAGGGCAGGACTTGAATAATTATTAAAGCTGAAAATAGGAAAAGGTGAGAATAGACACACATAACCAGACTGCACAGCTACCTCACCCCGATTCCCTGTCTTTGCTCAACATGTGGTGTTTCCCCATAGAAGACAGAAGTAAAAAGTTCTACAACTCATTTTCTTTAGGTACATTAAGTGCAAGGTCAGTTGACGGGGCTCAAATGATACCTCACAAAATATTATGTAGTATCAATTATCAAATGAGCTATAGATTAGCGAACTTTCTGAAGTGTTGGTAATGGTGCTGATCGCATGCTTTTGAGACATCAGAGTATCTGGGCAGAAAATGTAAAATATGGGAGCTTTACAGTTTTTTGACACTTGAACTTTTTCTCTAACTGGCAGTCAATGTAACCAGTAGTCCTGTCCATGAGGGGGCTTTCTCTTCCCTTTGTAATTCTGCAAGTTACGCATTTTCATTCATATAATCATTTTAGCTATAAATAGTCTTTTTCAGTGTTTACCAGTTAGTATCCAATTAAGGAAATAGAAAACATTCTAGGTATATTGAACAGGGAGAATTTTTTTTCCTTTTTACTATTTATTTATTTCTGCTTTATTGAGATGTAATCGACGTATAGCATTGTGTAAGATGTACAACATAATATTTGATATATGTATATATTGTAAAATGATTTATAACAGAGTTAAAGTCTCGATCGCCTCACATAATTAGGCTTTTTTTTTGTAGTGAGAACGTTTAAGATTTATCATCTTAGCAACATTCAAGTATCTATACTGTAGTCACCGCGTTGCACATTGGCTCCCCAGACCTTATTGATTTTATAACCGTAAGTTTGTACCCTTTGACCAACACAACCTATTCCCCCACGTCTTAGCTCCTGGCAGCTACCATCCTACTTTCAAACAGGGAGAATTTCATCCAGAAATTGGTAATAAAGGGGTTTGAAGAGCTGGAGAAGCAAAATAAATAAATGAATGAGATGAATGAATGAATGAATAAATAAATAAATAAAGGAAATACAAAGGATGCCCACTGATGAAAATTGCAGGAAGACATTACCGCCCCTAGAACTGGAAGAGAGAAGGAAAAATGGTGTTTTCCAGACGCGTGACTGTAGGGGAAGCTGATGCTGCTGTTGCTGAAACCAAGCTGCCTGAGCAAGAACCCAGGAGTCTGTACGTGACAACCTCCACTACAGACACCGCTGTTGCTGAGCTGTCGTGGGCACTATACACACTGCTGCCACGACCACCGCAAGAGGTGACGTCAAAGCTGAGAATCATGACCTCTGCCCTCTTCTTAGCTCCCATTGGAGAACCTAACAAGAGGCCACTGGCAACAGAGTCTGGGATATAAACTCACAGGCCTTCAGTTCTAGCAATAAAGAGATGAGTAGGGCAAAGCAACTCTGGATCTAAGACAATATAGACCCTCTCTGGCACAGAGATTGTAATCCACAGGGTCTTCTTATTTTCAGCCAGTTGGAGGCCATTTGTCTGATCCTTAGAAGAGTTAATAGCTGGTAGTTTGTTGCCCACAACATGATAAACAAACTTAAATAGCTAAATAAATAAACAGTTTTGAAAATCCTAGCGTGAAAATCTGCTAATCAGCTTCCTGGTCCATCTCACACGTCTTGAGGTTATTTGGTCTCCTCCACGCTGTTCTTCCAGAATTCAAAAACAAGAACCTGTTGTTGATGCCACCAGGTAAGTTCTTTCCTTCTAGGCCATCTTTAGATGGGGAAATCTGTTTATTTTCACCATCCTAAGTAGAACCTGAACTGCCAGTTGCCTAGCTGTTTGCAGAGGACTCAGACTTCCCATGAGTGAAAGGTACTTTTGATGAGGTTGTAATCTGCTGTTCTCAAGTGTCTTGTTCACACATGGGGCCAACTTACAATGAGGAGCATGTACTCCCAGGATGCTCCAGCATCCCTGACTGACTGTGGGATGGTCAAGAAGAGTTGTTAGCACCTGCCCTTCATTTCTGCAAGTCAGTTCTCCCTCTGGAATTGCTTTATGTAAAATCAGTTCCCCAGGAATAATGACGTATTGAGGAGAGCCTCACCTTTGTCTGGCAGCCTTCACTCCTGCTGAAAAGGAGCTTGGGATGGAAGGAAAGTCTTTGACATTCAAGTGTCTTCTACTGGTGAAAGAAAATTGCCAGCGTACGACTTGGACATCTCATGGGCCCATGACAGTTTCATATGGACAAAGCCACATGTTTATTTGAATGCAGCCTGATGTTCATTGTGACACTGAGAGAGCTTAAGGTCACACTAGGCTTGTTTATTGTAGTTTTCTTAGTCTTTTTTTGCCACTGGAGTTGTGTCTGACCTTGCCAGAGCTCGGAGTTGGGATGGGATATATGGGTGTAATTTGCTCTTTAAGACTTTGCATACCCATTGGAAAATTTGTCCCATAAATTAAGACCTTTAGCCTGAGTCATTGTTGGGTAGAATTTCCCCAAAGAGACTGTAGACTAAAGTAAATAGAGTAACACATCAACAATAAGAGAGTCTGGGTAGAGGTACACAGGTCTGCCTCTAGTGTATACATCATTGCAACGTTTCTGTAAGTTTGAAGTTATTTCTAAATACAAAGTTAAAAATTGTATTCCTGAGGCAAAATGTATTGTGATGAACAGAGCTTTTGCCTCCTGAGGCCATCTAGAGAGTGTACATGATAGAGCTGGGTCATGGGAGTACCCATTGATGGGAGATGAAGTCAATTTACACGTGGATGAAGGATCTTCAAACGCTAGGTTGTGTCTCATCTGGTATGTGGACTGGATTTCCGGCATTAAGAGCAGCACAAATAGGGAAGTGCACACAGTGAGAAGATGTTATGGAAAATTCAGGAGCAAACTTGGCATTTCTGATATTTTTCTACCTTCTGCTCCCTAGATTATGACACAGAAAAGAGATTTAGACATCACAGGACCATCACTTCACGGCAAGATTTGGTGAACAAAGTAAAAGGAAGAATCTCTGATGCCCAATGGCATCCGTTAGCAGCTCAGAGCTTGTAACAAACAGTCTAATCATGCGTCAGGTGTGTGAGGGTTTCTGGCAGGTGGTCTGTAGTAAGTGCTGAGTGGTGTAGATCAGCTCACATATTTCCTTGATGAACCTTAGGGCATAAATCTCATAGGCTCAACTGTGCACAATGGCAAGGAAAGAGGTAATAAATGGCTTTAAGGAATTTATAACGTGAAGTACCTCACTATTTTTGTACCTGTAGAGATGGTTACAACTTCATATAAAGACTCAATATGTATACACGTGTATAAATTTTTGATATTCTTAAATATATGATGCACATATTATTGATAAATGCATCTCTTAGTGAGCAGAAAGAGGTCCTTCTTATTTTATATATCCATGGGTAATACAATTTTTTTGCTCAAATGAGGCAGTTTTATTTCTTTTTCTCATCTTTATAGATGTAAACTCTGAAAATACTTGTCACTTGAATGCGCAGACATGAAAAGAATGAGTTTGTGTCAGCAATATCACTCTAGTCTCTGAAGTCCTTTAAGCTATAGGACTTTTTATATGTCACTGTAATTTATCCCTCAAAATTATTTGTAATGATTTATCAGCTCCAGTGATATTGGGGCCTCATTTTATTAAAACAAAAAATTAGAAACCATTCTATAGAAAAAATTTTGTGTGCCATAAATATTACTTCACATTTATTTTTTTGAGTCTAGAGATTTGCACACATAGAGTCAAGGCTGTGGACGTTCTGATGGATGATGTATATGCCTTCTGACTTTGTAAACTGTAACAGGAATGTGTATGAGTGGGGATGTGGAAATGAGAACTAGTTTACCTGATGCATAGATGGTACATGATAATTAAGAATAGGACAATGAAGAAATCTCCCTGCCCTTTGGGAAAGCACCTATCCTTCATTACTGCAAAGACGGAGCCCTATTTGAGCTTTCCCACAATTATTCCTGGGCTTCAATGTCTGCTCTTGCTGGTCTCTCTCCTTACTCCAATGGCATGGCCATTCGTGGGTCTAAGCTGAGAGTTGGGTTTATCAGATTCTTTCCTCCTTTGAGGAAACTGAACTCAAACTTTTATCCACCAACACTGTGAGAATGCCAAGAGATCTCGTAGGTTTTTAGTCCTTTAGATGATGATTTTGCTTGGTTTTAGACAAAATGTTACTTTTTTTAAATTGAGTTCATAATAGTTTACATCATTGTAAAATTTCAGTTGTACATTATTTCTGTCTGTCACCATACACGTGCTCCCCTTCACCCCCTGTACCCACGCCCAACCCCCATCCCCTAGTAACCACGGAGCTGTTTTCTTTGTCCATGTGTTTGTTTATATTCCACATATGAATGAAATCATATATTGTTTGTTTTCTCAGTCTGGCTTATTTCGCTTGGCATAATACCCTCCAGGTCCATCCATGTTGTTTCAAATGGGATGATTTTGTCTTTTTTATGGCCAAGTAGTATTCCACTGTATATATATATATGTACCACATCTTCTTTGTCCAATCATCAGTCAATGGACACTTGGATTGCTTCCATGTCTTGGCTATTGTGATTAGTACCGCAGTGAACATAGAGGTACATATGTTACTTTGTGTTGTTGGGTTTCAAATTGTTTGGGTAGATACCCAGTAGTGGGATAGCTGGGTCATATCTTAGTTCTATTTTCAGTTTTTTGAGGAATCTCCGTGCTATTTTCCATAGTGGCTGCACCAGTTTGCATTCCCACCAGCAGTGTATGAGGGTTCCTTTTTCTCCACACCCTCTCCAGCATTTGTTACTTTTGGTCTTAGTGATTATAGCCAAAATGTTAGTTCTTTTTTGGAGCACTGAACAAGATTTCAGTGCACTTCGGAGCTTGATTATGGGAACAATGGCTTAGAAGTTTGACACAATAACTGGCACGTGTTTGAGAGTATAACAGCCATAATCTGGAAAAGAATTATAGTCTTCACTTTGGGTGCACAAAAAAGTTGGTTGTCCCTGGGAAGTTTTTATCAGTGGATAATACAGAGCCTTCTGTTAAAATCTAACCATTTATTAAAGCTACATTTATCATCTGAACAGGCATTCACATTGTCCATAAAGTATCTGGAGATATTCATTATTCTTACAATTAGCTACAGCCAACATTTTCTATCTTACTAACTACGATGCATGCTTCTAGATGCTAACCTATTGGTCTTTTGACCACTCAACAGGTAGGTAGGTATTCACCTTTGAGATGAGAAAAATGGAAGAACAGCACACTGACAAGTCAGTCAAAACAAAAACAACCCAGAAAACAAAAACAGTCCATCTTTTTTATTAAGATGGGGGATTAACAGTATATGAAATCTAAAAAAACTTGACTATGCCAAGCTTCAGAGGAAGCAGATGGTCTGTTTTAAGACCTGGTCATGAGCAAATGCAGAAAGGGCATAGAATCAATGAATCTTCAAGAAGAAGCCAACACAATTTTACCAATAAGGTGTTAGCACAGATCTCCCTGAACTTTTTAACTCACCACACAAATTTGATCCTGTAAATCTGCTGAGTGGAAATTGCCAATGTCGCCTTTGCCTTCAAAGTGGCTTTCCTCAACCCATGTTGCTTGGCTTTGCAACATCCTGTCCCATGTCTTCCTGGCAACTGGCAAAAGCTTGAAGGGGAAAATGCTGCAGAAAGTTATGCTCATTTCTCTGAAGCTCCTCTTTTTCTACCATCTTGACCCTTCAAGTTCATACTGCTTTTGTTTTCAAACATCTCTAATTTTTGATTTTACCTAGATTGTCTACTTGTTCTTGGAGGAAGTGTTGGTCTCATACAAGCTATGTTATCATAGGCAGAATTGGAAGTTTGTAGGACTTCTTTTATCTGGGTCTTGACGTTTGTCATAATTTTGGAATTTTCTCATGGATTATCACTTCAAATATTCGTTATTCTATTATTTAATTTATTCTCTTTGTAGATTCTAATTATTCATATGTTAGAATGTTCAAATTTATGATAGAGTCAAGAGTGGCACAATCAGGTCAACCCGTGCGACTGGCATATAATAGGAAATGTCCTGTGAGATTTTCTTAAACTGAGCACAACAAGGTTTGAACCCGAAGGTGGCACCATTTCATGTAGAATCTGGGATCTCCCTGAACACTAGCAATATACCATTGGCCGCTAGGAGGAGCCTTTAAATTCTATTCCTGGATGCAATGGTCAATGACTGAAAGGAAATGAAAGTTTCACTTGGATTTCTTAGTTCAAAACAAGTGACCAGCTCTTCTCTTCTTGGCAAAAGAAGGCTCTGCATGATCTTGTGCAGTATATTCAATGACTATCTCTTCAGATTTCACACCCACGGAGCAGGAGATGAGAAATTGAGGGCAATATGGCTGATGAAATTATGAGACACAATCAGAGCAGAGTCTGAGTTAAGGGCTGACTATTGAAGGTGGAGGTAATAGACAGGGCAGATAAATCATCATGGTGGTGCCGTATGGAAGGAAAAGGAAGGAAGATTTGGAGAATGAAGCTAGAGAGGAAGTGAAGATGGCTCAGAAGGGCTTAATTTGGAGAAGAATGAGATTGTCTGGATTTATGGTTCCTCTTAATGGGATAATCTGAACCAGGCACAGGACTGTCTTACATATATACTATTATTTAATTCATATAATTTTGTTGTAAAGAAAGGGTAGTCTCTGTCCTGAAACTTAGAAAGATTAAACTAATCTCCCAAGCTGACATAGTCCATATAGCCCAGAGTTGGAAGATGAGCTCCACCTCTCAAATCCTTGATGGTGCTCATCGGTCTCCCTGCCTCTTGCCCATCAATCCTGGGAAGGCATCCGGATTCCCAATTAGTGGTGTCATACAGACGACAAATTCACATCTAGAGTATGCAATGGTGGGCTCGTGTTCTCCTTTAAATGATACTGGAACTATTTCGCTGCTGTTTCTACCACTCTCTTTTCAGGAATTATCTTTATCTTTGTAACCACCATCAAATACAGAAAATTAGGGTTTCTCAGTGCAGAAACAAATGTCAAAAGGAGTTTTAGAGGATGTTGTATTTGCTTAAAAAAAAAAAAACTTCCATTCACCACTGCAAGTCCATGATCATCCCGGTTATCTGTCAGTTAAAGCACTTGGACACAACGGAAATCAAACACATCACCTGAGATTGGATCAAGACCTCAGACTGAGCATGAGCTTAATCTCTGCCCACCTTCCTTTGAAATCTACACAAGTAACAAAAGTGATATTCAAATAAGAGAAGAACAAAGCAGTAAACTCCAGAGCATGGTGAAAGAAAGAAAGTGACAACCTTTGATTAGAAGTGATGAAGGTCATCTGGTAGATAGGGAGCAGATAGAAGGAAATTTACTGAGAAATAAATCCAGAGGAAATTGCAGTCCAAGCCTGTGCTGGAGAAAACTCCTTTAGAGCGAGGAGCATTTTGTACAAAGGAGGAATCGAGGTTTAGGGCAGGACTTGAATAATTATTAAAGGTGAAAATAGGGAAAGGTGAGAATAGAAATACATATCCTGAACTGGACAGCTATCTCACTCTATTTCCCTCTGTCTTTGCTCAACATGTGGTGTTTCCCCATAGAATACAGAAGTAAAAAGTTCCACAACTGATTTTCTTTAGGTACATTAAGTGTGAGGTCAGCTGATGAGGCTGAAATGATACAACATCATAACATATTATGGGATATCAATTATCAAATGAGCCATAGATTAGAAAACTTTCCAAAGTGTTGGTACTGGTGCCCATCACATGCTTTTGAGATGGCAGAGTATTTGTTCAGAAAATGTACAATATGGGAGCGTTACATTTTTTTGATGCTTGAACATTTTCTCTAACTGGCGGTCAATGTGACTCATAGTCCTGTCCATGAGGGGACTAGTCTCTTCTCTTTGTAATTCTGCAAGTTATGCATATTCATGCATATGATCATTTTATCTATAAATAGTCTTTTGCAGTGTTTATCAGTTAGTGTCCAGTTAAGGAAGTAGAAAACATTCTAGGTATATTGAACAGGGAGAATTCTTTTTTTTTTGACTTTTTATTATTTATTTCAGCTTTATTGAGATATAATTGACATGTAACATTGTGTAACTTTAGGTGTACAACATAATATTTGATATATGTATATATTGTGAAATAATTTACAATAGAGTTAGTTAAAATCTCCCTCACCTCACATAATTACCTGTTTTCTTGTAATGAGAACATTTAAGATTTATCATCTTAGCAACTTTCAAGTATCTATAGTATAGTCACCATGTTGTACATTGGATCCCCAGATCTTATTCATTTTGTAGCCAGAAGTTTGTAGCCTTTGATCAACATAACCCATTTCCCCCACCTCTTAGCTCCTGGCAACTACCATCCTACTTTCAAACAGGGAGAATTTCATCCAGAAATTGGTAATACGGGGATTTGAAGGGCTGGGGAATCAAAAAAACATAAAGGAAAGCCAAAGGATGTCCATAGGCTGAAAATTGCAGGAAGGCATTACCTCCCTTAGAACTGGAGGAGAAAAGGAAAAATGGTGTTTCCCTGCTCCCATGCCTTCAGGGGAAGCTGAGGCTCTTGTTGAAACCAAACGTCTGAGCAGGAGCCCAGGAGCCCATAGATGACAGTCGCCACTGCAGACACTGCTGTTGCTGGACTGGTGTGAGTACTATACACACTGATGCCACAACCACTACATGAGATGATGTCAAAGCTGAGATTCATGACTTCTGCCCTCTTCCCACCTTCAAACTCTGTTGCAGAACATAACAAGAGGCAACTGGCAAGAGAGTCTGGGATATGTAATCACAGGCCTTCAGTTCTAGCAATAAAGAGATGAGTAGGACAAAGGAACCATGAAACTAAGAAAAACCAGACTCTCTCTGGCACAGTGATTGTAACCTACAGTCTTGTATTTCAGTCAGTTGGAGATCATTTGTCTGATCCTTAGAAGAGTTAATAGCTGGTAGTTTCTTGCCCACAACATGATAAGCAAACTTAAATAACTTAATAAATAAATAGTCTTGAAAATCAAACAGTGAATATTAGCGCATCGGCTTCGTGGTCCATCTCACAAGTCCTGAGGTTATTTGGCCTCCCTCTCATCCACGCTGTTCTTCCAGAATTCATAAACAAGAACCTTCTCTTGATGCCACAGGGTAACTTCTTTCCTCCCTAGGCCATCTTCACATGGAGAAATCTGTTTATTTTCATCATCCAAAGTAGCACCTGAGTGCCACTTGCACAAGTATTTGCAGAGGATTCAAATCCCCCCTGAGTGAAAGGTATCTTTGATGAGGTAGTGGCTTTCTGTTCTCAAGTGTCTTGCTCACACCTGGGGCCGACATCCAACGAGAAGCATGTACCCCAAGGATGCGCCAGCATCCCTGACTGACTGCGGGATGGTCAAGAAGAGTTGTTAGCACCTGCCCTCGATTTCTGCAAGTCAGTTCTCCCTCTGGAATTGCTTTACGTAAAATCAGTTCCCCAGGGATAAGAGACATATTGAGGAGAGCCTCACCTTTGTCTGGCAGCCTTCACTCCTGCAGAAAAGGAGCTTGAGATGGAAGGAGAGTCCTTGATAGTCAAGCGTCTGCTACTGGTGGAAGAAAATTGCCAGGGTGCAACCGGGATATCTCATGGGCACATGAAAATTTCATATGGACAGAGCCCCACAGACATTTGAATGCGACCTGATGTTCATTCTGACACTGAGAGGGCTTTGGTCATGCTAGGTTTGTTCACTGTAGTATTCTTAGTCTTTGTTTTGTAACTGGAGTTGTGTAAGACCTTGCCAGAGCTCTGAAGTTAGGATGGGATATATGGTTGTAATTTTCCCATTAAGGCTTTGCATACAAATTGGAAAATTTGTCCCATAAATTAAGACTTTTGGCCTGAGTCATTGTTGAGTAGAATTTCCCCAAAGAGACTGTAGACTAAAGAAAATGCAGTAACATATCAACAATGAGAGGATCTGAGTAAAGGTACACAGGTCTGCCTCTAGTGTATACATCATTGCAATGTTCCTGTAAGTTTGAAGTTATTTCTAAACATAAAGTTAAAAATTGTATTCCTGAGGCAAAATGTACTGTGATGAGCAAAGCTTCTACCTCCTTAGGCCATCTAGAGAGTGTACATGATAGAGCTGGGTCATGAGAGTACCCATTGATAGGAGATGATGTATGAAGTCAATTTACATGCAGATGAAGGCTCCTCAAACTCTGGGTTGTGTCTCAACTGGTATCTGGATTGGATTCCCAGATTTACAAACAACTCAAATAGGACAGTGCACACAACAAGGAACTGTTATGGAAAATTCAGGAGTAAACCTAGCATTTCTGATATTTTTATACCTTATCTTTCCTAGGTTAACACAGAAAAGAGATTTAGACATCACAGGACCATCACTTCATGGCAATACTTGTTGAACAAAGTGAAGAGAACAATCTCTGATGCCCAATGGCCTTTTCCATGTCACGGGCCTCCCTCTGCAGCTCAGAGCTTGTAGCAAACAGTCTGATCATGCATCAGGTGTATGAGGGTTGCTGGCAGGTGGTCTGTAGTAAGTGCTGAGTGGTGTACATCAGCTCATATATTTCCTTGATGAAGCTCAGGGCATAAATCTCATAGGCCCAACTCTGTGCAATGGCAAGTGAAGAGGTAATAAATGGCTTTGAGGAGTTTATAACATGAAGTACCTCAGTGTTTTTGGACCTGTAGAGATGGTTACAACTTTGGATAAAGACTTGATGTGTGAGTGTGTATGTGTGTGTATATATATATATATATATATACATATATTCTTAAATGCATGATGTAAAATGTTATTGATAAATGGACCTCTTAATGAGCAGAAAGAGGTCCTTCTTGATTTTATTTATCCATGGATAATGAAATTTTTTGTGAAAATGAGGCAATTTTATTCATGTTTTTCATCTTTATAGATGTAAATACTGAAAATGCTGCTTACATGAATGTGCAGACATGAAAAGAATGAATTTTCAGCATCGATACCACTCTGGTCTCTGAATTCCTTTGAGCTATAGGCTAAACATGTCATTGTAATTTATGTCTCAAAATTGTTTTTAATGATTCATCAGCTCTAGTGAAATTAGGACCTCATATTATTTTACAAAGCAAAAGATTAGAAACCATTGTCTATAGAAGAAATTTTATGTACCATATAATATTACTTTACATTTATTTTTTTTGAGTCTAGAGATTTGCACATGTAAAGTCAAGGCTGTGTAAGGTCTGATGGATGACGAATATGCCTTCTGACTTCGTAAACTGTAACAAGAACATGTATGAGATGGGATGAGGAGGATGAGAACTAGTGTACCACATGGTACATATATTGCAAAGGTGTATGTGGACATTATCATCCAGAAGTGATGCTTCTAAGTGTTTCTACCCAGCATATAAGTGTTAACCAATGATAGACTTAAGCCCTAGAGAATCCCTGGGATTTCAGCCTCAGCCAAAAGGACATGTGTGATCAGTGCATCCTGTGGAGGACATGAGTCCAGAGACCCTGAGTGCGTTGAGGATAAATAATATCTATCCCCACCCACCACCCTCCTATAAACCTGAGATCCAATATTAAGTATTTTGGCAATAATAATTTTAAAATCATAATAACAATCACATAGATGAGACCATAAAACAATAAATTAAGTGAATGAAAGTAATGGTCTCTTCTTAACTGAGAGAAATTGCAGTGGAACCAGAGCCAAATACTGAAGCACACTGTGTTAGTTTAATTGGGATAAATAAACATTTTTCATTGGCAGAGTCAGTTAGACTCCCCTTGATATTTGACTTTGGGATTGAGGTAACTTATTTTGCTTAACTTACTACTTATATTTTTTCCCCTTTGTGTTATGTGAGTGTAGTAGCTGGCATTTCCTGCCAGACATTGTGCTGAGCATTTTTCCTGTATTGGTTCATTTATCTTAACAAAAATTCTATCAGCTAGGCACTATTACCACCACTCTTATCTT
Organism: Equus przewalskii; assembly: GCF_037783145.1. Lineage (NCBI taxonomy): Eukaryota > Metazoa > Chordata > Mammalia > Perissodactyla > Equidae > Equus > Equus przewalskii. The sequence goes on from NC_091841.1 coordinate 23,554,205, forward strand.
ACAGATGAAGAAACTGAGGCTGAGAGGGTCAGCACCTTGCTGAAGACCAGAGCTGCGCTTGAAACCAGGTAGTCTGGCCCAAAGTCAGGCTCCTCTCTATTACTCAATAAATAATACATCTTAATTTTGAGTCATTCAAACAGTACTTTAGAATTCAAAACAGAGCACAAAAGTATCCTATTAGGTTTCTGATGGGGTAGCATTGAATTTGTAGAATTATTTGTGAAAGGTTGACATCTTTAAATACTTGAACATTTCCTCCAGGAACAAGATGTGTGCCTCTGTTTATTTAGATTCCCTTTCATATCTGTGACTAAAGTTTCATGATTTCGTCCTTTAAATTTTGCATATTTCAATATTATGTAGCTTCTATTATTCCTGTTCTAATGTTATCATTTTTTTCCATGATGTCATGTAATGGTAATAGCTGGTTCCTAGGAAAAGAATCGAGTCTTCTATACTTACTGCATATTCAGTTAACTTTATGAATTCTTATCTGATCTAATAGTTTCTTTCAATAAATCCTCTTAGACTTTCATGATGGTTGATCAACTCTCTATAAATACTGACTAATGCATTGATTCATTTTTACACGGAATTTATCCTTGTTTGAAGAGAATACTTTTTACAACATGTTGTCCATTTTTTTCTGTAATAGACTTCAGTTTTTAGAGTATTTTTAGGTTCGCAGCAAAATTGAACACAAAGTACAGAGAGTTCCCATATACTTCCTCCTCATCCACGTGCACAGCCTCCCCCAACATCAGCATCCCCCATCAGAGTGGTACATTTGTTACAATCAATGACCTGTATTGACACATCATTGTCACTCAAAGTCCATAGTTTACATTCGAGTTCATTCTTGATGTTGTACCTACTATACGTTTTGTGACTGCATAATGATGTCTACCCACCATAATAGTCCAGAAGGGTTTCACTGGCCTCAAAATCCTCACAGCTCCTCCTGTTCATCCATTTCCCTCCCCAACCCCTGGCAACGACTGATCTTCTTAACGTCTCCATTGTGTTGCCTTTTCGAGAATATCTGCCGATGCCTCAGAAATCTAGTAGGACCCTAAAGTTCTTAGATATGCTGGAGCTACTCAATAGAAGATGCCTGAGTCCCTGAATGACCACATGTGGTCAGGATGTATCATGGACAGGGCACTGGGAGCCATCTGCTCCAGGTCAATGTAACAGTTTCTGGGAAAGTCGAGCAGAAAGGAGTATGTTATCAATGATATTGTTTTGAAAAACTAACTCATGGTGATAATTAAAAGCAATTGATGTTTATTCCATGTTAGTATCATTTGTAAATGCTCCACAGTTAGTGCATTCCTTCATTGCCTACGCTTGTGGGAACATGCCCACTGCCCCACCCTCAGAGCTCCATAATATCGTGGAGCATCTCCCCTGTTCTGGCTCACCACGTTGGACTGAGATGTAATAATAATAAACCATTACTCTTTAAACTACTGAGATAATAAAGAAATAAGTAGAAAGGTGGATGCAGAGTATTAGAGGAAAAGGACACGGAGCCTTGGTCATTGCTGCTGGAAGGGAGACATTATCCAGTCCTATCCCAGGAATGCCATGTGTCCCACAGATGCCCAACAAGATTACCTGGATATCTCCTGTTCATCCTTCAAGCCTCAATCAACTGAAACCTTGTTTAGGACCAAGTTTGACCTTCCTTGACTTATATTAGAAAAGTCACTTTCACTTGCTCCAAGGCCCTCTCCTTGTTGTCTCTGGCATTTACCAGGCCATATGACTAAGGTGAAGAAGGCAGAGAAGGAGGCAGACTCAATTTTGGTATGAAAACACTCAAAAAGGAAGCAGCAGGAAGTTAAATGGCTTGAAAGTTCTGATTGCTTTCACAGTCTTTAATCTAAGGCTTGAGAGTTCATGGAAGATGCTCCAAGGTTGTGCTTAGAGAATTTGAATGGACTAAAGAAACCACCCCAAATCATTGCCACATTTGAACCTCAGCAATGCTTGGGCTGAACATCCTCCCCTATTCCCAGTGGGTTTGCCTGGCTGAGAGGGAGACCATTTTATTAAAGACCCTTGTGATTTCTCCCTTTCAAACAAATGACTCAGTGTTGGTTTAAATCTCATTTATGTTACTAAAGTAGATCTAATTGTAACAAGTTCCTCTCTTTTCACTTCTGTAACTCATCCCTACTCTACACATCTTGAGAGGAGGTCTTGGTATTTTCATCCCTTTCTTTGTTGCTCTGAGTAAGCACAGATTCCATGCTCAATCAATAGTGAATTAATAGAATCAGTTTGCAGAATCACTTATCCTGGGAGACATTGGGCAGCTGCATTCTCTAACTGGGGATGGTTCATCTCTCTCACTTACTGCTCACTTTTCCTAGAGATTCAATAAAAGCTGGGACTCTGATCCATGCTCCTCCTTTCCAGGGAATGGAGACAAAAGAGGAATGGAATAAGAAATCCCCAAAGTCAATTTGAGCTCACTTCCAGAGAGGATTCCTGTACATGGGTTCAAGAAACCCAGGAGTTGGTGGAATGAACAGGTCCAGAGGCCCCACAAACAGCTGCAGCCAGCCTGGGTTCACCTGGCTGCAGTTTTGCCCCCTTTCTCAGGAGTCCATGCTGTTCAGTTGCCAGCAGACAATGAGATCAGGTCTTCTTCTGTTTTGAACCTTGCAAAGTCATTGAAGATTGACTGTTACTCCAGAATAGACACTGTCTTCATCTTCATGTCATACCCTTCAAGAAGCCTCCCTGATAGCTCCCTGGTTAGGGGACCATTTTACATGCTCCCATAATTCATTAAGCACACTGTTGCTGAGCTGCTGTGGGTAGTATAGACACTGCTTCTACAACCACTGTAAGAAGTGACATCAAAAGTAGTCAGCAATTCCAAAAGTCCTATGCACCACAATGTTCATTGCAGCATTATTTACAATAGCCAAGACATGGAAGCAACCTAAGTGCCCATCAACAGATGAATGGATAAAGAAGATGTGGTATATATATATACAATGGAATACTACTCAGCTGTAAAACAGAACAAAATCATTCCATTCACAACAGCATGGATGGACCTTGAGGGAATTATGTTAAGTGAAATAAGCCAGGGGAAAGGTGAGGTGGGGAGTGGGCACAAAGGGTGAAGTGGTGCACCTACAACATGAGTGACAAACATTAATGTACAATTGAAATTTCACAAGATTGTAACCTATCATTAACTCAACAACAACAAAAAAGAAGTGACATCAAAAGTGCAAAAAACATAACTCTGTCCTCTTCCCACCTTCCCATCTCTCCTCAGTGCCTTCCATTGCAGAACCCAACAAGTGGGCAGCTGACAAGAGAGTCTGGGATATCTAACCCATAGTCCTTCAGTTCTAGCAACTGAGGGATGAGTAGGGCAAAGCAACTCTGGAACTAAGGAAATATGGACCCTATCCAGCACACAGTGATTTAATCCGCAGAGTCTCGATTTTAGTTTTCACCCTGACGGAGGACATTTGTCTGACCTGTAGAAAAGTCAGTAGCTGGTAAGTCTGTTGCCTACAATGTGATAAACACGACTTAAATAGCATTATAAATGGATCAACTAACCAATACATAAGCTTTCTTGGTCAATACCTGTGTAGTAGGTAATGCCGGGATAAGTAAAAGTCCTATAAGATCTTATGTATTACTCCCAGAGAACATCAGCTCTACAATGAGAGAGATTTGGGGGAAGAAGTTAAAGCTACGTGTACATGAATATGAGATGGTAGTGGGGATTAATGAGCGCCAATAACCACAAGGAACAGGAGGCTTTATTGCCTGCATCACTGCAAAGATTGCTCAAGAAGAAAGATCTTTCTGGTTAGTGAAGTATAAGGTTAAGCAAAGTAAACAGTCCTGAGGATCGTACAGTGGGTATCATTTCATCAGCTTCCTGGTCCATCTCACAAATCCTGAGGTTATTTGGCCTCCTCCTCCATACAGTTCTTCCAAAATTCATACATAAAAACCTACCGTTGATGCCACAGGGTAACTGCTTTCCTTCCGAATCTCTCTTTAGTTGTAGAAATCTGTTTATTTTCATCATCTTAAGTAGCAACTGAGTGCCACCTACCTACGTGTTTGCAGAGGACTCAGATTCCTGCCGAGTGGAAGGTACCTTTGATGAGGCTGTGACTTGCTATCCTCAAATGTCTTGTTCACACATGGGGCCAACTTTCAATGAGACATGAACTCCAAGCATGCTCCAGCACAACTTTATGACTGTGGGGGTGGTCAAGAAGAGATGTTAGCATCTGCCCTTCCTTGCTTCAGGGCAGTTCTCCCTTGGGAATCACTTTATGTAAGATCAGTTCCCCAGATCAAACAGTTGTATTAGAACAGTGCCTCACTGTTCTGGCAGTGAGTCCTGGCAGCCTTGAGTCCTGTTGAGAATGAGGTTAGGAAGGAAGGAAAAGTCCTTGACATTCAAGTGTCTTCTAACTATGGAGGAAAATCACTGGAGAGTGCCTTGGAAATCTCTTGGACCCAAGACAACTCCGTATGTGCTGTGCTCTACAGTCATTCAAATGCAGCCTGTACGTTTATTGTGACATTGAGAGGGCTTTAGGACACTTGAGGCTTGTTCCTTGTAATCTATTTAGTCCCTGATTTGCCACTAGATTTGTGTATGACCTTGCCAGAGCCCTGGGATTGGGATGGGATACACTGTTGTAATTTGCTGTTTAGTACTTTGCATACCTATTGGAAAATTTGTCTCATAAGTTGAGACCCTTCGTCTTAGTCTTTTTTTGAATAGAATTTCCTCAAAGAGACTTTATACTAGAGCAAATGGAGTCATAAGTCAATAATTGGTGTATCTGGGTAACGGTGTACATGTATCCCTTCTCATGTACATATCAGTGCAACTTTTCTGTAAGTTTGAAGTTGTTTTCAACTACAAAGTTAAAAACGGTGTTACAAAATGTATTGTGTTGCAAAATGTATTGTGATGAATAAACTTCTGCTCCGTGGGAAGGAAGGGTCAGGCCATCCAGGGAGAGTGTATGATACAGGTGGGTCATGGGAGTCCCCATTGATGGGAGATGTGTATGAAGTCAATGTGAAGTTGTATGAAGGGTCCTCAAACTCCAGGTTGTGTCTGAAAAGGCATCTGGACAGGATTCTCAGCATTATGAAATGCACAAGTAGGGCAGTACGCATGGTAAGAAACCGTTGTGGAAGATTCAGGGGCAAACTAAGCATTTCTGATATTTTTCTACCTTCTGCTTCCTAGGTCGTGAAACAGAAAAGAGATGTAGACATCACAGGACCACCAATTCATGGGAAGAGTCGGTGAACAAGGTGAAGGGAACAATCTCTGATGCCCAGGGGACTTTTCCATGTTGTGGACCTCCCTTTACAGCTCAGAGCTTGTAGCAAACACTCTGAGCACACATTAGTATGTACCCTTTCAGGTTGGCTTTTTCATTTATTAATATGCTTGTAAGATTCCTCCATGTCTTTTCATGGCTGAGAGTTCATTATTTTCAGAGCTGAATTCCACTGAATTTTAGAGTTATATTCCATTGTCTGAATGTACCAGTGTCTTTCTCCATTTGTCTACTGAAGAACGTCTTGATTTCTTCCAAGTTTTGGTAATCATGAACAAAGTTACTGTAAACACCATGTGAAAGTTTTTGTGTGGACATAGGTCTTCTAAGCCTTCGTGCAAATACCAAGGAGTACCATTGCTAGATTGTATGATAAGAGTATGTTTCATTTTGTAAGAAACTGCCAAACTGTCTCCCAAAGTGGCTGTACCGTTTTGCATTCCAACCGGGAATGAATGAGACTCTCTCTTGCTCCACGTCCTCACAGCTTTTAGAATTGTCATAAATTAGCTTCTTTAAAAAAGAAAAGAAAAAGAAGAATTGATGAGAAACAGATGAAGGAACTAGCATGAGGAGTCATCAACTAGAAGAATTCAATTGAGTCAGAAACTGAGATGCAGCAGCTGAGATAGACTACAACTGTCATCCACCTCCGTTCTATCTGACAGGTCACCGCTACCAGGCATCCCAACTTTACTTTACCATCCACATACCGTCAATGACTGAGCTCAGTCACGTGCTTCCAAACTGTGCAAGTTTGTACGAGTTGCTTACTTTCTGCACTTTAGTTGACTCAGCTGTTAAAATGGGAAATATAGTAGTTCCGAACCTGTGAAACTTTGGCCGCAGAAGCCTGGCAGGCAAACTTAATCACTATTCCACCAGGCCAGCCCCTTATTTTTCACTTTTTGAGGGACCTCTGGACTCTTTCCTTAGCAGCTTTACTCTTTTACTTTCCCACAAAAAGGCACAAGTGTTCCTGTTTCTCCACATCCTTGCCAACACTGGTTCTTTTCTTTTCTTCTTCCTTTTTTTAGATAGTAGCCATCATAATGGGTTTGGAAAACTAATGTGATGTTGAATTGAGATCTGAAACACAGCAAGAACGCACAGGGGCAAAAAATCTAGATGTTTCTCACCTCACCCATCCGTTCTGCTACCATTATCCACAGACTAAAATGGAAAATCTCCCTGATTTGGCCCGTCCTATCTCTCCAGTCACAAAGCCTTTCCTATTCCACCGTGTACTACTGTATGTTTCAAGGTAACCTGGATTCCTGGTGTTCCCTCAACAAGACACGTAGTTTATGCTGTCTTGTCCTCCTTCATGCTGTTTCCTCAGCATCCCTCCTCCATACATTTCTCCATGTCAAAATTCTATACATTCTTGAGTGCCACTCAGATATGCTCCTCTCTACAACTAGCTTCACTTCCCAATGGCTTTAGTCAGAATGACCCACACCTCTCTGGGCTTTTCCAGAGAGCACTCTGCTCGTGTTTGGGAGAAGCAGAGGATAAGCGCCTGTGGGCTTCTCTACTGCTGGGACCCTGAGGACTCAGAAAGTGGGATTATCCAAATTTGCAGGTAAATTGAAAGAAGAGCTTCTTTTTATCAATTAAAATCTTGATTTGATTTGAAATCTCTGATATTTTTGAAACATTAGAGTAGAGTAGGAAATTACTAGTTGGAGAGGTATTCTGTCTCTTCAAACTTCTTCCTCTCTTAGGATCCTGAAAACCACTTATTTCTTCCATAATTGTCACCATGCTCCTGACCTTCCTCCCACAACTACCCAAAGAGAAACATGGCATACCAGGCATCCTTTTACACTAAAATGCACTCTAACCAAGTTAGTGGTGTGTTAATTTGCATTCATTCATTTATTTAAGGAATATTTGCTTATGTTCCTCCCTGTGCCATGCCCTGTGCTAATTAAAGATGAGCAAAACCAGACACTGCCCCGAAATTAAGGAGCCATATTCCAGGGGAGCTCCCATCAGTTAACTCATTAGACATTTGAAAGCTACAACCTCGGTAATTGCTACAAAGGAGAGGTGCGTGGTGCCAGCAATGTCTATAGATGGGAACATTGACCAAGTCATTAGAGACTGTAATGTAGATGGATGGCATCAGCCCTATGTGGAGAAGAGAGGGCTGGAAGCCAGACCTTGTGACCTGCCACATGCCATGTGGGCAGGACCAGTGAGGCTCTCTAGCTACAAATAGCCCTGGGTTCCTCAGGATCCTGAGTCCAGCTCCTGTTAGTTGGTTGTTTGCTTAAGCTGAAAGCTCAAAGCAACTGAACCACCATGAGGCTGTCACTGCCTGTCCTGCTGGTCACTCTGGCCCTTTGCTACTACGAGGGTGAGTATCATTTCTAATCCATCCAGCACCAATCCTGGTAAGTAACCTTGTCCGAACTAGGTGAACTTAATTGGGGTGATCAGATCAAAATCCAAACCTTTTTCTCTACTTGTGACCTAGCTCCCCAAAAGCCTGGAGCTCATTTTCTCAAATCGCAATACTCAAGAACTTTTACAAAAAATCATTGCCAGCAAACTTTAAGAGTTTTCCATCTGAAGCCTGACACTTTGTCTGGGATCTGTGTTTCAGAAGCTGTATGACATAAGATTTGCATGTGAATCATGGCTCTGCCACTTACCAGCGCTTTGAGCAAAATACTTATCTCCCCAAGTCTCCTCTTGTCATTGGGTTTCACAGCTACCAGCAAGAGTAGCTATGACAACAGAGAGGGATGAAGTGTGTCAGGAGTCCAGCTCTAGATAATGAGCAGACATCTCACAGTTATCAGACATCCTCCTTCCAGAGATTTTTAGGTGTCAGTTGAGTCCACAGCTTTTTAACTCATAGAATCAGACTCATAAAATGTGAAAGCTGGAGGGGATTTTGGAGAGCTCTCAGTTCAAAAGAGCCAGTGTTCTCTGAATCTCTGGATGATAAATTTTCAAATGGGCTCTGTGAATAAGCAGCATTCAATATGTCTACAAGTACTGCTAGCTTTCTAGGGTTACCACTGGGAATTGTACTAGAACTAGTATAGTCACGAGGGCTACAATTTCTATTTTTCTAGATATGTCTACCCCTTTGTTCAACAATACTTTTCCGTGTCCTCATACCCTCGATACTGACCCAAGTCTTGTTGAGTGATTCTCTTTCATCTGACTTTCTAAACCTCAACCTCTTCCCCTGTGTAGCCTCTAATTTTACCCTCTCCAAATCCTCTGCGTGGTTTAATATCTGACCAGGGGTCAGATCAGAGCCTGGTAAGGCATGTCCTGGGCTGCAAGTGTGATAGCAAAGACTTGGGGGCATGGAGAATCCAGACCAGGGAAAGTGGTTACTTCAAGTCTCAGCATGATTCCAGTGGGGTCAGGAATGAGCCACACTTCTGATCTTTGACCCTCTCTAAGGAATTCTTTGCATCTCTACAGAATAAAAGAGCCAATCATAACTTTGTGAGTAAGCGTCGAATGTGTTCAACTGATTCACTTTATTTTTTTAAGAATTTTAGCTATGCCTGCATCCAAGGACATAGTCCTATTCGTTAATTTAGCCTCAAAATAGCATCTTCCAATGTATAAATGGTTTACTTACCTATCTCCAAATGTGTTCTCCCTTCTCTGATCTCTGATAAAATCGGACTATACTACTCACCTAAAAAATTGATTACTAAAATCTCTCCTCCAATACCCAAGACAAAATAAGGTGTCACACTTTCTTTTCAATTTTATTGAAGTTATAATAGTTTATAAAATTGTGAAATTTCAGGTATACATTATTATTTCTTAGTCACTACATATTTGTGCGCCTTTCCTCTTATGCCTACCCCCCAACCCCCTTCCCCTCTAGTAACCACTAATGTGTTCTCTTTCTCCATAAGGTGTCACTCTTTGGATAGGTGAAGCTTAATTTTTTGAAATCAAGGAAAAGTGAATTTCAGAAAACCAGGAGAGTCTTCGGAGTAGTGGGTACTTTACAAAGGATAAAAACTGAACCAGGGGGGCTGGCCCCGTGGCCGAGTGGTTAAGTTCGCGCGCTCCGCTGCAGGTGGCCCAGCGTTTCGTCGGTTCGAATCCTGGGCGCGGACATGGCACTGCTCATCAGACCACGCTGAGGCAGCGTCCCACATGCCACAACTAGAAGAACCCACAACGAAGAATACACAACTATGTACCGGGGGGCTTTGGGGAGAAAAAGGAAAAAATAAAATCTTTAAAAAAAAAAAACAAAAACTGAACCAGGCATCAGGACACCTGGTGTCCACCACTTGCAGTGTGACCTTGAGGAAATCATGACGCAGAGGGTCTCACGTTGTCATCAGCACAATGATGAATGGAAATATAAAATACCTGGGTCTCCGGTCTAGCTCTGATTTCAGGAGCCACAGAAAAATTGACTTTCTTTACGTCAATTTTATTTCTTTTTCTTCTGCTCTAGCTGATGCAGTTATATGTCCAGCTGCTCTTACTGATGCGACACAGTTCCTCTTCATCAGTGAAGCTCTCTACAAGCTACAGCTTCAGAGATTTAATGCACCACCAGAAGCCGTTGAGGCCAAGTTGCAAGTGAAGAGATGCACGGATAAGATATCCCTTGGGAACAGAGTGTTACTTACAAAAGCATGGGTAATTTCTTTCTTCTAGGTACATAGAGGCTTCTGCTCATGTGAACAGCCAGGATGGAGGTTAGGGTACTGTTCTTGGGGCACAGGTGGTGGAAGCAGTGCCGCGCTGGTCATCTCTGATAGGGTGACCCAAGGCCACAGGTTGGATGATAACAGTACACCTGTAGAGCTATACCCAGGCTCACAGAGCATCTGGGCCTGTTCCTCCTTCTCAGGTCACCTCTCTGGGCACCAGGCTCCCCATAGCGTCCTGAGGAGGAGGACACCTGGGGCCCCATGTAGTGATGTTTAAGGACCAAGGCACTGCTTCCTCCCTGCCTGGGAGCTTTCCTGAGGGGAAGTTCCCTCACCCAGTGGACACAGTACCTATGAAATCTCATGGGCTGTGTGGTTGTATTGAATGGGGAGACAGTTTGTGGTGGGAAATAGCCCCTGTCTTCTGGCAGGATGGAGGTTTGGGCTAGCTGGGCTCTCTGCCAACTTCTGCAGAGCCGAGGCCCATTCCTTGTACCTCAGTCCGCTTTTCTACTCCTCACCTACGACTCTCCTCCTTATCTTGGCCTGTGGGCAGACACCCTCCAGTCACATCTCCTGCAGACACATATGAAGGTGAAACGCTTAGATTATGTCTTTATCAAGAAAACAGATACTTAAAGGTACCTCTGGACCCATCTACCACTGGATTTAGGTCATGAGGTTCAGCTTAAAATTCCCAAAGGCACTGGATTCTCAGTTCTAAGAGGTGCATGTGCCATCACGTTGAATTTCCACATGCTGAAGCTGGTCATCTCCCAAAAGCAGTACTTCCCCAGTCCTCTCTCACCCCATCCCCATCTCTCAATCCCGTGTCCCCTTTGGAGTGGAATAGTAGTGTCCTCTGTCCCAGGATACCAGAGAAAAGAAATCCTGGGCTGCTCTGCACAACCCTTCACTCCCTCCTTCCATGGAAACCTGAGTCCTACTCTTGGGTCACCTCAGGGTTTATTTGCAGGACTATGGAAGTAGTTCTTTCCTGACTTGCATGGTCAGTTGTAACTGTGCCAGGTCTATTTAGTTTACTGCACACTGGGGTCCTGCCTCTTATCCTCCATTTGCCTTTTGTTGGTTGAAATTTCATTGACATCTTCGTGTGAAGAACAGCAGTCTCTGATAACATGTCATCTCCAGGAGCATCATGAATGACCTCCTTTTTCTTTCTTTTTTTTTTTTTTCTGTTTCAGGTGAAAGTAATTTTGAAGTGTGGTTACATTGATTTATCAAAAATTCTATCATAGTACCTCTGTCTTTCAATGATCTGATCTTCGCTGGAAAATGTAAAGGTTTCAACATCTTGCTTCAATAAATTCCTTGCCCTGCATTTCTCTACTTGTCTTGTGATTATTGAACAGTCTGCCTTCGAGTTGGGGTGGTTTTCGTCATGAAGTGGCCATTGTGTGTTGTCCCTAGTAAATTTCAGAGACCCATCGTCCAGTTACCCATGGCAGCCTGAGCTGCCTGGATCACAAGAGGAAATATTTGGTCACGAATCATTTTGCGTTACTTTACAGATTTCCCATTTATGTAGTCATGAGTGAAAAGGATGGTTAAGGGTAAAAAGTAATTAAATCATTCCTGCTACTGGTCTTGCATTGAGGGATACCTGCAGCCCAACTGGCTGCCCAGTCACATGGTTCCCAACCAGCAGCATCACTACTATTTTGGCCTCATCAGAACCACAAGAAACCTGCTTGGCCCTCTTCCCTTCACTGTGGTTTCAATCGCATGAACTGTCCAGTGTAACTTGTTTTCATCTACCTCTCAATTTATAGTGAGTATCCAGGGTTCGATTTCAGTCAACTCTTTTTGACTCTGCACACTCACTCACATGGCTCATCAATGACTACACCACTCACCAACATCTCAAGCTAATACTTCCTCCCTCAAATTCTCCCAAGAGCTCCAGAAACAACCACCCAGCTGCCATCTGGACAACTCCATTCCAGCATGCCACAGTTATTTCTGAAGGAATATGTAAAATTGAACTCACTCTCTGCCTGCAACCTGCTCCCCTTCCATGTGTCCCGCATCCTGGCCAATGGGCCCACCACCCAATGAGGCAGCTGACTCAGAAAGTTTGGATACATCATAGGTTCTGGGTTAGTTCCCAGTGTCTGCTCTAACACACTACCGCACACTTGGTGCCTTAAACTAACTTGATTTCTTAAGGTTTGGAGGACAGAAGTGTAAAATCTCTAACACTCTGCCAAAATCATTGTGTCAGGAGGGCCACACTCCCTGTGGAAAGCCAAGGTGAAAATGTCATAGCGGCTTCCAGCTTTGGTGGATGATGGTATTCCTTGTCTCGTGCCCACATCACTCCAATCTCTGTCCCGTGAGGCCTCTTTGCTTTCTCCTTTGTGAGTGTGTAAAATCTTCCTCTGCTTCCTTCATACAACATATATGGGATTGCATTTAGAGGACACCAGAAAATTCAGGATAATCTCCCCATCTCAAAATCTATAACTATCACATCTGCAAAGTCCTTTTTTTTCCAGGAAGGATAGTATGACCAGGTTCAAGGATTCAGATGTAGATATTTTGGGGAGTTTTACGAGCTTTGTACTGCTCATGTGGCTACTGACGTCAAAGAGTCCATTAAGTTCTGCCCTCTCCACAGCCACAGTATCACTTCTTTTTTTTTTATTGCAGTAACATTGGCTTATAACAGTATATAAATTTCAGGTGTACATCATTGTGTTTTGATTCCTTTTTGGATTAGCATCCAAAGACTAATTACAATCCGTCACCATACATACATGCCTAGTCACCCCCTTTCACCCTCCATCCTCCCTGCTTTCCCTCTTGTGACCACTAATCCCATCTCTGTCTCTCTGTGATTGTTTGTTGTTGTTTTTATCTTCTAAAGTGAGTGAGATAATATAGTATTTGAGTTTCTCCCTCTGACTTATTCCACTTAGCATAATGCCCTCCAGGTTCATTCCTGTTGTCAAAAATGGCCAGATTTCATCGTTTCTTATTGCTGAGTAGTATTCCATTGCACAGCATCACTTCTGAGCATGCCCTGATTTCCATCCCCACAGCCATCACCACAATCCAGTCCTAATCCTTCCTGGTTTTTGCAAAAGTCTCCTAAATGTTCTCCTGGGCTTGAGATACCTCCTGCAGTATGTTATCCTCATTGATACCAAGGTGACCCTTTTAAAATAAAATGTAAATGTGATCTCATTTCTGTAACTCTGAGTTACTAGTGGGCACATATTCCAAGTGTTTCAAGTAAGAGGACTTATTTTTAATCATAAACCCACACTGAAATAATAATAGGTATACATGTACAAACTCTGATAGAAAAAGTAGAAGACAATTACTATCTACTACTATCAATTATCAGCAATGCTTTTACAACAAATGTGTATTTTTATTCACATCAGGAAATATGTACATTTAAATTAGTCCCTATTTTGGGAAACATGTTATGTATTCAATCTACATACTATGCTTAGTGGAAACAGGGATTCATGGAGCTCTTGCAACACCCTGAGAAACTCAGATTGTTATCATTGCTGGAGGATTCGGTCCCACTGTTGCTGTGGCACACTAGGACTTCCAAGACTCCATCCATGGGCAGCCCTCTTACCTCATCTCCCTGCTCACCAAGGAGTCTGTGCTTCACCATTGTGGTCTATATGCCATTTGCTTATGCAACACATTGAATGACATCCTTGCACCAGTCCTGCGGTGTGCCCTTTGCTTCCATATCCTTCCCTGCACAGGACAGTTTACGTCGTATCTATAGGATATTTCACATCTCATCTTCTGAGAAGCCCTCTCTGAGACCCACAGCCTAAAATAAACTTTATACAGAGACAGACATTTTACACTCAACAGCACACAGAGATGCACATGTTTGCGGACACACACAGAGACATACGCAGATGCAGATAAACACGCAGATAAGCACACAGATACACAAAATGGGCATACATATCCCTCTACTATCATTTTATCTTTCTGTGATATAATATTCATATCACAGAGTTGTTTGATGATAAATTGAATAAATTGATAATGGAAATCAGTAAATATTATCAGGCATTATTATTATTTCTAAAACACTAAGAGTTTACATGCATTGAGCACTCTTATGGTCCTGACTTTACCCTGGAAAGTTTACCTGTTCTGTGTCACATACTCCTTCCTACTCTCCAGGAAGGTAAAAGATGTTCCCTCTGCTGACTGTGGGGATGAAGAATTTCTTAGCCAGAGTTCCTCAACCCTGGGCTCTGCGTAAGATCAACCGGGAAGATTTCAAAAACAAGTGACACCTAGGCCCCATATATATCTGTGTCTCCGCAAATAGAACCCATGCAGTCCCCATTTCTTTACATTCTCCTCTGAGAAGGGCAACCCCCCAGTGAATAGGGAGGAGGACCAGATTCTCCATGAGAGTCAGAGAACCCCAAGCGTCACCAAGTTGGTCACCTTCAGACCATTCTTTGGCCATTACAGCCCTTCATATTTGGCAATTTCAGGTCCTTCATGAGATTCACTGCTATCAACTAATAAGCTTAGAATCTTGTACACGAAGATTATCCTTTGTAGGTTTCTGTTTAAGGCTGTCAGGTGGGATAACAAGTCTCCAAAGACTGGGGTGTGGAGGAGAGAGGTTTAGAGGTTTAGTTGCTGTGTAATGGGTACTGACTTTCTCTTTGGGATGAAGACAAGTTTCTGGAAATGAGACTTGTGACAACATTGTGAATGACTTTAATGTCTACATTAGTTCATAAGTACAACTGAATTGTACCCTTGAACGTGGTTACAACAGTACATTTTATGTTATGTGAATTTTTGCACACACGCAAAGACTCCACAGGCGGAGCTCTCCATGAGGCTGCAGAAAGATGACTGTAATGGGAGCAGAACCTATGTTTCAATCCCCACTGGACATGCTTTCTCAGAGCTGTTGGCACCTCAAGTCTAATTATGTTTGGTATCAACTCTGTTTGAATTGCCATCTGGATTTTTCCTTGCTAAAGATATAACTAATTTTTAAGCAAACTCTGGTTCAGACTGAAATTGTGTTTAAACAAGTACAAAAGATTGACTTATGCAAAGCCAAGACTTTATCCCTTGAGGTTTCTAATTCCTCCCCTTGACAAGTCCTATCATGCTCTGTCTAGGCTCTCCTCCTCAAGTATCTTCCCCCTCTAGCCATCTCACTCTCTATGACAAGATCAATATTCTGAATAGAAAGCTCTGGTTTTGTCACAACCTCATTTAAAGCAAACTTTCAATGCTCTCCATTTCCTATGATATGAAGCTTAATGCCTCCATTCAGGAACTAGAATATTCAGGCTTATATAATAATTAAGACAACATTGATTCATAATTAAGACTTCTGCTTCCTTCTTTCCTTTTCATCTACTTTTTCTCTCCCAGCTACTAAACATAGTTTCTGGGATTATTCGTGCATAAGGAAAGGATAGAGACAGGAAGAGAAGAAAGTTCTGAATTGAATCATACTCTTTTAGGATTGGTCCAGCTTCTCTAGGACAGGCAGATCTTTCTTGCATGAAATACGTTAATGGGTCTTCTAAATGCCCAGATTAGGCTGATGTCAGCATCATGGTGGAGTGAGTGATTCCCTTTGTCTCTCCTCTCTAAGTTACAACGAGTCAGATATCCATTAACCAACAAAGGACTCCCTACACAGTACCACAGAACACACAAGAGATCTATGCATCTACACATCTGAAGGTGGGTAGACTGGACATCTTGGAGGCAATGGATCTAGGAGAACAGACCTTTCCCTTCCCCCAGCAGCAGGAACCCAAAATGTAGATCCTCACACTGGTGCACACACCTGCAAACAGAGGTGGCAAGAACAGACCTGGCATGCAGGGCTTAGTCCCTGTCCCCCTACCAGTGGCAGATGGTGCATACATCCTGAGTACTCAGGACACAGGGCTGAACCAGTGACCCAGAAGAAAATAACTTACAAGGTAACCCCTATCAGGCTTTCAGCAGATTTCTCAGCAGAAACTCTCCAGGCTACGAGAAAGTGGAATGAAATATTCAAAATATTGAGGGACAAAAACCATCAGCCAACAATACTCTGTCCAGCAAAGTTATCCTTCAGATATGAAGAAGAAATAAAAGCTTTTCCAGAAAACAAAACCTGAGGTAGTTCATTCCCACCAGTCTTGCCTTACAAGAAATGTTGAAAGGAGCCCTCATATTTGATACAAAAAGAGCAAGGTTTGCAAAGCTTTAGAAAGGTGATAAATAGACAAGTTGAAGCAGAAAACTTCAGCTCTATATCAGAGTATGTTAGTTAACAATTATAAAGGCTAAAGGGAAAGAAAGAATCGAAAATATCTATAACCGCTTCAATTTGGTCACAAACTCACAACACAAAAAAGAATTTGTGACAGCCAAACATAGAAGAGTAAGAGGAGAAAGACAGAATTTGCAAAGGCTAATGGTGATAAGATGCTATCAGCAGAAAAAAGACTATCTCTTCTCAGAGATCTTTTATACAAATCTCATGATAACAATAAACAAAAAATCAGAGCAGTCACAAATCATAAATAAAGAGAAAACAGAGAAAAACGTCACATAAAATCACCAAACTGAAGTGGCTGACAAAAATACAAGGAAAAAGAAACAATGGCAACAAAGAAAAACGATAAAAGGCACATTCCACCCAGAAGAGTTAAATCTCATTAATACTTATGCACCAAATAGAGGAGCTGAAAGGATATAAAGCAACTATTAATGGATCTAAAGGAGAAATTGACAGCAACATAATAACAGTTAACACCCCAGTTTCATCAATGCATAGGTCATCCAAACAGACAGTCAACAAGGAAACAGGAACCTTAAATGAAACACTAGACCAGATGGACATATCAATATATATTCAACATTTCATACAAAAGCAGCAGAATTCTCTCACATTCTTCTCAAGTGCAAAAGGAACATGCTCAAAGATAGATCACATGTTGGGAAACAAAACTAGTCTCAATAGATTTAAGAAAAGTGATATCATATCAGTATCTTTTCCAACCAAAATGGTATAAAACTAGAAATCAACTGCAGGAGGAAAGCTGGAAAAGTCACAAATACGTGCAGGCTAAACAGCATGCTAGTGAACAACTATTGGATTAATGAAGAAATCAAAAAGAGGTCAAAAAATACCTGGAGACAAATGAAAATTCAAACACTACATACCAAAACTCATGGGATGCAACAAAAGTAGTACTAAGTGGGACGTTTGTAGCAATATGGGCCAACCTCAAAAAATAAGAAAAATCTCAAATAAACAATCAAACACTATGCTTGAATGAACCAGAGAAAGAAGAAAAAACAAAGACCAAAGCCAGTAGAAGGAAGGAGACAATAAAAATCAGATCAGAAATGAATGAACTAGAGACTAAAAATTCAATAGAAAGGATCAATGAAATAAAGAGCTGATTCTTTGAAAAGATAAACAAAGTTGACAAATCTTTAGCCAGACTCACTAAGAAAAAGGTGACAAGGCTCAAATTAATAAAATCAGAAATGAAAGAGGAGAAATTGCAATGGACACCACAGAATTACAAAGGATTGTAAAAACGTACTAGGAAAAGCTATATACCAACAAATTAGATAACCAAAAAGAAATGTATAAATTCATTTAATCATACAACCTTCCAAACTGAGTCAATAAGAAATAGATAATCTGAATAGACCAGTCACAAGTAGAGAGATTGAAACAGTAGTGCAAAACATCCCCAAAAACAAAAGTCCATGACCATAAGTCTTCTCTGGTGAATTCTACTAAACATTCAAAAAAGATTTAATACCAATTCTTTCCAAATTCTTCCAAAAATTGAAGTGAATGGGATGCTTCCTAATGCATTTTTATGAGGCCAACATTACTCTGATACCAAATCAGACAAGGACAACACAGAAAATGAAAGTTCCAGGTGAATATCACTAATGAACATGCAGGCAAAAATACTCACCTAAATATTAGCAAATAGAATACAACAACACATTAAAGGGATCGTACATCATAATCAAGTGGGATTTATTCCAGGAATGCAGGAGGGTTCAACATCCGCAAATCAATCCTTGTGATTAACCACAGCAACAAAACTAAGAATAAAAACCACATGAGCATCTCAAGAGATAAAGAGAAAGCATTTGACAAGATCCAACATCCATTTAAGATAAAAACTCTCAATAAAATGGGTATAGGAGGAAAGTACCTCAATATAGTAAAAGCCATATATGACAAACCCACAACCAACATCATATTCAATGGTGAAAAACTGAAAGCTATTCCTCTAAGAATGGGAAAAAGACAAGCATGCCCACTCTAGCCACTTTTATTCAACATAGTATTGTAAGTTTTAGCCAGAGCAATTAGGCAAGAAAAATAAATAAAAGGCACCCAAATTGGAAAGGAAGAAGTAAAATTGTCACTATTTGTAGATGACATGATCCTATATATAGAAAACCCTAAAGAATCCACCAAAAAACCATCAGAAATAATTTAAAAACACAGCAAAGTTACAAGATACAAATCGACATACAAAAGTCAGTTGCATTTCTATACACTAATAACAAACCACCAGAAAGAGAAATCAAGAATACAATTCCCTTTACAATTGTGACAAAAAGAATAAAGTATCTAGAAATAAATTTAACCAAGGATGGGAAAGACCATTACACTGAAAACTATGAGACATTATTGGAAGAAATTGAAGAAGACATAAAGAAATGGAAGGAGATTCCACGCTCATGGATTGGAAGAATAAACATAGTTAAAATGTCCATATTATGTACAGCAATCTACAGATTTAGTGAAATCTCAAACAGAATCCCAAAGACTTTTTTCATGGAAATAAAACAAAGGATCCTAAAATTTGTATGGAACAACAAAAGACCCTGAACATTCAAAGAAATCCTGAGAAAAAAGAACAAAGCTGGAAGTCCCTGAATTCAAAGGATACTACTAAGCTACAGTCATCAAAACAGCAAAATACTTGCACCAAAACAGACTCACAGATCCATCGAAGAGAATTGAGAGCCCAGAAATAAAACCACACACTGATGGACAGCTAATCTTTGACAAAGGAACCAAGAACACACAGTGGAGAAATGATTTGACAGAAATGGAGAAATATACAATGGAGAAAACTGGATAGCCACATGCAAGAGAATAAAAGTCTACCAGTATCTCACACCATACATGAAAGTAACTCAAAATCGATTAAAGACTTGAATGTCAGACCTGAAACCATAAAACTCTTAGAAGAAAATACAGGCAGAACACTCTTTGATATCAGTCTTAGCAGATCTTTTCGAATACCATGCCTACTCAGGCAAGGGAAACAAAAGGAAAAATAAACAAATGGGACTACCTCCAACTAAAAAGCTTCTGTACAGCAAAGGAGGCCATCAACAAAACAAAAAGACTAGCCACCACCTGGGAGACATTATTTGTGAATAATATATCTGACAAAGGGTTAATTTGCAAATTTATAAAGAACTCACACAACTCAATAACAAAAAAATGAGCAACTTGATCAAAAAAACTGACAGAGTATATGAACAGATATTTTTCCAGAGAAGATATGCAGATGGCCAATAGGCACATGAAAAGATGTTCAACAGCTTAATTACTGAAGAAATGCAAATCAAATCTACACTGAGATATCACCTCATACCTGTGAGAATGGCTCTTATTAAAAAGATAAGAAAGAAGTGCTGAGAGGATGTGGAGAGAAGGGAACCCTCAAACTCTGCTGGTGGGGATGCAAACTGGTGCAGCCACTATGGGAAACAGTATGGACATTTCTCAAAAATTAAGAATAGAAACACCATATGATCCAGCTAGTATTTATCCAAAGTACATGAAAACAGTAGTTCAAAAAGAGATACACACTTTTATGTTCATCACAGCATTATTCACAATAGCCAAGACATGGAAGCAACCCAAGTGACCATCAATCATCAACAGAGGAATGGATAAAGAAGATACACACACACACACACACACACACACACACACAAACAATGGAATACTACTCAGTCATAAAAAAGACAAAATTGTGCCATTTGCAACAACATGGATGGAATTGAGGATATTATGCTATGCAAAATAAGTCAGGTAGAGAAAGACAAATAAATACCTTATGATTTCACTCACATGTGGAAGGTAAACAAACAAACAAACACATAGATAAGGAGAATAGATTGCTGGTTACCAGAGGGGAAAAGGGTGCGGGGAGGGCAAAAAGGGTAAAGGCCACATATGTATGGTGACAAATGGAAACTAGACTTTTGGTGGTGAAGGTATCTCTTTCAGAAAAAAAATCAAAGTCATATCCAAGGATGGGGAATAAAAATCAAATTAACGCAAGACTAGAAGACACAGGAGTAACACACAAAATTCAGAGCTTCTAACATATAACAGTACACGAAAGTGATTCTATGTGCGGTCAACTGTCACTTAAGCATAAAGATCAATAAAAATATTTCTGAAGTACAAATCTTCAAAAGTTTTATCTCCAGTGAGCTTTACCTCAGATGTCACAGGATATGATCTACCAAAAACAAAGAGAAGATGAAGAAAGCTAATCATGGAATCCAGTAAACACAGGCTATAACATCGATTTTGACAGATGAATGAGGAGAGGACCGTGGAAAGCAATATTTAGAACATGTCAATGTCAGGCGACACAGTGAGGAAGTGGCAGGTGAGTGTGAGACGACGTGGTGTGGATTGGGATGGACAGGGGTCTAGTGCTTCTCTTCTGAGCTGATTTTCAGTATTTTCATTTTTGAACAATGCTCCTATATCACTATTTTAAAATAAAAATTTTGGAAAATACAAGAAGTTGTCAGACAGAACTGAAAAGGAAGGATAGGATAAGAAAAAAAGGCAGAAGCAAAATTTGGCAAAAAATCGGTTATGAGCTGCAAATGATCTGAGGTTAACTTGGAATCTACACTTCACCAAACTTAGGAGAAACTTGATGCATTTTGTGGAAAGAATTAATGGATTTCCTTAAGGAATTAATTATCCTGTTAAATGACAAGACATAAAAGCAAGAACTGAAGAAAATATGAGGCATATCACTGGAACAAGATTCTATCATAGAAATTAAAGGCCTATAGAAATTCAAGGAAGGACAAAGCCCTTATGAGCTTGCATTCTCCAGGAAGGAAGACTTTGTGAGGAGGTGATGTCTGAGTTGGATCCTGAAGGACAAACTGGAGGAGAAACAGAGAAAGTGTAGGGAGCAGTCTGGGCAGAGGCATGGCCATGAAGCTGAGCTCCATACACTAGAGGGTAGAGATGCCCACACTCCTGCCGGCATCTGTCTGCACTGGGGCTCCACTCACTGTCCACCGTGTGAGGCTCCCTTGCACTACTGATCCTTCAGCACAAGGCCAAATGCTTTTAGACATTTCTCTAGCATGTTGTTTAGCATGATCCCTGGTCTCTACCCACTTGATGCCAATAGGACACCACTCACCATCTGGAGACAACACAAACATCTCTAGACACTGACGGTGTCCACAGGAGTGAGTGAGAATAGGGAGTAAGTCAGCCCCAGAAGACAATCACTACTAAGCAGTGGAAATACTTTATATGAGGTCCTCCACACACCCCTTGTAACACCCCTAAGGACCAGAGGTTCACAACCGTGGATGCCTACCGTTAGCAAGAAAATGTGGGCATGCAGTGGAGGGAAAATTACTAACAGAATGGAGAAGACAAGGGTACAGATATCTAATGAATCATGTGAGCTATCAGGTATGTTTGGGGATGAAATATTTAACCACACCTTTTTTGAGAATGTCACATTGTGTGAAGTTCATGGTTTTGGTGAATGAGCCAAGGAGAACGAGCCAAAGAAAATACCTGATCCTGGCTCTGCTGGCAAATCCGGCTCCTTCTCCCAAGTCGTTAGACGAATCCGGGTTACATTGGATCAAGGTAATGGTTACTTCTTGGAAACAGGGAGACTGAGGTGGCCCAGTCCCTGATGGCAGGGGCTCCAACTTCCTCCTCTCCTCACCTGTGTCCTCCCTTTTGTGACTCCAAAGTCTTTATCCAAGAACAGAAAGAAGACAACGTCAGGTTGATGTACAATCTTAGTGCTGGTTTTATACCCTGCCGTTGCTAATGAGTCTAATTTAAATGAGCTTCTCTGTCTGAATAGACCTAATAATAAAACCTGTAATAATCAGAATTCTTTTGAAAATTAAAAATCTGTCCTGAAATGCTGCTACACAACAATTAATGAAGCAGCTACATGTGGACTATTGTCACACAAAGAGCTGAGGTGCACAGGCCATGCCCTCAAGGAGCGTGAACAGGGAGGAAAGGGCCATGGGATCAGGTCCTGGGATGTCAGGGGACAGCTGCACTTTGAGAGCCATGAGATCCTGGGAAGAGAGTTTCCCAGAGATTCAGGGGCCAGGAAAGGGAACAAGAAGTCAGTTGTCTTTGATGTGCCATTGGGATTCAATAAGGAGTTTCAATTCAGTGGAACTGAGGCAAGGAATTGAGGAGGGGAGTTCACAGGGAGCAAAGGCCTCAAGCTGAAACTGTGGGGCCTGCACAGAAATTAACCTGGAGATCACCTTGGGCAGTTGTGGGATCGAGGTCGCAAGGGTCCGTCTGAGCCAGAAAGTGAAGGTCCCTAAGGCTCAAACTCAGGAGATCAATAGTGTTGAGATCTGTCTCTCAAGCCAGAACACCCGGCTTCTTATCCAAACTCTGCCACTCACTAGCTGTGTGCTTTTGGTCAAGTTACTTGACCTCTCTTGTCTTGCTCTCTGCCACTGGGAAGAAATAATGTGCCCACCTCATGGAGGGAGACAACACGTCTCACTTTGCTCAGAAGAATCCTGGTTTATGTTGCTGTCCCGACATTCCACCCACTTAGTGACTTGTTTCACCCTCCAAAGTACCCAAGTTTGGCCAATAAATTTTATCATCACCCCACTCATTGGATGGTTCTTGTGACGATTAAAAAAAGGTTTTCACCAGTGCCTTATGTCAAGAAAGTGTTGTGTAATTATTTGCCATTTATGTTTTATTCAATTTTGAAAACAACTAACCATGGATTGGTGTTGGTTATTGAGAAAATTAATACACCAACAGTATGTAGAATATGTTTGAGAAAGAATCCAGTGCTTTATTTTCAAGCTTAGGACTTTAACCCCAGATCCGAACACAATTATCTCCTGGTCTTTTAGAGAATGGAAAGTGGAAGCAGAGTCTTCACTGGTCTATGAAGGTCCTAGTCAGCCCTCAAGGTTTATCATATTACCTTTCTCATTTATATAAAATTGATCTCTTGAAATTGACATGGAAATAGCACCTACTCTGTACCCAGCCCTGATCAGGACTTACATGTTTTAACTTGTTTAGGCCTCACAGCAATCCTCAAACTTTTCCCATTTTATAAAAGACACAGCTGTGAAATCTCCACACCAGGCAGGGCCCAAGGCAAGAGAGATGCCTGGTCTGGGAATGGCCTGGATACCACGAACAATGGACATCTCACTGACAACCAAGATGTCCTCAAACCAGTCTTTCCTGAAGTTTCTATCCTGGGAAAGTACTTCTCCATCCATGGTCTAGACTTTGGCAGGATCTCAAGGAAGAAGAGGTTCACCTCCAAAGAACATGCCTGAGGTTAATGTTCCAACAGCCTGGAGGTGAAGAACAGGTTTACAGAATGAGCAAAAAGAAAGAAATGAAGCATCTCTTACCCCACATACTGTGGGCCTGATTCAGATGAGTAACTTACAACTAAAAGATCTGAAAGATCATCTCAATTTCAAAATAACTCTTTTGCAGGCTTTTGTACCAATGCATGAGTCACTGAGAAAAATGGCTCTCACTGAATGTTATTACTTATCTTAAGTATGGCAAGGCCTCAAATGACTAAAATGTTAGTGTGAGTATATCTCAGGTCTTGTGTGAACCTGAGGACAGGCCAAATATGATTCCCTCTTACCATATACTTTACCCCAAGATACAGGTATCCATGGTTAAATCTGTGAATGGTTCATAGCAACACCATCGTTTGTCTTAGTAGGTAATCAATAAATGTCACACAAACAGCAAAACTGAAGGCTACTTCACTCCTCTAGCTTCTGACCTTAATGTAAGGACCTGAGTCAAAGTTGTTTTTGAGAAGTGAGAAACTCAAGGCACCAACACAAGCATTCTGACCTTCTGGTTTCTTCAATTTCTCCTGTAAATGCTGAGTTATTATTTGATTCACCCGAGAAAGATCATCTTCAGTTGTACGGAGAAAAGATGGAGGTAAAGAAAACACACATCTGTATCCTGGGCACCTTGTACATGATGTGAGATCTCTTTTTTTTCGCTGAGTAAGAAACCTCTTAAGGGTTCAGTGTCCCAGCAGGTGACATGGCAGGTCCATAACAACTAGGGCATCAGACAGAGTCCCCATTAAGCCCTGGAGAAGGAACCATTATCACATTTCATTACTCAAGTCCTTCACTTGCCTTTCGAATGAAGATCACCAGCAATGGTCAACTGGTCATGAGGACATAAACTAGTCTGTTTCTAGCCTCTTCCTAAATCAGTATTGTTCTTGGCAACTTACACTCTCACTGAATGATGGAAAGATATGAGTTTCAAATAATCCAGTCAGCAAATAATGCATTCAGAGGTAATTACCTACTGACTCATCTCTCTGGCTCCCTCATCCATTTCTGTTTTTTTTTTTTTTTAAACCTAAGCCACTTTGTTTCCCTAGTTACCATAACTTTCATATTACCCCTGCTTTTCTATCCCGTGTGGCTTTTCTATCCCATGAGGCTGTCCTGTCCTTCTCTTGACACCAAGAGGAACACATTCATACCTTGCCAAGTGCCATCTGTTCTCACACCTCTGTACTTGCTGTTCCCTCTGCCTAGAACTCTCTTCCCCAGATCTTCCCTTGGACATCGCTGTCCGCTCATCCAAGCTTAAAAGTCCCTCTTCCTATAGCTTTGCCTGGACCTCTGTGCAGGACTCTGCCCCTGGGGGTCGTGTTGATCTTTACACAGTCTCTGTGTAATATCATTCATTCTGCTGTAGGCTTGTTTGTTGTCTCCCTGGTGAGAAGTGAGCTCCACAGAGCAAGGTCCTCCTCTAACGTCTTCCTACAACTGAATCTACGGTACGTAGCACAGGACCCTGTCATAGGAGAAGCTCATGGTTATTGTTGAACAATGAGTAGTGGCTGGCTGGCTGGCTGGATGGTTAGATGGATGAAATCTCTAGTTTGTTCCCGATTACCTTGTTTTAAGCTCTGTGATAGTTTCCCTAATAGAGTGCCCCTCATTCTTACAAAACTAGGCACAGTATCACTTATGCCCATTTTAGAAATAAGGAAAAGGAAGCTCAGAATGACCAGCACTTTAACTTTCCCAAGGAACTTCGTGATTAGGTGTTGCATCTAAGACTGAAACGCACACCTGCATGAGCCCCGATCTCACCCCACCATTCAGCACCGCATCTTTCAAGCAATGAGTTATTCTACTTCTTCACATGATCCTTTGAATCAGTGGAAGAAAAACCCTAAACAGCTCACAAAAACTAAAAGAAAATTAATTTGTAGATTTACAATAGAGTGAGTTGATGAAATTGAGTTAACTGAGATATTCTTTGTAAAAACAAACTTCAGAGAGGTGAGATGTTACTATTTCCCAAACTTCAAGCCCCTGAGTGAAAACGTGTCTATCGGCAAGTGAAGTCTGCTTCCTGGAGGAGGTATGTGGTATTGCATCGAGCCCAGATGTTTGGTAAACCAGCCGGAACAGATACACAGAATATGAAGGTTTTTGTACCTTGAAGAAGGAGAAAGAGAAGAGAAAGAAGAAGAGGAAGATGAGGAGGAGATAATGATGACCACAATAATAATAAAGAATGCCAGGATGACAACACAGGCTCACAATCATGTAATTTATTTTATTATTTAGAAAGCCCACTTAAGTTAGTTTCATCTCAGTCATGTGTCATTACTACAGTTGCAAAATTGTTTGTGGTTCAAAATTGTTTGGGTCCAAAAGGCTCTATCTCCTTTCTTTCTGAAAACAGAACACAGGCTGGCTGGGTTCTGGCTGATTCTCCCTGTTGTTTCCTGGTCCAGAGCCAAGTTTATCGTGTGACTCATTCCCTCATTTAGGGGAGGAGTTAAGTTGGGGACCAGGAGAATAAAAGAAGGAGTTCTTATGCTCCCTTCCAGAGTGACTCCCTTCATCCCTGCCACATCAGAGACCTTCCAACAACAGCTGCCTCCACCATGAAGCTGGTGACGGTCCTCATGCTGGCGGCCTTCCCGCTTTACTGCTGTGCAGGTGAGGACTGACAGGGAGGGCAGGCCTTGGGCTAAAGGTTGTTGCCAGGGCCCCTGTGGAAGAATTCCTGGTCCCCAAACCCCTGTAAAGAGCATCTCATTTCTCCAATGTCCTCGCTTCTCATGGTTGCACAGTGTTTGGCTTCTCTGGGCTGTGAAGGCAGGAAGTGGGGAGGGCAGATGTTTTAGGGCTTAAAGGAAGCCCCAGATCCTGAGTTTACTCTCCTAGAACTGAGAACTCAACACTATTTGCCATAATCTTTCTGAATGTGTGTCTCTGTTGGGATTTAAGAATATGACTATTGCAGGTACACCCAAAATGGGTCCACACCTCCACACTTGAGCCCAAATTTGCATGCTTTTGTCCCAGGTTCTGGCTGCAGTGTTTACAAGGATTTGGTTGATCAGACAACTGATCCTACACAGTCCCCGGCTGAGTATGTAGCAGCTTTTCAAGAGTTCATAACAGATAACGCCACTGCAAAGGCCGCAATGGAATTGAAGCAATGTTATCTCAACCAGTCAAATGAAACTTTGGCCAATTTTGATCAGATGATGGTAATTTCAGTTTTTTCTCATGTGCTTTTAAACTGCTAGACAGGGAAATGCCGACTCTAAGTTTGTCACCAATTATGCCAAAGCAGCAATGAACATGCCTTGTTTTATTTCAGTGAATTTAATTCTTGGTGAGTGTGCATACTGTGACATCAAGACAGCCATCAGGGCCTTAGTGCTGATTCTCCTCTTCACTTTGTGGAATGTTTAGCCAATGATGAAAGACAAAAGAAGGAAACAATGCTCAGGCAAAGGCTTACCTACTCCTCAGCTTTCTAGTCCACACACACACATGCACACACGTTTTCTATCAAGGTAAAAACATCTGATTCTTAAGAATTCCCTCACTTATGTGAGTGATCCACAAAAAGATCCACTTCTTCATAGAAGCAAATGATAACATGATCTTAAGAATTTTTTGACAGAGTCCAGAAAATTCCATTTGAGGAAGTTTCCACTCATCTTATTTAAAGAATGGAAAATACAACTTCAACTGAATCAAAATTTGTTAGTGTAAGTGATTGGATCCCTCAACCACGAATTAAATACCCCTTGCACAACAACAGCAGATCACGGGTATGAATCCACCATGGGTGATAGAATTGTTGAAAACAACAATCAGTGTATAACAATGAGTAAATCTTTCTAATTATAAGGAGATATTGTTTAGCTTTTTCCTAGCATTTATTCTTTATCTTAGTAGATTATTTAAAACATTCCAGAGTAGACAATGTAGGAATAGTGCCAAAAGAATACAGATAAACGTGTACATCACTAAGGAGATTCTGACACAGTGTACAGCATGGATGAACTTGAGGATGTTGTGATAAATGGCATAAGCCAGTGACAAAAAGACAAATATTGCATGACTCCACTTGTATCAGGTTTCTAGAGCAGCCAATCTCATAGAAACAGAAGGTAGAATAGTGGTTTCCTGGGGTTGGGTGGTGAGGAAAATGGGAGTTGTTTAACAGGTACAAAGTTTCACTTTACCAAGTTGAAAGTGTTCTGGAGACTGGCTGGAATGCAAAGTGAGTACACGTAACACTATTAAAGTGTGTATTGAAAATGGTGAAAATGGTCAACTTTATGTTATGTCTATCTACCATAATTAATTTTTTTAAAAATGAACAACCCCTGCAATAAAGGGATATGGTAGATTTTTCTTTAAAAACCTGGACTAGACTAATCACTCAGAATGCGCATTTCCAATATTCTGTAGACCACAAAGGTAATGGTGGAGGCATCAGACTGTTCTCTATATTTCTGACACATCAGGCAACACCGGAACTCAAAATTTTTACATGTCCTTGGATTTGAGCTGAGATTCAACAATTCTATGTCGGAAACTGACAATACACACAGTATATATATTGGATAAGTTATTTCCAAGAACGAGAAACACGGAAAAATTATTAAATGGGGTTCCTGGTGAGGAACAGATATGGAAACCCCAGCACCATTTTAGGATCAATAACTGTCCCCTGAACAAGAGAATGAACAGCAAGGCAATTCTGATTTTACTACCAGCACTAACTTTCTTGGATGTCCAATGTCTGTGGACAAACCCAGGAAAACAATGAGAAGCGTTTGTTTTTCAAGATTTTACTTCGTAAGAGAGAATTGAAAGTCTAAGCGATGTCTCTGTTTCTGTTTTCCAGCAAGCAATATTTGAAAGTGTTTGGTGTGCTGCGTTTTAACTTTCCACAAGAACTGGCTCAGAGAACTACATAGAATGGTCAGAAACCCACTGCCGATTGCTAAAAACCACAGCTTTTCTTTCCTTTATGTCTTTGCTCTGCAAATTGCAGGACAGTTGTTGAAACCTCATTTACATTTCCATTTCAATAAAGTATCTGCAGCCCTAAAGTTCTTTTTTGTTATTTGATTAAAGTTGAGAGTTTAGAAAG
This sequence comes from Equus przewalskii, assembly GCF_037783145.1. Classification (NCBI taxonomy): domain Eukaryota; kingdom Metazoa; phylum Chordata; class Mammalia; order Perissodactyla; family Equidae; genus Equus; species Equus przewalskii. The sequence continues at coordinate 23,583,067 of NC_091841.1, forward strand.
CCTCAGCGATCACACAGGTGTCTGCTCGTGTGCACATGCACACACTCACACGCATAATTCTTCATTAAGATCTCATGGATGAAGGATTGAAGAATCTGAGAAGCCTTTGTTCCTTCCAATGTGTAGCCCAACCTTGACCTTCTCTCTGGAAAAGTGACTTTCCTCCCTAATCACCCCGTCTCCCCCAGCACTGTCTCTGACACCCTCAGACACAGAGGTTCTGCTGGTTGGGTCCTGCTCAGTTTCCTGATCCACTGCAGGCTTCATCTCCATGCTGAGCCCTGTGCTCCATGGTGAGGCTCTTCTCTCAGCTCTCTCTGTCCCTGACCCAAGTGTGCAAGACCAGTAATAGAGCCAGCCAGGAAGGTGACTCATGCAAAACAGGGGTGGATCCTGTCTTGATTTTACAATTGATATATGGCATTAATGTTGATTTTTAAAAATATTTTATTAAAATATTATTTACCCTAATTACTGAAATTTTTGTTACCCCTTAAATTGTGTGACACCCCCTAGTCCTGTCCCTGCAAGTGGCAATGTGGTCCATTCGTCATTCCCACAATGCCCTGCAAAGCAGTGAAGGTTGAGGGAAATGTGTGTGTTCTGTAGGAACAAAGCAACGCAAGCCAGTTTTCATTGAACCTGAGCTCTCCTTTCTTTATCAGTGCCCACACTCCTGTCACTGGGGATAAGTTAGTGCCACCCTTTCTGATCACATCTCAGCAGGTCCGTCTTCCTTCCTGGGCTGTCCTCTCACCCAAGAAGACCCTTGACCCTTTCTCAGGACAATTCAGCTCACACCAGGGCTGGCTCTTCCACCAGGATAACACATGCAGGGCATTAGGTACACAATGTATTTATGGTTCCACATAAATGTTACAATTTCTTTAAAAATATTCACCTAAAGTGACTATAGTAGGGGCCAGCCTGGTGGCACAGCAGTTAAGTTCACCTGCTCTGCTTCAGCTGCCCAGGATTCGCTGGTTCAGATCCTGGGCATGGACCTTTGCGCCACTCATCAAGCCACACTGTGTGACAGGTGTCACACACACACACACACACAAATAGAGGAAGATGGGCACAGATCTTAGCCCAGGGCCAATTCTCCTCAGAAAAACAGAGGAGTACTGGTGGTGGATGTTAGCTCAGGGATAATCTCTCCCCCAGAAAAGCGACCATGGTGATAATGAACGAGTGTGGATATATTCATCTTTATACCAATGTAGTGGTAAGATGTAATATTTAATGTTTCTGTGGAGAAGTGTCTAAAAGTACCTAAGATTCACAAAAGTTACAATGAGGCCCTCCCCTCCTCCCTCTGCAAAATACCTCAGGGCCCTTGACACCATAAGACCCAGGAAAAAGGCTCCTTTCCTTGGACCTACACTTTAGAGGTTCTCCCCTATTACACAAACAGACACAGACATACACACAAACACAGCATTATTTATTAAGAATTCATGATGGGCTGGCCCAGTGGCCAAGTGGTTAAGTGTTGTCATCACGAATCTGTGAAGGAAATGGAAATCCAGATCCACGAAGCTCGAAAAAGCCTACTAGGATGAACTGAAGAAATGTACACTGAGACACTGTGATCAAATTTTCAAAGTAAAAATAAAGAGAATTTTGAAACTAGGAGTTGAAAAGAAACTCATCACATACAAGGAAGTCCCATAAGACTGACAGTGAATGTTACAGTAGAAACCTTGTTGACCAGGAGAATGAGGTATGATATTCAAAGTGCTGAGAGAAAATACAGCCAACCTAGGATACCATGCCCATCAAAACTATCCCTAGAAAAATGAAGGGAAGGATTCAACAATTCTACTTTTTTAGAAAATAGCGTAAGAAAATTAGTAACAACATGGATGACCAATCTTATTGCTGTGAACATGTAATTTCAACAGCCAAAGGATGAAAGAGTAAATACATCTTAATGATCATACGGCTGAGGATATAAAACTACACGAGATGAACTGGCAATGTAAAAACAAAAACTTAATACCAATATGTACTGGAGGACGACTCTTTTCAAGCCCTATCTTCGAATTATTTGGTTCTTCTACATTGTTCCTAGAATAAAATTTAAAATCTTTACAAGACATGAAGGATAGATAAAGACTCTCCAGGGCAAACAAAAGCTGAGGGATTTTATCACCACTCAATCTACCTTACAAATAATGCAAAACAGAATTTTTCATGGAAACAAAAAGATGCTAAATAGCATCATAAAAGCATGTGAAAGTATAAAAGCCGTGGGTAAAGGTAAATTTATACACAAATACAGAATATTGTAACATGGTAATGGTTGTGTTTAAATTGCCTTTCATTCTAGTGTAAAATTTAGAAGACAAAGGTATTAAAAATAAGTATAAGTACGAAAGTATGTTAAGGGATACACAATATAAAAAGAGGTTAAGTGTAATGTCTATAATATAAAGTGTGAGGAGGTAGGAGGAAAAGTGAAGAGTTTAGGTATGCAACTGAAGTTCAGTACTATTGAGGTTTAATAGACTGTTATAACTATAATATACTTTTCGTAAGCCTCATGGTAACTACAAAGAAAATACCTACAACAAATTCAAAAAAGAAAAAGAAAAAGGCATCAGAGCGGGTTACTAAAAGAAATCCACGAATCACAACAAAAAATCACAAGAGAGGTAAAGGTAGACAAGACAGTGAAAATCAGAGAGAAAACAATGAACATAATAGGAATAGTAAGCTCTTCAATATCAGTAGTTTCTTTTGACTCTTAATGGGTTAAACTGTCCAATCAAAAGACCTAGGGTGGGGAGCTGGCCCCGTGGCCGAGTGGTTAAGTTCGCACACTCTGCTGCAGGTGGCCCAGCGTTTCGTTGGTTCGAATCCTGGGCACAGACATGGCACTGCTCATCAAGCCACGCTGAGGCGGCGTCCCGCATGCCACAACTAGAAGGACCCACAATGAAGAGTGTACAACTATGTGCTGGGGGGCTTTGGGGAGAAAAAGGAAAAAAATTAAAAAAAAATCTAAAAAAAAAAAGACGTAGTGTGGCTGAATGGACAAAAGAAAGATCTAACCAAAGGCAGTCTACGAGAGACTCATTTTATATTTAAGGACACACATAGGCTGAAAGTGAATGGATGGGAAAAGATATTCCATGCCAGTAGTAAACAGAAGAAAGCAGGATTGGCAATACTTCTTTCAGATAAAATAGACTTTAAGTCAACAACTGTCATAAGAAACAAAGAAGGTCATTATTTACTGATAAAACGGTCAATTCATCAGGAAGTTATAAAAATTATAAATACTTTATGCACCCAACATCAGGGCATCTACGTACATCATGAAAAAATAGACAGAAGTGAAGGGAGAAATAGACAGCCATATAAAAAGAGTAGGAGACTTTAATACTTTACTCTCAATTATAGATAGAACCTCCAGGCAGAAAATCAATAGAAAATCTGTGGACTTGAACAACAGACAGGTCAAATGGACCTACTAGACATTAAGGAATATTCCACCCAAAAGCAATAGAATATGTCTTCTTCTCAAGTACACAGGGAACATTTTCCAGGAGTGATCATATGTTAGGTCAAAAAACAAGTCTTAACAATTTAAGACAAGCAAAATCATGCCGAGTGTCTTTTCCCACCATAGTGGAATAAAACTAGAAATCAATAACCGAGGTTTGAAATAATAGGACATATGCATTGGTTTCTGCCCATGGATCCTGACACAGAGATCCTAAGACCTTCACAATTTCCTTACTGTTGAGAGCACTAGGAGTTTAAGTAGCTTGAAGGTTTTGATCGCTTTCACACTTCAATCTAAGGCCTCAGAGTCCATGGGAGATGCTCCAAGGCTGTGCCAGGAGACTTTGAATGGACTAAAGAAACCACCCCAAATCTTCACCACATTTGAACCTCAGCCAAGCATGGATTGAACATTCATCCTCATTCCCAGTGGGTTTGCCTGGCTGAGAGGGAGATCATTATAAAAAAGCCCCTTTGACCCCTCCCTCCCAAACAAATGGCCTAGTGTTGGTTTAAATCTCTGCCGTGTCACTAAAGTGGATGTAACTTTAAAATGTTCCTCTGTTTTTGCTTCTTTAAATCATCTCCACTCTGCACGTGTTGAGAGGAAGACCTTGGTATTTTCACCTCTTTCCTTGTTGCCTGAGCAAGCACAGATTTTGTGCTCAATCAGTAGTGAATGAATAGAATCAATTTTTAGACTCAATTATGCTGGGAGAAATTGGACCGTTGCATTCTCTAACTGAGGATGATTCATCTCACTCCCTTACTACTCGTTGTTCCTAGAGGTTCAATAAAGCTGGGACTTTGATCCCTGCTCCTCCTTTCCAGGGGAAACAAAAGGGGAAAGGAATAAGAAGTCCCCAAAGACAGTCTGAGGCAACTTCCAGAGAGGATTTCTACATGTGGGTTCAAGAAACCATTGGGGTGGACAGTACTGGTCCAGAGCACCTGCAATGAGCTGCTGCCAACCTAAGTTCACCTGGCTGCAGTTTCACTCCCTTCCTCAGAAGTCCATGTGGCTCAGTTCCCAGCATGCACTGAGGTCAGATCTTCCTCTGTTTTGACCCTTTGCAAAGCTGCTGAAGGTTGACTGTTGCTCCAGCATAGATGCTTTCTTTTTCTTCAAGTCATACCCTCCAAGCTGCCTCCCTGAATGCCCCCTAGTTAGGTGATCATTTTCCGCGCTCCCATAATTCATTAAGCACAGCTATTAGTGGGCTTCTGTGGTTACTATAGACACTGCTTCTTCAACCACCACTGAGGTGACATCAAAAGCTGAGAAAATATGACTCTTCCCACCTTCCAATCTCCCATCAGTTGGGAGAACCCAACTTCCACTGGAGACTCTAACAAGAGGGCAGCTGGCAAGAGAGTCTCGGAAGTGTAACCTGCAGGCCTTCAGTTTTAGCAATAAAGAGATGAATCATAGAAAGTAAAGCTGCAACTAGCAAAATACAGCCCCTGTCTAGCACACAGTGATATAATCTACAGAGTTTTGCTTTTATTTTCACCCCAACGGAGAACATTTGTCTGGCTTATAGAAAAGACAGTGCCTGGCAAGTTTGTTGCGTACAACATGATAAACACGACTTAAACAGCATAATAAATGTATCGACTAACCAAAACCTACACTTTATTGGTCAATACTCATGTACTAGGTAGCGCTGGGATAAGAAAAATTCCTATAAGTTCTTGTGCCTTACTCCTAATGAGAATCGGACATACATTGAGCAAGATTTGGGGGGAGATGATAAACCTGTGTGTACATGAATTTAGATGGTAATGGAGATTAAGGAGGGCTATAACCACAAGAAACAGAAAGCTTTCATTGTCCACATCACCAGAAAAGACCGTTCAAGGAGAAAGGTCTTTCTGGCGAGCAGAGTATAAAGTTAAGCAAAGTAAATAGTCTTGGGGATCCCACAGTGAGTAGTAATTCATCAGTTTCCTCACAAGTCCTCAGGTTATTTGGCCACTTTCTCCATACAGCTCTTCCAGAATTCATCAACAGTTTCATTCAACCTGTTCTGGATATCACAGTGTAACACTTTCTTCTCTGGGAGAAAATGTGCCTGTCTTCATTGTCCTAAATGACACCTGTGTCAGCAGAAGAATCACATTCCCCCTGTTTGGGTGGTACCTTTGATGTGGTTGTGACTTACTGTCCTCAAGGGCCTTGTTCACACGTGGAGCTGATTTATAATGAGATGCATGTACCTGAAGAATGGTCCAGCTCACCTTACTGACTGTGGGGTCAAGAAGAGTTCTTATGACCTGGCTTCATTGCTGAAAGGCAGATCTCCCTCTGGAATCCCTTTATGTCAGATCAGCTCCTCAGGTAGAACAGAGGTATTAGAACAGTGCTTTACCTTAGTGTGATAGCCTTGCTCCTTATGAAAAGGAGTTTGGGTTGGGGGAGAATCCTTGGTGTTCAGGTGTCTTCTAATGGTGGAAGAAACCACTGAAGAATCCTAGAAATCTCATGGACCCATGACAATTTCATATGCGAGTGCTCCACAGTCATCTCAATGCAGCCTGATGTTCATTACGTCATTGAGAGGGCTTTCAACCACTTGAGGCATCTTCCTTGTAATTTATTTAGTCCCTTATTTGCCACTAGATTTTTGTATGACTTTGCCAGAGCCCTGGGATTGGGATGTGATATATGGTTGTAATTTGATGTTTACAACTTGGCATGTCTGTTGGAAAATTTGTCTTATAAGTTGAGGTCCTTGGTCTTGGTCTTTTTTAAATAGAATCCCACCCAGGGGACCATATGCTGGAGCAAATGGAGTAACAAGTCAATAATAGGTGGATCTGGGTAAATGTGTACGTATGTTCTTCTTGTGTACATATCATTGCAGCTCTTCTGTAAGTTTGTTACTTTCAAATACAAAGTTAAAGATTGTATTACTGAGGCAAAGAGTATTGTGATGAACAAACTTCTGCCTTCCCAAGAAGTAAGGGGAGGACATCCAGGGAGAGTATATGGTACAGGTGGGTCATGGGAGTCCTCATTGCTGGGTGATGGTGTATGAAGCCAATGTGTTGTTGGATGAAGTGTCCTCAAACTCCGGGTTGTGTCTGAGATGGCACCTGGACTGGATTTCCAGCATTGTGAAATGCACAATTAGGGCAGGGACACGCAGTGAGAAATTGTTATGGAAAACTCAGGAGCAAGCCAAAAATTTCTGATGTTTTTCTACCTTCTTTTTCCTAGGAAACAACCCAGAAAAAAGATTTAGACATCACAAGACCATCACCTCATCGCAAAAATTGGTGAACAAGGGAAAGGAAATAATCTCTGATGCCCAATGGCCTTTTCCATGTCATGGCCCTTCCTCTGCAGCTCAGAGCTTATAGCAAGAAATCTGAGTATAGATTAGGTGTCAAGGCAGGAAGTCTTTGGGAATAGTAAGGAGTGGCTCCATTAGCTCACACATTTCCCTGAGGAACCTCAGGGCATAAAGTGAATAGGCTCAAAAGTGCACGATGGCAAGCAAAGAAGTACAGAAATGGCTTAGATGAGTTTGTAAGATGAGGTACATCAGTGATCTGGGTACCAGCAGAGATGCTTACAGCTCTGGATACAGAACAGATGTATGTATTTCAATTTTTGGTATTTCTTGAATATATGAAGTAAAATGTTATTGGAAATCTCTCTTAATGACCAGGATGAGAACTTTTTCAGATTTTATATATCCATGGACAATATCATTTACTGAAAAAATTAGGCAGTTTGAATAATGTTTTTCATCTTTATAGATGTAAACTCTGAAAATACTAGTCGCTTGAATGCGCAAATGTGAAAAAAAAATGATTCTGTGGAATTGATGTCAAATGATTCTCGAATTCCTCTGGGGTATGGGCTAAAAACGACATTATGATCTATCAGTCAAAAATATTTTTAATTACTTATAAGCCACAGCTAAATTAGGTCCTCCTTGGATTTTATTCAAAGCAAGGAATCAGAATCCACTTTCTATAGAAAAAATTTTGTGTACCACAAAATAGTACTTTACATTTATATTTTTTGACTCTAGATATTTGTACAAGTAGAGTCAATGCTGTGTAAGTTCTGATGGATGATGTATATGCCTTCTGTCTTTCTAAACTGGAACAAGAATGTATATGAGAGGGGAGGGGGAAAATGAGAACAAGTGTAACCGCATGGTACATACTGTAAAAGTGTATGTGGACATTCCCATCCAGAAGTGATGCTTCTTAAGTGTTTCTATCCAGCATGTATGTGTTAATCAATTAGAAACTTAAGCCCTAGAGAATCCCTGGGATTTCAGCCTCACAAGAGGACACGTGTGATCAGTGCATCCTGTGGAGGACATGAGTCCAGAGACCTTGTGTGCCTTGGGGATAAATAATATGTGTCCCCACCCACCACCCTCCTGTACCGAGTTCCAATATTAAGTATTTAGGATTTTGAAATCACAATAACAGTCACTTAGAGGTGTCCATAAGACAATAAATTAAGTGATTGAAAGTAATGGTCTCTTCTTAACTGAAAGAAATTCCAATGGAACAGAGCTGAATTCTGAAGCACACTCTGTTAGCATTTAGGATAAATAAGCATTCCTCATTGGCAGAGTCAGTTAGATTCAGTTGGATATTTGACTTTTGGAATGATGCAACTTATTTTATTTGACTTACTGCTTATATTTTTTTCCTTTTGTTCCACGAGTGTAATAGCTGACATTTACTGCCAGACACTGTTCCTAGCATTTTTCTTGTTAGTTTATGTATCCTAACACAAATCCTATGGGGTAGGCACTATTATTGTTGCCCTTATTTTATGAATGAAGAAACTGAGGCTGAGATGTCAGCACCTTGCTGATGTCCCTATAAGTAGAAAGTGCCAGAGCTGAGCCTGAACCCAGGTAGTCTGGCCCTAAAGTTGGGCTCTTCCCCACTGCTCAATAAATGAATACGTTCAAATTTTAAAAGATCCAAACAGCAGTTCAGAACTCAAAACAAAGTGTAAGACTGGCCGGCTAAGATTCTGCTGTGGGCTGGAGTGAATTTGTAGAATCTTTCAAGAATAGTTGACTTCTTTAAATTTCCTAATATTTCCTTCAGGAACAAAGCGTGTGGCACTGTTTCTAAGATTCCTCTTTATATTTGTGAGTAAGGTTTCATGATTTTATCCTCAAGGGTTTGCATATTTCCGATCATGTATATTTCAATGTACCGTGGCTGCTGCTGTTGTTTGTATCGCCAACGGATGATGTTTTCCGTGATGTCACGAAACGAAACAGTAATAGCAGGTTTATAGGAAAGTGATTGAGGTCTATATGCAGATGTTGTATTCAGCCACATAATGAACTTAAATCCGTTCTAATAATTTTTTTTCTGTAGATTATCTTAGATTTCTCTGATAGTTGATCAATTATCTGTATATGGTGACTAACTCACTGATTCATTGTTTATCTGATCTTTTTCTTGTTTGAAGAGAATGTTTTAACAAGATGTTTCCCTTTGTCTTATTTATAGTCTTAATTTTTTTAGAGCAGTTTTACGTTCACAGAAAACTTGAAGATGGAAGCGGAGAGTTCCGATACACCCCTTATATCCGTACATGCACAGCATCCCACACCAACATCCCACATCTGATGGTACATTTGTTATAACTGGCAACCCTATACTGATGCACCATTACCAATCAGTCAAGTTACGTTAGAATTTACTCTGAGGTTGTACATTCTATGGGCTTTGACAGATGTGTAATGACGTGCATCCAGCATTATAGTATCATACAGAATAGTATCACTATCCTGAAATTCCTCTTCTCTGCCTATTCATCCCTCTCTCCTCCCTTACCAATGGAAACCACTCGTCTTCGACTGTCTCCATAATTTTGCCCTTTCCAGGATATCATGGCTGGAATTATATAGTATGTAACTTTTCAAGTTCGCTTCTTTCACTCAGTAATATACATTTAAGTTTCCTCCTTGTCATTTAATGGCTTATAGTTCATTTTTTTCAAAATTGAATTTCGCCAAATTTTAGGACTGTATTCCATTGTCTGAATGTACTACAGTTTCTTTATCCCATCTCCTATTGTACAAGGTCTTGATTTCTTCCAAGTTTTGGCAATTATGAATAAAGTTGCTGTAAACATCATGTGCAGGTTTTTGTGTGGACAACAGTTTCAACTGCCTTTGGTAAATACCAAGGAGCTCAATTGCTGGATTGTATGGGAAGAACATGTTTAGTTCTGTAAGAAACCACAAAACTGTCTTCCAAGATAACGGTACCATTCTGCATTCCCACCAGCAATGAGGGAGGGTTTCTGTTCTTCCTCATCCTCACCGGTATTTGGTATTGTCATAAATGATCTGTTTTAAAAGTGAAAAGGAATAAAAGGGGTTGAACTGAGGCAGAAGGATCTAGGATGAGGAAGCATCAACTAGAAGAATTCAATTGAGTCAGAAACTGAGATGCAAGCAGCCGAGATAGAATCTAACCGTCATCCACCTCAATTCCATCTCACATGTCACCACTACCAGGCATCCCAAATGAACGGACCACTTCGCTTCTTAACAGTCACATACCGTCAATGCTTGAGCGCGACCCATGGGCTTCCAGACTATGCACGTCTAAGCACGTTTCTTGCTTTCTGCCTGTTAGTTGACTCAACTGTTAAAATGGGAAATATAATAGCTTATAGATTTGTAGCAATGGTTGAATATGATAAATTGTTTTTCCACATTGTCTGGCTATCATTAGCAATAAAAAATTATTGCTACTCTTTTTATTACCATTATTATTATTAGTTACAGAAAGTTTTGCAACCCAAAGGACCTGCATGGAGAGTAAAAATAGTATGTTTCCAGATATAATCAGCGTACTGTTATTTCGATGACTCGATTTTTATTGAACATTTTATTCTCCCACTCCCGGGTCTCTGGCAACCACCGTTCTACTCCCTGTTTCTGTGAATTTGACTACACTGGGTACTTCACACAAAGGGAATCATGCAGCATTTGTCTTTTTGTGACTGCCTTATTCCACTTAGTATATTGTCCCCAAGCTTCATCCATAAATGTAGCACGTGACAGAATTTCCTTACTTTATAAGCTGAATATGCATAATACTCCATTTTATGGTGGTATCACATTTTCTCTGTCCATTCGTCTGTCCATGGATGCTTGGGTTGCTTCTACTTCTTGGTTATTGTAAATGAGGCTGCTATGAGCATGGAAATGCAAATATGTGTTTGAGACCCTGCTTTCAATTCTTTTGCATATATACTCAGAGGTAAACTTGATTGACCATATCATAATTCTATTTTTAATTTTTTGAGGGACCTTCAGACTCCTTTCCTTAGCAGCTGCACCATTTTTCTTTCCCACCAGAAATGCACAAGTATTCCTATTTCTCCACATCTTTGCCAAAACTTGTTCTTTTCTTTGGATAGTAGCCGTTACAATGGGTGTGAAAAACTCGTGTGATTTTGACTTGAGATCTGAAACACAGCAAGAAAGCACCGGGGCAAAAAATCTAGATGTTTCTCACCTCACCTATTCATTCTGCCACCATTGTCCACAGAGCAAAGCAGATCTCCTTGATTTGCACCATCCTGTCTCTCCAGTCATAAAGCCTTCCCTATTCTCCCATTTACTACTGTGTCTTTCAGGGTAACCTGGGTTTCTGATGTTCCCTCAACAATCCATGTGGTTTATGCTGTCTTGTCTCCCTTCATGCTGTTCCCCCAGCATTCCTCCCCCAAACATTTCTCTATGTCCAAATTCTATATGCTCCTTTCTATACCTACCTTCACTTCCTAATGCCTGTAATCAGAATGGTCCTCCTCTCCCTCTGCATTGCCAGAGAGCACTCTGCTTATGGTTGGGAGAAGCAGAGGATGAGCCCCTGTGGGCTTCTCTACTGCTGGGACCCTGATGCCTCAGAAAGTGAGATCGTCCTAATTGACAAGTAAACTAAAGAGGAGCTTCTTTTAGTCAACTTAGAGCTTGATTTGATTTGAAATCTCTTTGTTCCTTTAGAAACAGTAGATTAGAGTAGGAAATGAGTAGTTGGAGAGGTAGTCTTCCTCTTCAAACTGTTTTCTCTTAGGATCCTGAAAACTACTTATTTCTTCCATAATTGTCCCTATGCTACTAACCTTTCTTCCTCATCTGCCCCAAAACAAACGTGGCACAGCAGGCATCATTTTACACTAAAGATACAGCCTAACCAAGTTAGTGATGTGTTAATTCACATTCATTCATTTATTCAAGGAATATTTGCTTATCTTCCTCTCTGGGCCAGGCCCTGTGCTAAGTAAAGATGAGCAAAATAGGACACTGTCCTGCCATCAAGGAGCTAAATTCGAGGGGGGCTCCCATCAGTTACTGGTTATACATTTGTAAAGCTACAGTCTCAGTAATTGCTACAAAGGAGGGTGCATGGTGCCAGCAATGTCTATAAATCGGAACTTTGACTCAGTCATTGGAGACTGTGACACCGACAGGTGGCATCAGCCCTGAGTGAGGAAGGGAGGGCTGGAAGTCAGACCTCAGGACCTACCATGTGCTATGTGGGCAGGACCAGTGAGCCTGTCTAGGTACAAATATGGCTGGGCTCCCCAGGCTCCTGAGTCCAGCTCCTAATTGTTCTTGCATGTTATAACTGAAAACTCAAAGGAAAATAAACCATGAAGGAGTCCCTGTCTGTCCTGCTAGTCACTCTGACCCTTGCTGCTGCAAGGATGAGTATCATTTCTAATAGGTCCAGCACTAGCCCTGGTAAATGACCTCTGAATCAGGTGAACTTAACTGGAGTGTGAACAAATTAAAATCCAAACTTTTTCCTCTACTTGTGAACTAGTATCCAAAAATCCCAGGGCTCATTTTATTAGATCCCAATACTCTGGAACTTGTACAGAAAACCACTGCCGGCAAGTTTTAAGAGTTTTCCACTTGAAGCCTCACTCCTTGCCTGTGGTCTCTGTTTCAGAAGCAGGATGACATAAGATTTGGATGTGAATCATGGCTCTGCCACTTGCCAGCGCTTCGACCTTGAACAAAATGCTTAATCTCTCCAAGTGACCTCTTGTCATTGCTTTTAGAGCTATCACCAAGAGTAGCTATGACAATGCAGCGGATTAATTGTGTCAGGAGTCCACCTCTAGGTATCAAGCAAACATTAGTTTTCAGATGTCCTCCTTCCAGATTTTTTTAGGTGTCAGTTGAGTGCACAGCTTTTTAACTCGTATATTCGCACATGTAATAACTTTACGTCTGGAAGAGTTTTAGGAGAGTTCTCAGTTCAGGAAGAGTCAGTGTTCTCTAAATCTCTGAGTAATAAATCTTCAAATGGGCTCTGAATCAGCAGCACTCAACATGTCTAGACATACTACTAGTTTTCTAGGATTACTGCCAGGGGTTGTAGTAGAACTAGTAAAATCATTAGGGCTACGGTTTCTATTAGTCTAGGTTAATTCTAGCCATTCATTCAACAATACTTTTGCAAGTCTTCATACCATCTATATTCACCCAAGATGTTGAATGTTTCTCTTTCATCTAACTTTCTAAACTGCATCCTCTTTCCTCACGTGGCCTCTGATTTACCCTGTCCAAATTCTCTGCATAGTGTGACATCTGACCAGGGTTGAGATCAGAGCCTGATGTAGCAGATCCTGGGCTGCAGGGGCATTGCAAAGACTTGGGGGAATGGAGAATCCAGACCAGTAAAAGTGGTTAATTCAAGTCTCGGCACAATTCCAGTGGGGTCAGGAGTGAGCCAAACTTCCCACCTCTCACCCTCTCTGAGAAATTCTGTACAACACTACAGAATAACAGAGCCAATCATAACTTTGTGTGTAACCTTTAAATGTGTTCAAACTGATTAGGTTTATTTTTTTCAGCTTTTAAGCTATGTCTGCAAACAATGACATAATCCTACTTCTGTGTGTGTGTGTGAGGACGTTTGTCACTGAGCTAACATCTGTGCAAATCTTCTTCTGTTTCTTGTGGGATGCCACCACAGCGTGGCTTGAGGAGCAGTGCTAAGTCGACACCCAGGATGCAAACCTGCAAACACTCGGGTTCTCAAGCAGAGCACACGACCTTAACTACTATGCCACTGGCCCGACCCCCCATTCTGTAATTTAGTCTCAAAATAGCATCTTTCAACATATAAATAGTTTACTTAATCTTCTCCAGATTTCTTCTCCCTTCCCAAATCTTGTATAATCTGACTACCATTCACTTGAAAAATTGTTGACTAAAATCTCCTCCTCCCCAATAGCCAAGACAAAATAACGTGTCACTCTTTTTCGCAGGCAAAACTTAATTTTTTAAATCTAGGAAACGTGAGTTTCAGCAATCCAAGAGAGTCTTGGAATGTAGTGGGTGTACTTTACAAAAGGGAGAAACTGAACCAAGCATGAGGACCCCTGGTGTCCAGTCATGGCTCTGCCACTTGCAGTGTGACCTGGAAGAAATCGTGATCCTGAGGGTCTCACACTGTCATCAGCATGTGATGAGTTGGGAATATAAAATGCCTGGGTTTCCTGTCTAGTTCTTACATCAGAGCCCTAGGAAAAATCAACTTTCCTCACATCAGTTGCATTTCCTTTTCTTCTGCTCCAGCCAATGCAGGTCTGTCCATTCATTCTTACTGATTTCATATCCTTCTTGTTCCTTAATGAACCTGTCTACAAGGTACGACTTCAGAGGTTTTCCACACCTCCAGAAACTTAGGAAGAAGAGATGCAAGTGAAAAGATGCATGGATAATAAATCTTTTGGGAACAGACTGTTGGTTTCAAAAGCATTGGTAATTCTTCCTTCTTTGTACACAGAGGCTTCTGCTCAGGTCAACTGCCAGGAAGGAGGTCAGGGTGCTGCTCTTGGGGACACAGGAGGTGGAGACAACAGCCTCACTGTTCGCCTCTGATAGGATGACCTGTGGCCACAGGGTGGATGATAACAGCACACCTGCTGAACTATACTAAGGCTTTACAGATTATCCGGGCATGTTCTTCCTTCTCAGGTCACCTCTTTGGGAACCAGGTTCCCTGTAGCGTCCAGAGGAGGAGGACACTTGGGGCCCCACACAGTGATGTTGAAGGGCCAAAGCACTGCTGCCTCCCTGCCTGGGAGCTTTCCTGAGGGCGAGTTCCCTCACCCAGTCCCTAAGGAATCTCAGTGGGATTGTTGGGAATGTTGAATAGGGAGACAGGTTGGGGGCCAAATAGTCTCCACCCTCTGTCAGGATGGCGTTGGGACTAGCTGTATTTTCTGCCCACTTCTGCAGAGCTGAGGCCCACTCCTTATAGCACCATCCACTTTTCCACTCCTCTCCCATGACTCTCCTCCTTATCATTGCCAGTGGGCAGACACACTCCTTGTTACATCTCCTGCAGCCACATGTGAAGGTGAAACACTTAAATTACGCCTTTATCAAGAAATTAGATATTTAAAGGCACCTCTCAGCCCATCTACCACTGGATTTAGGTCATGAGGTTCAGCTTCAAATGCCCATAGAACCTGAATCTTCGTGCTGAGAAGCACATGTGCCGTCAGGTTGAATTTCCGCATCCTGAGGCTGGGAATCTCCTGTGAGCAGTACTTCCCAAGTCCTCTCCCATTCCTGTTCCGATCTCTCAACCCTGTGTCCCCTTTGGAGTGAACTAGTAGAGTCTTCTGTCCCAGGACATCAGAGAAAAGAAATCTTGGGCTGCTCTGCCCAACCCTTCAGCCCCTCCTTCCATAGAACCCTGAGTTATACTCTTGGGTCTCCTCAGGGTTTATTTGTTGGTCTATGAAAATGGTTCTTTCCTCACTTGCATGGCTGGTTGTAATTGTATCCGGGTCTATTTAGTTTATCACACACTTGGGTCCTGCTTATCTTCCATCTGCCTTTTGTTGGTTGAAATTTCATTGATATCTTAGCGCGAACAAAGGTCTGTGTTAATATGTCATCTCCAGGAGCAGCATGACTGACCTGCCTTTTCTCTCTTTCTTTTTCTATTTCAGGGAAAAATATATTTGAAGTGGGCTTACAAAGATATATCAAATCTTCTATTGTCATACCTCTAGTCTTTCAATGATCACCTGAACTTCACTGGAAAATGTAAAGGTTTCAACATCTTACTTCAATATATTACTTGGCTGGACTTTTCTATTTGTCATGTCATCATCCAAAAGTCTCTGTCCTTGAGTTGGAGTGGGTTTTGTCATGAAGTGGCCATTGAGTGTTGTGACTAGCAAATTTCAGAGACCGAATTTACAGCTACCCATGGTGGCCCTGAGATGCAGGGATCATGAGAGAAAATATTTGGTCTTAAATCATCCTGCATTACTTTACAGATTTCCCATTTATGCAGCCATGAGTGAAAAGGATGATGAAGTGTAAAAAGCAATTAAATCATCCCTGCTACTGGTCTTGTATTGAGAGATACCTGCAGCCTAACTTTCTGCCTAGTCATGTGGTTCCCTGCCAGCAGCATCACTAGTATTTTGGCCTCATCATAATCACAAGCAACCTGCTTGGTCCTCTTCCCTTCCCTGTGATTTCAATCCCATGAACTGTCCAGTGTAATGTGTTTTCATCTACCTCTCAATTTATAGTGAATATCCAGGGTTCAATTTCAGTTAGTTCTCTTTTACTCTGCACATTCACTCACATTCCTTGTTATTGTCTATTCCACTCTCCAAGACCTCAAGCTAATGCTTCCTCCCTCAAATTCTCCCGGATATCCAGAAATAAGCATCCAGCAGCCATTTGGACAACTCCATTCAAGATCTTCACAGTTATTTCTGAAGGAATATGTAAAACTGAACTCATCGTTTGCCCACGACCTACTCCTCTTCTATGTGCCTCACCCATCCTGGCTGAGGGACCCACCACCTAACGAAAATTTGGATACGATGGAGCCCCTGGGTTAGTTTCCAGTAGCTGCTGTAACACACTACCACACATGGTAGCCAAATAAGCTTATTTTCTCAAAGTTTGGTGCACAGACATCCAAAATATGTACCATTCTGCCCAGATCATTGTGTCAGGAGGGCCACACTCCCTGCAGAAAGTCAAGGTGAAAACCTCACAGCTGCTTCCAGCTTTGAGGGCTGATGGTATCCTTTGTCTTGTGCCCTCATCAGTCTCACCTCTTCCCTGTGAGGCCACATTACTTCCTCTTTTTCTCAGTGTGTCTAATCTCCCTCTGCCTCCTTCATACAGAATATATCAGATTGCATTTAAAGAACCCCAGAAAATTTGGCTCCCCATCTTGAAATCCTTAACTTTTTTGCATCTGCAATGTCCTTTTTTTCCAAGTAGGAATAACATTACCGGTTCCATGGGTTAGGATGTGAATATTTTGGGGTTTTTTACGAGCTTACTATAGTTCATCTCCCTCCTGACATCTGAGTCCACTAAGTTCTGCCCCCTCTACTGCCACAGCATCACGTCTGAGCATCCCCTCCTTTCCCTCCCACAGTCCTCATCACAGGCCAGGCCCAGTCCTTCCCAGCCTCTGTGAAAGTCTCCTAAACGCTCTCCTGAGATACCTTCCTGTGGTAATGTCATCCTCATTGATGCCAAAGTGACTCATTTAAAATAAAACGTAAATGTGATCTCATTTCTGCAGCCCTGAATTACTAGTGGGTACGTATTTCCAAATGTTTTAAGCAAGAGAACTTATTATTAATTCCCAACCCACACTGAAATAGTAGTAGGTACATTTATATAAACTCTGATGGAAAAAATAGAAGGCAACTACTATTTACTAGTATCAATTATCAGCAATGCTTTTACAATAAATATGCGTTTTTATTCACATCAGGAAATATGTACACTTAAATTAATCCCTGTTTTGTGAAACACTTTATGTATCCAATCTACATACTATGCTTGGTGGGAACAAGGATTCATGGAGCTCTTGCAACACCCTGAGAACCCAGATTAGAATGACTGCTGGAGGATTTGGTCCCACTGTTGGCATCGCACACTATGACTTCCAAGACCCCGTCCCCGGGCACCCCCGTTACCTCATCTCCCTGCTCACCAAGGCTTCTGTGCCCAGCCATGGTGATCTGTATGCCACTTGCTTATGAATCACATTGAGTCGCACCCTTGCACCAGGCCTGTGGTGTCCCCTTTGCCTCTATATCCTTCCCTGCACAGGAAGGATACTATTCGCCTACTATCATCTGTAGGATATTTCACATCTCATCCTCTGTGAGGTGCTCGCTGAGTCCCACGCTGTAAAATAAACTTTATACACAGATAGACATTTTACACTCAACAAAACACACAGATACGCATTTTTACACAGACACACACACACAAACACACAGTCACAGACACACACAAAAAGACAAACACAGAGACGCACAATCAGACTCGCAGACCTACGCACAGACACAGACACAGACACACAGACATATACATCCTTCTGTTATCAGTTTATCTTGCTGCGATATAATGTATATAATATTACAGAGTTGTCAATTACATACTGAATAAATTAATAAGTTAGAGCAAACAGGGAAAATTTCAAACGAAAGTGACACCCAAGCCCCGCGTATATCAGTATCTCTGCAAGTGGAACCCATGCAGCCCCCATTTCCACACCCCAACCTATTAGAGGGGTAGGGTGGCTAGGTAGGGTGGTGAACAGGGAGGAAGAAAAGACTCTCCATGAGAGTCAGAGATTCCCCGGCATCACCAAAGTGGTCACCTTGCAAGCTTTCTTTAACCACTTATAGCCTTTCATATTTGGCAATTTCAGGTCATTCATTAGTTTCACTTCATAAAACTGACAAACTTAGGGTCTCGTACAGGAATACTTTCCTCCATGAGCCACTGTTCAAGAGTGTGAGGTGGGATAATGCAAGACTCCAAAGGCTGGGGTTGGGAGGAGAGAGTTTTGGTTATTGTGTAATGGGTACAGACTTTCTATTTGGGATGACGACAAATTTCTGGAAACGGACAGTGGTGACAGCATTGTGAATGTACATAAAGCCACTAAATTGTGCACTTAAATGCAGTTAAAATGGTAAATTTTATGTTCCGTATATTTTACCAAACACACAAAGACTCCACAGGCCGAGCTCACTGCAGCACAGCAGAAAGATGACTGTAACGGGAGCAGGGCCTGTATCTCGATCCCCACTAGACATGCTCTCCCACAGCTGTTGGCACCTCAAAGTCTAGTTATGTCTGGTGTCAACTCTGTTCCATTTGCCTCTAGATTTTTCTTTATTGAAGATACCACTAATTTTTTAGAAAGTCTGGTTCAAACTCACAAATTGAGCTTAAAAAAGCACAAAGGGCTGACTCATGCAGAGTCCTGACTTTCTCCTTGAGGCCTCTAAATTCTTCCCCTGGACGAGCCCTCTCACGCTCCGTCTGGGCTCTCCTCCTCAAGTGCCTTCTCCCTGCAGCCATCTCACTCCCTATGGCAAGGTCCGTATTCTGAACACAAAGCTCTGTTTTGTCGTAAGCTCACTTAAAGCAAACCTTCAATGGCCGTCCATTTCCTACGACATGAAGGTCAATGTCTCCATTCAGAAATTAGAATATTCAGGACTGTGTAATAATTAAAACTACATTGATTCAAAATTAAGACTTCTCCTTCCTTCTCTCCTTTACTTCTCCTTTTTTTCTCTCAGCTACTACACATGGTTTCTGACATTGTTAGGGCCTAAGAAAAGGGGAGAGATAGGAAGATAAGAAAGTGCTGAATTGACTCATACACCTTGAGGGTTGGTCCAGGTTCTCTGGGCCAGGCAGGCCTTTCTCTCATGAAGCACCTTCATGGGTCTTCAAAAACCTAGATTATTAAAATCTATTATCTTTTTCTGGCTTAATAAACATTTGTAGTACAACAAAGAGCTCTGAAAAATTAAAAATATGACAGTTGGAAAAAATAATATAGGAGATGGAAAACAAAGTAAAATAGTTGAATAATAGTAGTGAATATGTAGCTAAAATGATAGAGAAATATGAGAGAAAAGAAAATAATGTTAAAACATCAATACATGATGTCCAAATAATAGGATTCCAGAATGAGGGAGATCATGATAGGAAGGAAACCACCAACGAAATATTACAAGAAAATTCCCTAGAAATGAAGAATATGAAATTGAATAGCCCACTTACTCCCCACATCAAAACACATTTTTGTGACTTTTTGGAACATCATCCTAAAGAATGGTCATTCTTTCAGAAAGAAACACAAAGTCACGTCCAAGGATGGGGAATAAAAATCAAATCAACACAAGACTGGAAGACACAGGAGTAATACTAAAAGTGCAGAGGTCCCAACCTGTAATTGTATACGAATCTAATTGCAAATGCAGTCAACCATCATTTAGGCATGAAGACAAATGAATGTGTTTCAGAAGTGAAACTCTTCAAAAGATTTATCTCCAATGACCTGTACCCTAAATGATGTCAGAGCATATGATCTACCAAAAAGAAGGAGTAGAGGAAGACAGATAATTATGGAATCCAGTAAACACAGGATATAACATAGTTTTTTATAGATTACTCAGGAGAGAAATGTAAAACACAATACTTACAACATGTCAATACCAGACGCCCGGTGAAGAATTTGTAGACGAGCATGAGACAACATGGTGTGGACAGGAACGGACAGGGCTCCAGTGATTCTCACTGGAAATGTTTTTCAATATTTTAATTTTTGAACAATGCACCTCTAACACTATTTTAAAATAATGGTTGAAAAATATATGAAGTTGTAAGACAGAAATGAAAAGAAAGGACAAGTTAGAAGAAAAAGGACAAAAACAGCAGGGGGCAAATTTGGCAAATACTGGATTATTTGCTGTAAATGATCTGAGGTCAACTTGGAATGTACACTGCACTAAACTTAGGAGAAAGCTAATGTATTTTCATGAAAGAATTAATGGATTTCCTTAAGGAATTAATTATCTTGTTAAATCACAAGACACAAGACTGAGAACTGAAGAAAGAGGTGAGGTATGTTGCTGAGAATGAGAATCTGCTGTAGAAATTAAAGGCTCATAGAATTCAAAGAAGAGCAAGGCCCTGTGAGCTTGCACTCTCCAGGAAGGAAGACTTTGTGAGGAGGTGATGGCTGAGTTGGATCCTGAAGGACAAACTGGAGGAGCATGACAGGACAGAGGAAGTGTAGGGAGCAGTCTGAGCAGAGGCATGGCCATGAACCTGAGCTCACACACGAGAGGGTAGAAATGCCCACACTCCTGCCGGCATCTGTCTGCACTGGGGCTCCACTCACTGTCCACTGTGTGAGGCTACCTAACACTACTGACCTTTCAGCACAAGGCCAAATGCTTTTAGACATTTCTCTAGCAGGTTGTTTAGCAGCATCCCTGGTCTCTACCCACCTGATGCCAATAGGACACCACCCACCCGCTGGAGACATGACAAAACATATCTAGACATTAACAATGTCAACAGGGATGAGCGGAAGGAGGGAGTAAATCAGCCCCAGAAGAGAATCACTGCTCTAGCAGTGGAAATACTTTATATCAGGTCCCTCTCTACCCCATGTAATGCTGCTAAGGACCAGAGAATCACAACTGTGGATGCCTACAGTTAGCAAGAAAATGTGGGCATGCAAGGCAGGGAAAATTATCAACTGAATAGAGAATGTAAGGGTACACATATCTAACAAACCATATGGGCTATCATATATGTTTGGGGATTATATATTTAAGCATACGCTTTTTGGAAATGTCATGTTGCATACTGTTCGTGGTTTTGGTGAAGGAGCCAAGGAGAATGAGCCAGAGATGACACCTGATCCTGGCTCTGATTCCAAATCTGGCTCCTTGTTCCAAGTCATTAGATGGATCCGGGTTACTTTGGATCAAGGTAACGGTTACTTCTGCGGGACAGAGAGACTGAGGAGGCCCAGTTCCTGATGGCATGGACTCCAACTTCCTCCTCTCCTAACCTGCCCCCTCACTATTGTGACTGCAAAGTCCTCACCCAGGAACAGAAAGAAGGTGGTGTCACACTGAAATCTGGTTCAAGTGATGGGTTTGACCCTTTCCTTTACTAATGATGAAAATTTAAATGAACTTCTCTTTCTAAATAGACAGACTAATACAACATGTAATATAATCAGTGAATTCTTTGTAAAAATTCGAAATCTTTCCTAAAAGGCAGTCACAGAACAGTAAAGTAAGCAGCTACATGTTGACTATTGTCAAACAAAGACCAGATGTGCACAGGCCGTGCCCTCAAGAAGCGTAAACATGGGGGAAAGGGCCATGGGAACAGGTCCTGGGACTCAGGAGAAAGCTGCAATGAGGGCCATGGGTTCTGGGAGGGGAGAGATCTCGAGAGATTCAGGGGCCAGAAAAGGGCACAGGAAGTGGACTGTCTTTGATGTGGCATTGGGAATGAATAAGGAGTCTCAATTCAGTGGGACGAAGGCAAGGACAGTGGGAGAGGGAGGTACACAGGGAGCAAAGGCCTCAAGCAGACACTGTGGGTCCTGTACAGAAACCCACCTGGAGTTTACCTTAGCAGTTGTGCGAGTCAGGGTCACAAGGATCCATCTGAGCCGTAAAGTGAAGGTGCTTAGGCTCAAACTAACATATCAATAGGGTTGGGAGCTGTCTCTTGAATGAGAACACCTGGCTCCTTATTCAGACTCCGCCATCCACTAGATGAGTCCCCTTGGTCAAGTTACTTGACATCTCTTGTCTCATTGTCTGCAACTGGGGAGAAATGATATGCCCACCTCATGGGGAGAGAGACCACACACCTCAGTTGCTCAAGAGAATCCTGGTTTATGTTGCTGTCCCAGCACTCCATCTCTTTAGTGACCTCTTCAATCCTCCAAAGTATCCCAGTTTAGCCAATAAAACCAGTTTCATCATCACTCTGCTCATTCGATTGTAGATGTGAAGATTAAAATAGGTTTTCACCAGTGTCCTGCATTGAGCAATTGCCATGTAATTGTTTGCTATTCACGTTTTATTGAATTTTGAAGAGCACTAAACATTGATTGGTGCTGAATATTGAGAAGATGACTAGGCCAACATAACACAGACTATGTTTGAGAGGAAGTGTTATGTAAATTATATCTCAATAAATTTCTTTTAAGAGGGAGTCAGGAAAATATCAACTAAGTGTGTATCAAATACAGTGCTTTATTTTCAACTTAGAACTTTGACCTCAGATGTGAACACAATTATCTCTAGATCTTTAGAGAAAGTAAAGTAGAAGCAGAGTCGCAGAGTCTTCAGTGGTCTATAAAGGTCCTAGTCATCCTTCAAGGTTTGTCACATCCCCTTTCTCATTTTTATGAAATTAGTCACTGGCAGCTGACATGTAGGTGGCACCTATTCTGTGCCCATCCCTGTTCTGAGGACTTACACGTTATACCTCATTCAGGCCTCACAACAATCCTAGGACTGGTCCCAAAGTACAAAGACACACGGCTGTGAAATCTCCACACCAGGCTGGTCCCAAGGCAAGGGAGATGCCTGGTCTAGGAATGGCCTGGACACCGTGAACAATGAACATCTCACTGACAACCAAGATGTCTTTAAAACAGAGCCTTTCCTGAAGTTTCTGTCCTGGTAAAGTACCTGTCCACCCATGGTCTAGACTTTGGCAGGATCTTAAGGAAGAAGACGGTCACTTCCAAGAACATGCCTGAGGTTAATGTCCCAACAGTCCTGGAGGAGAGGGCAGAACAAGGCTTACAGAATGAGTGAAGAAAAAGAAACAGGCATCTCTTACCTCGAATACTGTGGGACTGGTTCATATCAGTAACTTACAATTAAAAAAAACTTACAGATCATCTCAATTTCAAAATAACTCTTTTGTAGGCTTTTGTGCCAATGCATGAGTCACTGAAAAAAAAGTAACATGCTATTACTTAAGTATGGTAAGGCCTCAAATGACTAAAATGTTAGTGTGAGTATTTCTACAGTCTTGTATGAGCCTAAGCACAAGCCAAATATAATTCCCCTCTTACCACTTGCTTTATCTACCACTAGACACAAGGAATTCTGGGTAAAATCTGTGAGTGATTCACCTCTATACCATAACTTGCCATAGTAGGTGATCAATAAATGTCACACAAACACCAAAATTAAAGGCTACTTTACTCCTCTAGTTTCTCACCTTAAGGTAAGGACCTGAGTCAAAGTCCTTTTTGGGAACAGAAAATATCAGGCCAGTAACACAAGCATTCTGACCTTTGGATTCTTCTATTTCTCCTTGTAAATGCTGACTTGCACATGAGTCTTTGTGAGCTGAGTTACTATCTGATTCACCTGAGAATGATCATCATCAGTTGTATGGAGAAAACATGGAGGGAGAGAAAACACACTTCATCGTGGACAAGAGGTACTTGATGTGGGATTTCTTTTTTACTGAGTAAGAAACCTCTGAAGGGTCCAGTGTCCCAGCAGGTGACAGGGCAGGTCCATAATGACTGGGGCATCAGGCAGAGTCCCTGTTAAGTCTTGGCCAAGGAGATACTCCTCTGTTTCATTACTCAAGTCCTTCAGTTGCCTTTGGAATGAAGATCACCTGCAACGGTCAACTGGAGAAAGTTCTCATATGAGAACATCAACTTCTTCTCTATTTCTAGCATTTTCTGAAATCAGTATCATTCTTGGCAACTTATGCTCCAGTGAATGATGGAATGACGTGAGTCTCAAATAATCCAGACAGCAAATAATGCATTCAGAGGTAATTAACCAATGACTCATCTCTCTGGCTTTCTCATTCATTTCTTTTCTTTTTGGCAGGGAAATATTTACTCTGAGCTAATATCTGTTGCCAATTTTCCTCTTTTTTCTTATTTTATTTTTCATCCCCAAAGCCCCAGTGCATGGTTTCATATCATAGTTGTAAGTCCTTCTAGTTCTTCTAGGTGAGCCACCCCCACAGCATGGCTACTGACAGATTAGTGGTGTGATTCCAGGACAGGGAACTGAACTCAGGTTGCTGAAGTGGAACATGCCAAATTTTAACCGTTAGGCCATCAGGGCTGGCTCATTTTTTTAACCTAAGCCAAGTTTGTTTTTCTAGTTTCTATAACCGTCACATCATCCCTGCTTAAACTGATGTGGCTTTTCTGTGCACGAGGCTGTCCTGTCCCTCTCTTGACACCAAGAGACACACTTTCTGTACCTTGCTGAGTACCATCTGCTCTCAGGCCTCTGTAGTTGCTGTTCCCAGTACCTAGAATACTATTCCCCAGGTCTTTCCCGGACATCACAGTCCACTCATCCAAACCTGAAGGTCTCTCCTCCTATAGCTTTGCCTGGACCTCTGTGCAGGATGCTGCCCCTGGTAGCTATGTTGTTGTTCTTTACACAGTAACTGTCTGATATCACTCATTCAGTTGTAGGCTTGTTCGTTGCCTCCCTGCTAAGAGCTGACTCCACAGAGCAAGATCCTCCTCTGATGTGTTCCTACAACTGAATCTGTGGTACAGAGCACAGGGCCCCATCATAGGAGAAGCTTATCGTTATTGTTGAACAATGGAAGAGTGAATGGATGGATGGATGGATGGACGGATGGAGAAATCCTACCATTTATTCACGATTACCCTGTCTTAAGCCCTGTGATAGACTCCTTGCACAGCGTGTCTGCCATCTTTCCAAAATTATGCATAGTATCATTTATGCCCATTTTACAAATGAGGAAAAGGAAGCTCGGGATGACCAGCACTTTAACTTGCCCAAGGACACGTCATGATAAGGTGTGGGATCCAAGATTCAAACCCACACCTGCGTGAGCCTTGATCTCATCATCATTCCACCATGCAGCACCGCCTCCCCTAATCAATCAGTTGTTCTACTTCATGTCATCCTTTCAATCAATGGAAGAAAAACCTAACAAGACTTAAAAGAAAATTAATTCATAGATTTATAAGAGAATTAATTCATTACATTGAGTTAACTAAATCAGATATTCTTTGTCAAAACAACCTTCAGATATGATGAGACATTAGTATTAACCAAACTTCAAGCACCTGAGTGGACAAGTGTCCATGGGTGAGGGACGTCTGCTTCCTGGAGGACATATGTGGTATTGCACTGAGCCCAGGTGTTCAGAAAACCAGCAGGATATGAAGCTTTTTGTACCTGGAAGAAGAAG
Source organism: Equus przewalskii (assembly GCF_037783145.1). Classification (NCBI taxonomy): domain Eukaryota; kingdom Metazoa; phylum Chordata; class Mammalia; order Perissodactyla; family Equidae; genus Equus; species Equus przewalskii. The sequence goes on from NC_091841.1 coordinate 23,608,695, forward strand.
AGAAAGAAGAGGAGGAACAGGATGTAATGACAACCACAAGAATAACAAAAACCATAAGGATGGCAATAGGCTCACAATGAGGCAATTTGCTTTATTATTTAGAAACCACTTTCGCATTAATTTCCTCTAAATCATGTATCATTATTGCAGTTCCGAAATAGTTTGGGATCCAAAAAGCTCTCCCTCCTTGGTTTCTACAAACAGAGCACAGACTGGCTGGGTTCTGGCTGATTCTCGCTGTCATTTCCTAGTCCAATGCCAAGTTTATCCTGTGACACATTCCCCTATTTTGGGGAGGGGTTAAGGTGGGGACCGGAAGGAGGAGTTCTGGGCACTCCCCTCCAGAGTGAGTTCCTTCATCCCTGCCACGTCAGAGACCAGCCAACAACAGCTGCCTCCACCATGAAGCTGGTGATGGTCCTCTTGCTGGTGGCCCTTTCCCTTTACTGCTATGCAGGTGAGGACAGACAGGGAGGCCAGGCTGTGGGCTAATGTTTGCTGTCAGGGGCCCTGTGGAAGAATTCCTGGTCCCCAAACCCCTGTAAAGATCATCTCATTTCTCCAGTGTCCTTGTTTCTCATGGTTGCACAGTATTTGGCTTCTCTGGGCTGTGAAGGCAGGAGGAGGGGAGGGCAGATGTTTTAGGGCTTAAAGGAAGCCCAGATCCTGAGTTTACTCTCCTAGAATTGAGAACTCAACACCATTCACCATAATCTTTCTGAATGTATGTCTCTGCTGGGATTTAAGAAGATGACTATCACAAGTACATCCAAAAAGTGGTCCATACCTCCACAATAGAGCCCACATTTGCTTGCTTTCATCCCAGGTTCTGGCTGCACAATTCTCGAGGATGTGGTTGAACAGAGAACTGATCCTGCAGTTTCCACAACTGAGTATCTATCAGCTCTTGAAGAGTTAGTCTCGAATGACGCCACTGCAAGGCCATAGTCAAATTGAAGCAATGATTTCTCAACCAGTCAAATGAAACTCTGGCCAATGTCAGAGTGATGGTGGTAATTTTTTTTTTCTTATGCGCTTTTAAACCACTGAACATGGAGATGCAGACTCTAAGTTTGTCACTAATTATTCCAAAGCAACGATGAACATGCCTTATTTTATTTCTGTGAATTTAATTGTCAGTGAGGGTGAATATTGTGATGTCAAGACACCCATTGGGGCCCCAGGGCTGATTCTCCTTTCACTTTGTGGAATCTTTAGTGAATGATAAATAAAAATGGTGAAAGAGGGAAACAATACTCGGGCAAAGTCTTAGCTACTCCTCAGCTTTCCAGTATACACGCACACACACACACACACGCACAAAAATACACACATACCACACATGCACATGCACACACACATTTTCTATCAAGTTAAAAACATCTGATTCTCAAGAATCCCTCACTTGTAGGAGTGAACAGCAAAAATGATCCCTTTCTTCATACAAACAAGTAATAAAACTTTCTTAAGAGTTTTTCGACAGAATCAAGAAAATTCCATTTGAGGAAGATTCCATACATATTATGATGAGATTTCAAAATGCACTTTCAAGCAACCAGATTTTCTTAGCACACGGGATTGGGTTCTTTGACCATTAATTAAAGACCCCATGAATGACAGGTGCATATCATGGGCGTGAATCCACAATGGGTGATAGAAATGTTTAAAACAAAAATCAGTAATTTATCAATGAGTAATTCTTTCTAATTATAATAGATATCGTTTGGTTTTTTCCTAGCATTTATTCCCTATCTTAATGTACCAATGAAAACATCCTAGAGTTGTGGCTGGCCCAGTGGCATAGTGGTTAATTTTGCCGGCTCTGCTTAGGTCGCTTGGGTTTCCAGTTCGGATCCCAGGAGCGGACCTACACACTGCTTATCAGGTCTTGTTATACTGACGTCCCACATACCACATGGGAGAGGATTGGCACAAATGTTAGCTCTGGGACAATCTTCTTCAAGCAAATGAGGAAGATTGTCAACATATGTTAGCTTGGGGCCAGTCTTCCTCACCAAAAAAACAAGGAAAGAAAGAAAGAAAGAAAGAAAGAAAGAAAGAAAGAAAGAAAGAAAAAAGAACACAAAAAACATTCTAGAGTAGACAACATAGAAATATTGCCACAAGTATAAAGATAAATGTGTACATCACTGAGGAGATTCTGACACAGTGTACAGCACGGATGAAACTTGAGGCCATTGTAACAAATGAAATAAGCCTGTTACAAAAGGACAAATATTGCATGACTTCACTCATATCAGATTTCTTGAGTAACAAATCTCATAGAAACAGAAGGTAGAATAGTGGCTTCCAGGGATGAAAATGGTCAATTTAATATTATGTGTATTTCTCATAACTAAAATTTTAACAAGTAAACAATTCCTGCAATTAAGGAAGATGGGATTGTTTGCCTCAAAAACCTAGATTGAACTAAGCACTCGGAAAGCATATCTCCAATATTTTGTAGACCACAAAGGTAATGGTGGAGGCAGCAGACTGTTCTGTATATATTTTTTCTTTTTTTGTGAGGAAGATTGGCCCTGAGCTAACATCTGTTGCCAATTTTCCTCATTTTGCCTGAGGAAGATTGTCACTGAGAAAACGTCTATGCCAATCTTCCTCTATTTTGTGTGGCATGCTGCCACAGCATGGCTTGAGTGGTGCTGAGTCTGAGCCTGGGATCCCAACCTGTGACCCCTGGGCAGCCAAAGCAGAGTGTGTGAACTTAACCACTATGCCACCAGGCGGGCTTCAATGTTCTTTCTATTTCTGACATGTAAGGCAATACAGGAACTCAAAATGTTTACATTTCCTTGGATTTGAGCTGAGATTCAACAATGTTATATTGAAAACTGATAATACACACAACATACTTATTGGATAAGTTATTTCAAAGAACAGGAAACATGAAGAAAAAATTACTAAAGGGGTCCCTTGAGGGGAAAAGATCTGGAAACACCAACACCTCTTTAGCATCGATAAATGTCTCTTGAACAGAAGATTAAATGACGAGGCAGCTCTGATTTTACGGCCAGCACTAACTTTCTTGGATGTCAGATGCGTGTGCAGAAACCCAGGAAAACAACGAGAAGAAGCGTTTGGTTTTCAAGATCTTACTTTGTAAGAGAGAATTGAAAACCCAGGTGATGTCTCAGTGTTTCTTTTCCAGCAATCAAAATTTGACAGTTTTCGGTGTGCTCTGTATTGACTTTCCACAAGACCTTTGGCTCCGGGGATGTCAGAAACTGACTGTCAATTCCTATAAACCACAACTTTTCTTTCTTTTTTTGTCTTTTTTTTTTTTTTTGAGGAAGATTAGCCCTCAGCTAACATCTGCAGACAATCCTGCTCTTTTTGCTGAGGAAGACTGGCCCTGAGCTAACATCCATGCCCATCTTCCTCTACTTTATATGTGGGACCCTGCCACAGCATGGCTTGACAAGCAGTGCCATGTCCGCACCCGGGATCCGAAGCTGTGAACCCCGGGCCCCTGAAGCAGAATGTGCAAACTTAACTTCTGTGCCACCAGGCGAGACTCTCTTTTTTCTCTTTTGATCGACAAGTCCAGGACAATTGTTGAAACTTCATTTACATTTCCATTTCAATAAAGTATCTGCAAACTCAACGTTCTTTTCTTGTTATCTGATTAAAATGGAGGGTTCAGAGAGCCTCATATATCACACATCTGTGTGCTCATGAGCACACACACAATTATTGATTAAGAACTTATGGGTGAGGGATTGAAGAATCTCAAAAGCCCTTGTTTCTTCCCTTCTGTATCCCAGCCTTGACCCTGTCTCTGGAAAAGTGCCTTTCCTCCCACATCACCCCGTCTCCCCCGGGACTGTCTCTGACACCCTCAGGCACTGAAGTTCTGTTGGTTGGGTCCTGCTCAGGTTCCTGATCCACCTCAGGCTTCACCTCCACTCTGAGCCCTGTGCTCCATGGTGAGGCTCTTCTCTCAGCTCTCTCTGTCCCTGACACAAGATTGCAGGGCCGGGAACAGAGCCAGCCAGGGAGGTGACTTGTGCAAAGCAGGAGTGGATCCTGTCTTGATTTTGAAGTTTGCTATATGGCATTAATTTTGATTTAAAAAAATATTTTATTAAAACATTATTTACCCTAATTACTGAGATTCTTGAGGCCTCTTAGATTGTGCGATGCCCCCTAGTCCTGTCCCTGCAAGTGGCAATGTGGTCCATTTGCTCATTCCCACAATGACCTACACAGCAATGAAGGGTGGGGGAAGTGTGTGTGTTCTGCAGGAATAAAAAAGAGCAAGTGGGTTGTCATTGATTTTGACGTCTGCTTACTTTATCAGTGCCCACAATCCCGTCACCAGGGATAAGCTGGTGCCACCTTTGTGCTTCTACCTCAGCAGGTCCCTCTTCCTTCCCAGGCTGTCCTCTCACCCAGGAAGACCCCTGACCCTTTCTCAGGAAAATTGGGCTCCCACCTGGCTGGCTCTTCCACCAGGCATAACATGTACAGGGAATTAGGCACACAATAGTTTCAGGGTAACACAAAAATGTCATAATTTCTGTAAATATATTAACTAACAGTGACTATGGTAATAATTAATATATACCAATGAACCAGTGTGGGGTGTATTCATCTTTATACCAAGGCAGTGGTAAGATATAATATTTAATATGTTTTTATGGAGAAGTGGCCAAAAGTACCTAAGACTCACAAAAGTCATAATGAGGCCCTCCATTCCCCTTCTCCAAAACACCTCGGGACCCATGACACCATTAGACACAGGCAAATGGACCTTTCCCTTGGACCCACACCTTAGAAGTACCCACATATTACACACACACACACACACACTATTACTTACATAGAACTCATGGACTATGCTCAGTTCTTGGGGCTTTGGCTGCATCTCCTCTGTGGAGGGAGGAGATGATGGCTCTCTGTTCCCCAGAAATGGGAACCTCAGTTCAGTTTCTTTCTCTTGGGCCCTGAGAAGAGAGGAAAAGGAAGAGATTCAGATGCAGGAACTGGAGATGGACAATTGGAGATGCGTAAGTTCACATCTGTTCACAGATGAGCCTTGACCCATTTAATGAGGGGTGTATATATTTTTTGAGCAAAGAGTGGACATTTTGATGGAGCAACAGATGGCCCTGTGTTGGGGAGTAGGAAGGAGAAATATGACTGCAGTCACTGAAATGCCTATTCTCTAGTAGACTGGTCACCAGCTTGGCAGAGAGGGAAGGCCTCTGTCAGGATGGGGGGTGGGGTTAGCTGAGTTCTCTGCCAGCTTCTATGAGCTATTATATTTCCCATTTTAAAAGTTGAGCCAACTAACTTGCAGAAAGTAAGAAACTTGCTCAAACTTGCTTAGTTTGGAGGCATGTAGGTCGAGCTCAGGCATTGACGGTACGTGAATGTAAAGAAGCAAAGGGATCCGTTCATTTGGGATGCCTGGTACTGGTGACGTGTCAGATGGAATGGAGATTGACAGTTAAATTCCGTTTCAGCTGCTTGCATCTCAGTTTTTGACTCAACTGAATTCTTCTAGTTGATGACTCCTCATCCTAGATCCTTCATCTGTTTCTCTTCAATTCTTTTTTTTAATTTTTTTTTAAAAAGATCATTTGTGATGATATGAAATGCTGGTGAGGATGTGGAGCAGCAAGAACTCTCACTCATTGCTGGTGGGAGTGAAAATCGTACAGCCACTCTGGAAGACCGTTTGACAGTCTCCTACAAAACTAAACATACACTTATCATAAGTTTCAGCGACTGCTTTCCTCGGTATTTACCCCAAAGAGTTGAAAACTTATGTCCACAAAAAACCTGCACATGATGTTTATGGCAACCTTACTGATAACTGCCAAAACTTTGAAGCAATCAAGACATCCTTCACTAGGTGAATAGATAAAGAAACTGTCATATATCCACATAATGATATATAGCTCTAAAATTCAGTGGAATACAGCTCTGAAAAACATGAGCTGTAAGCCTTGAAAAGACATGGAGGAACCTTAAATGCATATTACTAAGTGAAAGAAGCCAACCTGAAAAGCTACGTACTTTATGATTCCAATATATGAGATCCTGGAAAAGGCAAATTTATAGAGACAGTCACAAGATCAGTGGTTTCCATGAGTCAGGGAGGAGAGAGGGATGAATAAGGAGAAGACAATTTTCAGTTTAGTGACACTCTTCTATATGATACTATGCTGGATACATGTCATCATGCATCTATCAAAACCCATAGACTGTACCACATAAGAGTAAGCTCTACTGTAACTAATGACTGAGTGATTATGTTGTGTCAGCGTAGGTTCACCAGTTGTAACAAATGCACCATCAGGTGTGGGATGTTGACAGCGGGGGAGGCTGTGCATGTACAGAGGTAAGGGGTGTACTGGAACTCTGCACTCCCTGTTCAATCTTCCTGTGAACCTAAAACTGCTTTAAAAAAATAAAAACTATTTAAAAAAAATGAACAGAAACATCTTGTAAAAAACAAACTCTTTAAACAAGAAAATAAATCAGGTGAATAAAATGAATCAATGAATTGGTCACTATATATAGATGATAGATCAACTATCAGGGAAATTTAAGGTAATCTACTGAAAAAAACCATTATAACTGATAAATGTTGATCATGTAGCTGAATGTAAGATCAGTGTATAAACCTCAATCACTCTCCTAAAAACCTTCTGTTACCAGTACGTGATGTAATAGAAAAAATAATCCACTGGCAATAGGAACAATAGAAGCAATGTAATATATTGAAATATACATAAATGGAAACGTGCAAATACTTAAGGATAAAGTCATGACACTACTCACAGATATAAAAGGGAATCTCAAGAAATGGGGGCACACACCTAGATCCTGAGGGAAATATTAGAAAGTTTAAAGAAGTCAACAAACTCCAATGATTCCACAAATTTACCACAGCCCACAGCAGAATCATAACTGGGCAGTTTTACACTCTGTTTTCAGTTCTGAATTGCTGTTTGGATCTGTCAAAGTTCTAATGTATTCATTTATTGAGCAGTGGGGAAGAGCCCAACTTTAGGGCCAGACTACCTGGGTTCAAGCTCAGCTCTGGCACTTTTCTACTTATAGGGACATCAGCAAGGTGCTGACCCTCTCAGCCTCAGTTTCTTCATCCGTAAAATAAGAGTGATAATAATAGTGCATACATCATAAGATTTGTCTTAGGAGAAATGAATTAATACAGAAAAAATGCTCAGCACAGGGTCCAGCAGTAAATGTCAGCTATTACACTTATGTAAAAAAAATGAAAGATGTAATAAGTCAAATAAAATAAATACCTCATTCCCAAAGTCAAATACCAAATTGAATAAATTGACTCTATTAATGAGGAATGTTTACTTATCCTAAATGCTAACAAAGTGTGCTTCAGAATTGGCTCTTGTTCCACTGGAAGTTCTCCCAGTTAAAATGAGGTAATTACATTTCAATCACTTAATTTATAGTTTTTGGATTACATCTAAGTGACTATTACTGTGATTTAAAATCCTAAATACTGAATATTGGAACTCAGGGTATAGATGGGTCGTGGGTGATGATAGGTACTATTTATCTCCAAGGGACATGGGGTCCCTGGACTCCTGTCCTCAACAGGATGTGCTGGTCACACATGTTCCTTCTGGCTCAGGTTGTAATCCTAGGATTTCTCTAGGGCTTTGGACTTCAAACTGATCGACATATACCAGGGGGTGAAAATTTTTCAGGGATCATTTCTAGATCATAACATCCACACATACTTTCACCATATACCTGTGTGTGGTCAGAGTGACTCTCCCTTCCCACCTCTACTTTCATAATCCCTCCTGTCCAATTTACCAAAGACAGAAGCCATCCTGTCATACATCCAAATCTCCATATGGAGCATTAACTCTGCAGGTACAAATCTCCAGGCTTCAAAAAAAACCCCAAAGTATATTGTGGTACACAAAATTTTTTCTATAGAAAGTGATTTCAAATTTCTTGCTCTTATAATACCAAAGGGCAACCTAATTTAGCTGGGGCTGATAGATTGTTAAAAATAATTTTGAGAGCTGGCCCGGTGGCACAGCGGTTAAGTTCGCATGGTCTGTTCGACGGCCTGGGGTTTGCCGGTTCGCATCCCAGGTGCAGACATGGCACTGCTTGGCAAGCCATGCTGTGGCAGACATCCCACATATAAAGTAGAGGAAGATGGGTGTGGATGTTAGCTCAGGGCCAGTCTTCCTCAGAAAAAACAGGAGGATTGGCATCAGATGTTAGCTCAGGGCTAATCTTCCAAATAAATAAATAATTTAAAAAGTCCTTCTATACAGAAGTCAAAATATTAAAAAATAATAATAATTTTGAGTGATAAATTACAATGACATTTAGTCTATAGCTCAAAGGAATTCAAAGAATAGAGTGACATTTAGAGTATATATATATAGAATATATATACAAAGAATAGAGTAGGACATCGCATACTCATTGTTTTCTCATCTGCATATGTAGCGATAAAAGCCATGGATAAAATTTCTTAATTTTAGCAACAAATTTTCCATGTATATATAAAATCAAATAAGGACCTCTTTTTTCTCATTAAGAGACACAGTTAACAATAACATTTTACATCGTATGTTTAAGAATATCAAAAATTTATATATATTTATGTTGGGTCTTTATCCAAAGTTGTAGGCATCTTCGCTGGTACAAAAACACAATGTACATTATGCTACAAACTCCTTAAAGCCATTTACTACTTCTCCCTTGCCATTGTGCAAGATTGAGCCTACAAGCTTTAAGCCCTGAGGTTCATCAAGGCAACATGCGAGCTGATGTACACTACTTACTATTCCCAAAGACCACCTGCCAGAAACCCTGGACACCTAATGCCTGCTCACCGTTTGCCACAAGCTCTGAGCTGCAAAGGGAGACCCACAATATGGAAAAGGCCACTGGGCATCAGAGATTCTTCCCCACACCTCGTTCGCCCACTCTTGCCGGGAAGTGATGGTCCTCTGATGTCTAAATCTTAGAAGTCTAATCTAAATCTCTTTTCTGTGTCATAACCTAGGAAGAAGAAGGAAGAAAAATATCAGAAATGCTTGATTTGCTCCTGAATTTTCCATAACAGTTTCTCATTGTGTGCACTGTCCTATTTGTGCCCCTCATAATGCTGGGAATCCAGTCCAGATACCATGTGAGACACAACCTAGAGTTTGACGAGCCTTCATCCACGTGTAAACTGACTTCATTTCCCACCAATGGGTACTCCCATGACACAGCTCTATCATGTACACTCTCTAGATGGCCTAAGGAGGCAGAAGCTCTGTTCATCACAATATATTTTGTCTCGGGAATACAATTTTTAACTTTGTATTTAGAAATAACTTCAAGCTTACAGAAACATTGCAATGATGTATACACTAGTGAAAATTTTTCAGGGATCACTTCTAGATCATAACATCCGCACATGCTTTTACCATATACCTGTGTGTGGTTAGAGGAAGACCTGTACACCTTTACCCAGATTCTCTTATTGTTGACATGTTACTCCATTAACTTTAGCCTACAGTCTCTTTGGAGAAAATCTACTCAACAGTGACTTTGGCCAAAGGTCTCATTTTATGGGACAAATTTTCCAACAGGCATGCAAACAGCAAATTACGATCATATATCCTACCCAAATCAGAGTTCTGCACAGTCATGCACAAATCTAGTAGAAAGGCAAGGACTAAGAAACTACAATGAAGAGGTCTAGCATGATGTAAAACCCTCTCAGTGTCACAATGACCATCAGGGTGCATTCGAATGACTGTGGGGCTCTGTCCATATGAAATTGTCATGGGCCCATGAGATGTCCAGATCCCACTCCAGCAATTTCCTTCCACACTAGAAGAAACCCGGAATGTCAAGAATCTCCTTTCATCCTGAACTCCTTTTCAGCTGGAGTCAAGGCTACCAGACCAAGGTGAGGCTCTTGTGAATACGTGTGTTCTTCCTGGGGAACTGATTTTACATAAAGCAGTTCCAGAGTGAGAATGTCTGGCAGAAAGGAAGGCCACATCCTAACCACTCTTCTTGACCATCCTCACAGTCAGTCCGGGATGCTGGAGCACCCTTGAGGTACATGCTCCTCCTTGTAAGTCAGCCCCACATGTGAGCAACACACTTGAGGACAGCAATTCACAACCTCATCAAGCATACCTTCCACTCAGGGGGAGTCTGAGTCCTCTGCAAACACATAAGTAAGTGGCAGTCAGGTGCTACTTAGGACGGTGAAAATAAACAGATTTCTACAACTACAGATGGCCTAGGGAGGAAAGTAGTTGCCCTGTGGCATCAACAACAGGTTTCTTTTGATGGATTCCACAAGAACTGCTTGAAGGAGGCCAAATAAGCTCAGGACTTGAGAGATGGACGAGGAAGCTGATGAGCTAACAGTCACTGTAGGATTTTCAAGACTATTTATTTATCAAGTTGTTTAAATTTGTTTATCATGTCATGGGCAGCAAACTACCAGCTACTATCTCCTCTAAGGATCAGACAAATGGCCTCCAACTGGCTGAAATGACAAGAACACTCTTATTATTACAAGACACTCTATAACACTCTGTGGATTACAATCTCTGTGCCGGTTAAGGTCTATATTGTCTTGGATCCAGAGTTGCTTTGTCATACTCATCTCTTTATTGCTAGAACTGAAGGCTTGTGGGTTTTATATTCCAGTCTCTGTTGCCAGTTGCCTCTTGTTAGGTTCTCCAATGGGAGTTTGAAGGTGGGAAGAGGGCAAAAGTCATGATTCTCAGCCTTTGACATCATCTCTTGCAGTGTTTGCACGGCAGTGTGTATAGTGCCCACAACAGCCCACAGCGGTTGTGTCTGCCATGGTGCCTCATGAACGGACTCCTGGGTTCTTGCTCAGGCAGCTCAGTTCCAACAGCAGCAGCCTCAGCTTCCCAGCAGTCACGGCTTCTGAGCAACACCATTTTTCTTTTTCTTTTCCAGGTCTAGAGGCAGCAATATCTTTCTGCTATTTTTAATCAATGAGCATCCTTTTTATTTCCTTTCTTTTGTTTGTTTCTCCACCCCTTCATATGCCTTTATTACGAATTTCTGGATGAAATTCTTCCTGTTCAACAGTAGGATGGTAGTTGCCATGGGGTAGGGGGTTGGGGAAATGGGGAAATGTTGGTCGAAGGGCACAAACTTCTGGGTATAAAATGAATAAGTTCTGGGGATCTAATGTACAACATGGTGACCATAGTATATATACTTGAAAGTTGCTAAGACAACAAATCTTAAATGTTCTCACTACAAAAACAGGGGTAATTATGTGAGATGATGGGGATTTTAACTAACTCTTTTGTAATAATTTTGCAATATATACATGTAGTGAATATTGTGTTGTACACCTTAAACTTACACAACATTATATGTCATTTATACCATAATAAAGCTGAAATAAATAAACAATAAAAAATAAAAAAAATTCTCCCTGTTCAATATACCTAGAATGTTTTCTATTTCCTTAATTGGACACTAACTGATAGACACTACAAAAGACTATTTATAACTAAAATGATTATATGAATGAAAATGAGTAACTTGCAGAATTATAAACGGAAAATAGAAGCCCCATCAAAATAGTGCTGTGGGTCACATTGACTGCCACTAAGAGAAAAAGTTCGAGTGTCAACAAAGTGTAAGATTTCCAGGTTTTACATTTTCTGAACAAATACTCTGACATCTCCAAAAGCATGTCATCAGCACCATTATAAATACTTCGAAAAGTTCGCTAATCTATGGCTTATTTGATGATTGACACTACATAATATTTTCATATTGTATCATTTCAGCCTTATCAGCTGACATTGGCACTTAATGTCCCTAAAGAAAATCAGTTCTATGGCTTTTTACTTCTGTTTTCTATGGTGAAACACCACATATTGAGCAAAGACAGAGGGAACTGGGGCGAGGTAGCTATCCGGTTGTGGTTATGTGTTTCTACTCTCATCTTTTCCTATTTTCAGCTTTAACAATTATTCAAGTCTTTCCTTGAACCTCAATTCCCCTTTTGTACAAAATGTTCCTCTCTCTAAAGGACTTTTCTCCAGCACGTGCTTGGACTTTGGTTTTATTTCTCAGTAGATTTCATTCGTTGTGCTCTCTATCTACCAGAAAGTCTTTAACACTTCTAATCCAAGGCTGCCATTTTCTTTTTTCTGTCACACTGTTGAGTTTATTGCTTTGTTCTTCTTCTGTTGTTTGAATAATATTTTGGTTATTTGGGGGAATTTTAAAGGAAGATGGGGAGAGATTAAACTCATGCTCAGTCTCTGTTTTTGGTCCAGTCTCAGATGATGTATTCGATTTCCATTGTGGTCAGGTGGTTTGACTGTCAGATAACCAGGATGATCATAGGCTTGTGGTGGCAATTGGAAATAACTTTTTAAAGCAATATAACTCCCTACAAATCTCTTTTTGACATTTATTCTGTACTGAGAAACCCTAATTTCCTATATTTGCTGGTAGTGACTAAGATAAATGTAATTCCAGGGAAAGGAATTATAGCAACAGCAGGGAAATAGTCCAGGACTGTTTAAAAGAGAACAAAAATTCCAGCGTTGCATGTTCTAGTTTCAATGTGTCATCTGTAGGACCCCACTACTTGGTGTCCTGACACCATCCCAACATCCATGGGGAAGGGGCAGGCATACCGATTGGTAAGACCAAGGTTTTGAAATGTGAATCTCATCTTCCAACTCTGTGCTATACGGACAATGTCAGCTCACGAGATTAATTTAATCTTTCTGATACTCAGTAGATGGAGACTGCTCTTTCTTTACAAGAAAATCATACGAATTAATAATATATATGTAGGGGCCCGCCCAGTGGCACAGCAGTTAAGTTCACACGTTCTGCTTCAGCAGCCTGGGGTTCGCCATTTCGGATCCCGGGTGCGGACATGGCACCACTTGGCACGCCATGCTGTGGTAGGCGTCCCACATGTAAAGTAGAGGAAGACGGGCACAGATGTTAGCTCAGGGCTTGTCTTCCTCAAAATAATAATAATAATAATAATAATAATAATAATAATAATAATAATAATATATGTAAAATACACAGCTCTGTGCCTGATTCCAATTATCCCTTTAACAGGAACCACAAATCCAGACAGTCTCATTCCTCTCCAAATAAGGCACTTTGAGTGAAGTCACACTTCACTTCCTCTCTAGCTTCATCCTCCAAATCTTCCTACGGTTCCTTCCACACACCACCACCATGATCATTTGCCCCCTCTATTACCTCCACCCTCAATGATCAACCCTTAACTTGGGCTCTGCTCTTTTGTGTCTCATGATTTTGTCAGCCATGTTGCAATCAATTCCTCATCTCCTGCTCCGTGGGTGTGAAATCTGAAAAGACAGTCACTGAATACCCTTGACATGATCATACAGAGCCCTCTTTTGCAAAGAAGAGAAGAGCTGGTCACTTGTTCTGGACTAGTAGAAATTTCAGTGAAATTTTCGTTTGTTTCAGTCTCTTTGACCATTGCATCCAGGAAAGGAACTTACTGGCCAATGGTATATTGCAGGTGTTCAGCGAGATTCCAGATTCCACATGAAATGGTGCCACCTAGTGGTTTAAACCTTCTTGTTGCGCTCAGTTTAAGAAAATCTCACTGGACACTTCCTATTATATGCCAATCCCATGGGTTGAGCTCATTGGGCCACTCCTTGCTCCAAAATAAATTTAAAAGGTCTAACATATTAATAATTACAATCCACAAAAGGAATAAGTAAAATAATGGGATAATAAATATTTGAAGTGGTAATTCATGAGAAAATTCCAAAAATTATGACAGACATCAAGTGCCAGATTATAAAAGTCCTACAGACTTTAGCTTGTATGAGACCAACACTTCCTCCAAGAACAAGTAGAACATCTAGATGAAATACAAACATCAGATGTTTGAAAGTGTTGGTGAGCAACTAAGGCAGTATGAACTTGAACAGTCAAGATTCTAGAAAAAGGGGAGCTACAAAGAAATGAACACAACACTTTGCACCACTTTTCCCTTTCAAGACTTTGGCAGTTCCTGGGAAGACATGGGACAGGATGTTGCCAAACCAAGCAACATTGGGTGAGGAAAGCCACTTTGAAGGTAGAGGTGACATTGGTGATTTCCACCGAGTGGATTTACAAGATCAAACTTGTGTGGTGAGTTAAAAAGTTTAGGGAGATCTACACTGAAATCTTGTTAGTAAAATTGTGTTGGCTTCTGCTTGAAGATTCATTGATTCTACATCCTTTCTGCATTTGCTTGCGACTAGGTCTTGGAACAGACTGTCTGCTTCTGAAACTGAAGATGAAGGAGTTAAGATTTCCCTGGATTAGGGTGAAACTGTGCCTGGTACCCAGAAGGTTAACATGGGAAACAAAATAACCAAAGTTTCTGAGCTTGCCTTGCAGAACAGCAGGAGGACCACTGGTAAGAAAGGAACTTACTGACAGCCCCCTGTCTGATTAAGTGTCTTGCAGGACCACTGAGAAGCTAAAATGACCAGTTGTAAACCTTAGATGTCAAAGACTAAAAATCCACCACGTGCAACACATAGAACAGTCATGCCTGTGCAGAGAACACTTAGAACTTCAGCCTCCAAGGCCACAGGCTCGCCCTCCTCTATCTAAAACCCCAAATAAAAACCCTTGCTTGTAGCTTTTTGGGGAGTTCAGGATTACAGCATTAGCTGCCCATTCTCTTTGCTCAGCAGTTTGCAATAAAATTCCTACTTTCTTCCACTACACCCAGTGTCAGAGATTGGCTTGCTGCATGATGGGTGAGTGAACTCACATCAGGTTAGAAATCACTTCCTCTGCAGCAGGGTGTAGTCAAATTTTTCAGTTCCAGGTACTATTAATCACCAATCCTAATATAAAAGTTGGGGTGGTCTTTTTTGTTTGTCTGACTGCCAGTGTGCTGTTCCTCCATTTTTCTCATCATTAGAGATGAACGCCCACCTACCCGTTGAGTGGTCAGATGACCAAAAGATTAGCATCTAGAGGCGTGCATCATAGTTAGTAAGATAGTAAATGCTGGCTGTAGCTAATATTAGAAATGATGATTCTCTCCAAATATTTTGTGGACAACATGAAGGCCAGCTCACATGATAAATTTAACTGATAAATGGTTGGATTCTAATAGAAGGCTCTGTGCTAGCCACTGATAAAATGTTCCAGAGACAGGACGTTTTTATGCAGTAGAAGTGCAGACCATATTTTTCTCCAGTTATGGTTGTCATGTTCTCAAACACACGCCAGTTTTGTATCTAACCTCTAAGCCAATGTTCATATAATCAAGCTCTGAGGTGCCCTGAAACATCAATCGGTGCTCCAAATAAAAATTAACATTTTTATAAAGCCAAGGAAACTCAACAACTAGAGGCTATAAACCTAAGGGATCCCTTGGCATCTCAAAGTGCTGGTGGATAAATGTTAAGTTTCCACAAAGAAGGAGAGAATCTGATAAACCCAGTGCTCAGCTGAGACCCATGAATGGCGATGGCATTGGAGTCAGGAGAGAGACCAGCAAGAACAAAGACTGAAGCTCAAGAATAATTGGGTGAAATCTCAAGCACAGCTCCATAATTGCAGTAGTGAAGGATGGGTGCTTTCCCAAAGGGCAGGAAGATTTCCTTATTGTCCTACTCTTAGTTATCATGCACCATCTGTGCATCAGGTTGCATGTAGAAACCTCAACTAACTTGTAGGCACAGCTTAGCAGAGTTACTCGGTGAATCTGCTTTGTCTGAAAGTGGGCTTGCCTGAGCAATCTGGAGGTGGTTGATGAATCAGAGGTGTACAAATCAATGATTGCCATGTTAAAATAAAAAATACCATCTAATATATGTTTAGTTCTGTTCTGGCATCCTTGAGAGCCATCTACCTGGGAGGAATAGCAAACGGAGAAAAAGCAAAGAAACCAACAGCTCCAGTGGCCATGCACAGAGTTGGGAACTTTGCCACAGATTTTTTCCATTGACCCTCACAACCGATAAGTATCAGTGAGGACAAATGACTTGTCCAGCATTGTATATGAAGGCAGTGGCACAATCAGGATTCTGACCCAGGCATGTCTGCTTTCAATCCTAGAGAGAATTCCCCCAAGCCTGTCTGGTGAAGGTTCTGGCCTCCTGACAACAGTGTCTGTTGTCAACAAGCTTCCGGCCACAAGCAGAGGAGGAACACTCAGTCTGGATGGGGGTTAGGGGTTAGAGGTAGAATGAATATGTACTCAGGCCCTGGCATCCTGAAGACTAGACCCTGCTGGCCCTTTAATGGTATTGTCTCATGTTTTGCTAGAACCGCGGTAGAGGAAAAAGCTCAGTACAGATGCTCACATGGCAGTAAACTCCTACTATGTTGGGACCAAGGACGTGGGGACATTCATGGAGGTTGATCTAACCTCCTCCAGATGATGTCCTTGTTTATGGAACACAGCCCACTGCCAAGGGCACCATAAGCAGTGTCAGACTTCTCTGGACATCAGCCAAGATCAGTGATCACTGCCTCTGAGAAGGCGAGATGTCAAGTTGACTGAAGCTATTTGGAGGTGCTCAAGCCAGTTTCTTCCACCCCAATGCCTGCGTTCCTTGAAACCACGTGCTGGAGTCTTCTCTCAAATTGTCTTTAGGGATTCCTTATTCCATTCCTCTTTTGTCTCCCTTCCCTGGAAAGGAGGAGCAGAGATCAGAGCCCCAGTTTTCATTGAATCTCTGGGAAAAATGAGTAGTAGATGACAGAGAATAACAATTCCAGTTAGAAAATACAACTTCTCCATCTCTCCCAGCAGAACTAATGAGTCTGCAATTTGATTCTGTTAATTTACCATTGATCGAGCACATGAACTGTGCTTGCTCAGGGCAACAAGGAAAGGGATAAAACTATCAAGCTTGCTGTTCTGTTTTCAAGATGCACAGAGTGGAGAAGAGTTAAAGCAAGCAAAAAGAGGTGACCTTGTTAAAATTAGATGCAGTTTAGTAAAATAAATGAGATTTAAGCCAAAACTAAGGCACTTGTTTGGAAGGGAGGGATGAAGGGTCTTTAATAAAATGGTTTCCCCCTCAGCCAGACAAACACGCTCAGAATGGAAGAGAATGTTCTGTCTATGCTTTCTGAGGTTCACATATGTTGATAAGTAGGAGTGGTTTCTTTAGTCCATTTGGATTGCTCAAGCGCCAGCCTCGTCCATGGAACCAAACCCTAAGACTCCCAGGGCAGATCTGGGGGAGATCCACAGGTTGGCATAGAGCAGTGCTTCTCAAAATATGAATACGTTCCCCGTACCAGCAACAACAGCATCACCTGGGAACTTGGCTGAAATGCAGCTTCTTGGACTTGACTTCAGATCTACTGATGAGAAACTCAAGAGGTGGGCCCAATGATCTCCGTTTCATCAAGACCTCTAGGGAATTCTGATGCTTGCTAATTTGGGAACCACAGCCGTGGAGCATGTCTCATATGTTGGCTAACAGAACCTTCCCCTTAATTTGTTGTCTCCTGGAATATTGGTCCCTAGAATAGCTTAAGACAACATATTTATGTTAAATCTAAAGAGAGCCCTGTGACCAGATCCTGAGGGTCCCTCCACCTGGGATGTTCATCTCCCAGAGGCCTCATGTTCTCTCCCTCACCTCCATCAGATTTGGGCTGAGATATTACCTCTTCAGTGAGTGCTTTCCTGTACATCCTAATTAAGACTGCAGCCCCACTCTACCTCCTGCCTTTGTTTTTCTCTATGATATTTATCACCTTCTAACATACTTTATATTTTACTGCTTTATTTGGTTTGTTATTTCTCTTCCCTCACTAGAATATAATCTTTATTAGAACAGGAATATTTGTTGTTTTCTGCACTGATGTATCTCCAGTGCCAAGAGGAGTGCCTGACACGAAATGTGTGTTCAATAAGAGGTTTATGAATGGATGACCATGATTGAAAGAATCACTGGGAACCCCGTCAATGGAGAATCGATGAGGGAAAGGGTTCCTGGGCAAGTCCAGGTCAGAGATGATGAAGTGGCAATAGAATTGAAGAGAAGATGGAGTCCAGAATCCAAATTCAAAAGAGAACCATCAACAGGGGCCGATCCAGTGGCGTAGTGGTTAAGTTCATGCTCTTGGGTGGCCCAGGGTTTACAGGTTTGAATCCTGGGTGCAGACCTAGCACCACTTGTCAAGCCATGCTGTGGTGGCATCCCACATAAAAATGGAGGAAGATTGGCACAGATGTTAGCACAGGGCCAATCTTCTTCAAGTAAAAAAGAGGCAGATTGGTAACAGGTGTTAGCTCAGGGCCAATCTTTCTCCCCAAAATAAAAAGAAGTGAGAAAAGAGGAACATGTTAAAATTAAATCCACTTTAGTAACATAAATGAGATTTAAACCAACACTAAGGCATTTGTCTGGAAGGGAGGGGTTACAGGATCTTTAAAAAAATGGTCTTGCTCTTATCCAGGCCAACCCACTGAGAATGGAATAAAATGTTCAATCCATGCTTTGCTAAGGTTCAAATGTGGTGAAGATTTGGGTTGGTTTCTTCAGTCCATTCAAATTCTCCAAGGACAACCTTAGAGCATCTCCCATGAGCCCTCAGACCTTAGATTAAAGACAGAAAACAATAGGAACGTTCAAGCCATTTAAGCTCCTAGTGCTCTTAACATAAGGAAATTATAGGGTCTTAGGATCTCTGTGCCGGAATCCACAGGTAGAGACCAATATATGTGTCCTGTTATTTCACACCTCTGTTATTGATTTCTAGTTTTATTCCACTATGGTGGGAAAAGATACGTGGTATGATTTCAGTTGTCTTAAATTGTTAAGACTTGTTTTTTGACCTAACATATGATCACTCCTGGAAAACAGTCCCTGTGCACTTGAGGAGAATACATATTCTATTGCTGTTGGGTGGAATGTTCTGTAACGTCTAATAGGTCTGTTTGAGCTTTACTGTTGTTCAAGTACACAGACTTTCTATGATTTTCTGTCTGGATGTTCTATCCATAATTCAGAGTAGAATATTAAAGTCTCATACTATTCTTGTATGGCTATCTATTTCACTCTTCAGTTTTGGCTATGTTTGCACGATATAGTTAGATGTCCTGATGTTGAGTGCGTTAAGTATATATGATTGCTATAACTTCCTAATGAATCGACCCTTTTATCAGTATATGATGACCTTCTTTGTCTTTTTTGACAGTTATTGACTAAAGTCTATTTTATCTGAAATACGTATTGCCAACCCTGCTCTCTTTTGGTTGCTACTGGTATGGGATATCTTTCTCCATCCCTTCATTTTCATCGTGTGTGTGTTCTTAAATATAGAACGAGTCTCTTCTAGAAAGCGTTTGGTTGAATCTTTTTTTTTTTTTTTTCCATTCAGCAACACTATATATTTTGATTGGAGAGTTTAATCAATTTAGGGTTGAAAGTAAATATTGATAATGAAAACTGACTATCACTATTATGTTCACCGTTTTAACTCTGCTTTTCATTGTTTTGTCCATATTTACCTCTCTTACGTTTTTTCATTGTGATTCATTGATTGTTGTTAGTAATTTGCTTTGATTGCTTTTTCTTTTGTAAGTCTGCACTAGGTATTTTCTTCGAGGCTTACAAAAATTATATCATAGTTATAAGTCTATTTGATCTCATGACAACTGAATTTCAATTGTATATCTAAGCTCTTCTCTTTTCCTTCTACCTCCTCACATTTTATATTATCTCTTTTATATCATATATCTGTTAACAAACTTTGGTACTTATACTTATTTTTAATACCTTTGACTTTTAATCTAGAATTAAAAGTAATTTACACGCAACCATTACAGTATTGCAATGTTCTGTGTTTGTCTATACACTTACCTTTACCAGTGACTTTTATACTTTCATATGCTTTTATGTTTCTGTTTAACATCCGTGCTGAGCTCAGGATCCATTTGCCACCAGTGTCCCTTAAGTTGAGGCCACTGCTCCAGACCTGTGACTCCACAACACTTCATCCCGTCTTGATTCAGACCCTCAGATCCATCCATGCCCATGACAAGGAATTTTCCTGCTACTGGGGAATTCCCAATGGGATATATGTTCCCCTAAACAATGTACACAGGTAATCTCCTCCATCGATCAAGACACTGAGTATTCGTTCGAATGTTCACTTTTTCCCCATTTGAGTCATGACTAAGTTGTGCTGTCCCATGGGAAAGTCAAAAGTCACCTGTGATGACCCCTCTAAACCAAGTGGTGTCTCTCTGTTTTCCCCATCTCAGCCACCTTGGAGTCATTAGCACACACAGATCCACCGAGCCAACACTCCATTGGTTGGTGAGGTTTACTAGTGGTCTTAAATTGGGTGCTGAGCTTGGCAGTTTAGGCCTCAAAGACCATTTTCATACCTTCTCACCACCCTCAAGTTACTTTGAACTCTTTCTCTGGAATGTTCATTCCCTGGGCAGTTTCAGCATCTTTCAGTTACATTGCCTCCCTGTTGGTAGGGTCCCTTTACAACTGCATGGATCTGACATATTCAGCTATGGGCTATTCTTTGGGAGGCAACCTCCTGTTCTTGGGCCCTCAGCTGCCTGCCACTTGGCATGGGAATTCTGGAGATGCCGCTTGCCTTAGTGCCCATCTCCAATATTTATTTCAACATTCCAAAATGCCGGACAGTCTGGAAGTTGCTCTGTCAAGACAATCCACCACCATTCACTTCAACTCGGCATAGTAATAGAGGTACAAACCCCCTCCAACTGACGCTTTCCACCAGTATCATCAGATGAGTGGTGCACCCAGGAAACACATGACCTTGCAAATGGGTGCCCTCACTCCCCTGGGGGAGCTCAGTGATGCCCTGAGGCAGAGGCGAAAGTGGTCAAAGTGGGTGAGATTGAGAAAGGGAAGGGGCATTCCAGGGCCTGCCAGATGTAGAGGTTTACATCCGATTCTGCACTCCTGGCATGGTACCTCCTTGGAGCTGCTATTGCTCAGAGTCCTGAGGCCTTTCCTCTCTGACAAGCTGCTGACCAGTCTACTAGAGAATGGGCATTTCAGTGACTGCAGTCACATTTCTCGTTCTTACCCCCAACACAGGGCCATCTGTTGCTCCATTGAAATGTCCACTCTTTGCTCAAAAAATATATACATCCCTCATTAAATGGGCCAAGGCTCATCTGTGAACAGATGTGAACTTACGCATCTCCAATTGTCCATCTCCAGTTCCTGCATCTGAATCTCTCCTTTACCTCTCTTCTCAGGGCCCAAGAGAAAGAAACTGAACTGAGGTTCCCATTTCTGGGGAACAGAGAGCCATCACCTCCTCCCTCCACACAGGAGATGCAGCCAAAGCCCCAAGAACTGAGCATAGTCCATGAGTTGTGTGTAAGTAATAGTGTGTGTGTGTGTGTGTGTGTGTGTGTGTGTAATATGTGGGTACTTCTAAGGTGTGGGTCCAAGGGAAAGGTCCATTGCCTGTGTCTAATGGTGTCATGGGTCCCGAGGTGTTTTGGAGAAGGGGAAGGGAGGGCCTCGTTATGACTTTTGTGAGTCTTAGGTACTTTTGGCCACTTCTCCATAAAAACATATTAAATATTATATCTTACCACTGCATTGGTATAAAGATGAATATACCCCACACTGGTTCATTGATCTATATTAATTATTACCATAGTCACTGTTGGTTAATATATTTACAGAAATTATAACATTTTTGTATTACCCTGAAATTATTGTGTGCCTAATTCCCTGTACATGTTATGCCTGGTGGAAGAGCCAGCCAGGTGGGAACCCAATTTTCCTGAGAAAGGATCAAGGGTCTTCCTGGGTGAGAGGACAGCCCAGCAAGGAAGAGGGGCCCGCTAAGTTGTGATCAGAAGAGGTGGCACTAACTTATCCCTGTGACAGGCTTGTAGGGACTGATAAAGTAGGGGGAGCTCAGAATCAATGAACTCATTTGCTCTGCTTTATTCCTACAGAACGCACACACTTCTCCCACCCTTCATTGCTCTGTAGGTCATTGTGGGAATGAACAAATGGAGCACATTTCCACTTACAGGGACAAGACTGGGGGCATCACACAATCTAAGAGGCCTAAAAAATCTCAGAAATTAGGGTAAATAATACTTTAATGAAATATTTTTTAAAATCAAAATTAATTCCACATAGCAAAGTTTAAAATCAATACAGGATCCACTCCTGCTTTGCACAAGTCACCTCCCTGGCTCTGTTCCCAGGAATGCACACTTGGGTCAGGGACAGAGAGAGCTGAGAGAGGAGTCTCACCATGGAGCACAGGGCTCAGTGTGGAGATGAAGCCTGTGGTGGATCAGGAAACTGAGCAGGACCCAACCAGCAGAACCTCAGTGCCTGAGGGTGTCAGAGACTGTCCCGGGGGAGACAGGGTGATGTGGGAGGAAAGTCACTTTTCCAGAGACAGGGTCAAGGCTGGACTACAGATGGGAAGGAACAAGGGCTTTTCAGATTTTTCAACCCCTCACCTATAAGTTCTTTTTTTTTATTATTAAGATTATGATAGATTACAACCTTGTGAGATTTCAGTTGTACATTATTGTTAGTAATGTTGTGGGTACACCACTTCACCCTTTGTGCCCTCCCCTCACCCCACCTTTTCCCTGGTAACCACCGATCGGTTCTCCATGTCTATATGTTAACTTCCACCTATAAGTGGGGTCATATAGCATTCGTCTTTCTCTGTCTGGCTTATTTCGCTTAACATAATACAATGGAGAAAAGAAAGTCTCTTCAACAAATGGTGCTGGGAAAACTGGACAGCCACATGTAAAAGAATGAAAATCGACCATTCTTTTTCACCATTCACAAAAATAAACTCAAAATGGATCAAAGACTTAAAGATTAGGCCTGAAACAATAAGTCTTCTAGAAGAGAATATAGGCAGTACACTCTTTGACATCAGTTTCAAAAGAATCTTTTTGGTCACCTATAAGTTCTTAATGAATAACTGTGTGTGTGTGTGTGCACATGAGCACACACATGTGTGACGTATGAGGCTCTCTAAAGCCTCCATTTTAATCAGATAACAAAATAAGAACTTAGAGTTTCAGATACTTTATTGAAATTAAAATGTAAATGAGCTTTCAACGATTGTCCTGCAGTTTGTAGATCAAAACACAAGAAAGAAAAGTGTGGTTTATAGGAATTGAAAGTCAGTTTCTGATCATTCTCTGAGCCAAAGGTCTTGTGAAAAGTTAATACAGCGCACACCGAAAACTGTCAAATATTGATTGCTGGAAAAGAAACACAGAGACATCACCCAGGTTTTCAATTCTCTCTTACAAAGTAAAATCTTGAAAAATAAACACTTCTCATTGTTTTCCTGGGTTTGTCCACACACATCTGACAACCGAGAAAGTTAGTGCTGGACGTAAAATCAGAGCTGCCTCATCATTTAATCTTCTGTTCAAGAGACATTTATTGATGCTGAAGAGGTGCTGGTGTTTCCAGATCTTTTCCTCACCAGGGATCCATTTAGTAATTTTTTCTTCATGTTTCCTGTTCCTTGAAATAACTTATCTAATAAATATGCTGTGTGTCTTATTAATTTTCAATATAACATTGTTGAATCTCGGCTGAAATCCAAGGAAATGTAAAGATTTTGAGTTCCTGTAATGCCGTACATGTCAGAAATAGAAAGAACATTGGGGCCGGCCCGGTGGCATAGTGGTTAAGTTCATGTGCTCTGCTGCGGCTGCCCAGGGCTCGTAGGTTGGGATCCCAGGCATGGAACTAGCACCACTCAAGCCACGCTGTGGCAGCATCCCACATAAAATAGAGGAAGATTGGCAACAGATGTTAGCTCAGGGCCAATCTTCCTCACAAAAAAGAAAGAAGAAATATAGAGAACAGTCTGATGCCTTTATCATTACCTTTGTGGTCTACAAAATATTGGAGATGTGCTTTCTGACTGATTAGTCCAATCTAGGTTTTTAAGGCAAAAGATCCCACCTTCTTTAATTGCAGGAATTGTTCACTTGTTAAAATTTTAATTATGAGAAATACACATAATGTCTAATTGACGATTTTCATCCCTGGAAACCACTATCCTACCTTCTGTTTCTATGAGATTTGCTACTCAAGAAATCTGATATAAGAGAAGTCATGCAATATTTGTCCTTTTGTAACTGGCTTATTTCATTTGTTACAATGGCCTCAAGGTTCA
The DNA here is from genome assembly GCF_037783145.1 of Equus przewalskii. Classification (NCBI taxonomy): domain Eukaryota; kingdom Metazoa; phylum Chordata; class Mammalia; order Perissodactyla; family Equidae; genus Equus; species Equus przewalskii. Next base: position 23,632,929 of record NC_091841.1, read on the forward strand.
TCCGTGCTGTACACTGTGTCAGAATCTCCTCAGTGATGTACACATTTATCTTTATACTTTTGGAACACTTATACATTGTCTATTCTAGAATGTTTTTTGTGGGGGTTTTTTTCTCTCTCTCTCTTTTTGGTGAGGAAGAGTGGCTCTGAGCTAACATATGTGCCAATCCTCCCCCACCTTGTATGTGGGACACCACCATAACAAGGCCTGATAAGCAGTGTATAGGTCTGCGCCCGGGATCCAAACTGTGAAACCCAAGCGGCCTAAGCAGAGAATGCAAAATTAATCACTACACCACCGGGCCAGCCCCTACTCTAGAATGTTTTAATTGGTACATTAAGATAGGGCATAGGGCAGGAATGGTGGCGCAGCGGTTAGGTTCCCACGTTCCGCTTCTTGGAGGCCCGGGGTTTGCTGGTTCGGATCCCGGGTGCCGACATGGCACCGCTTGGCAAAAGCCATGCTGTGGCAGGCGTCCCATGTATAAAGTAGAGGGAGATGGGCATGGGTGTTAGCCCAGGGCCAGTCTTCCTATGCAAAAAGAGGAGTATTGGCAGCAGATGGTAGCTCAGGGCTAATCTTCCTCAAAAAAAAAAAAGATAGGGCACAAATGCTAGAAAAAAACCCAACCAATATCTATTATAATTAGAGAGAATTATTCATTGTTAAACTACTGATTTTTGTGTTAAACAATTCTATCACCCGTGGTAGTTTCACGCCCATGATATACACCTGTCATTTATGGGTCTTTAATTAATGGTCAAAGAACCCAATCCCTTATGCTAAGAAATTTTGTTTGCTTAAAAGTGCATTTTTTTTTCACACTCTCTGCTCAGCCAAAACAGAAAACAGGGGAAGGGAATGACAAGTAATTCTGCCCCTTAGTGGGGTTCCTGTTATAGAACTCCGACCCTGCCTTCCTAGACCTTAGTCCAGGAGGTTCAGGAGCCCTCTGTAAATGGGGTATCTCCCCCCCCCCCATCTTGGGATCCTCAAGAAGAGGGAAGGCAGGAGAAGCCTACAGCTCTCACCTTGGACTGCCTGAGCCTGCAGAAAAACCTGAGTCGTTGCCCTGGCCTGCTCCATGACGGCCCAGACTCAGACGGTGATTGGCTGGACAAGGGGACTGGAGGGGCCAAGACGGGGACAGTGGCCTCTCCCTGCAGCTAGAACAGCATCTCTGATTTATGCTGCCCCCACCACAGAGCCTCCACTTTGCACTAGCAAAGAACCCTGGGGACCTGTAGCCAGCCATTCAGAGGTGCCAAGTCAATAAGACATTGTCCCCTCTCTCTTTTAAAAAAGGTGCACTTTAAATTTTTTAAATAAGATATATGGAATCTTCCTCCAGTGAAATTTTCTAGATTCTATTGAAAAGTTCTTAAGAAAATTTTATTATTTGTTTGTATGAAGAAGGGGATCTTTTTTGCTGTTCACTCCTCCAAGTGAGGGATTCTTGAAAATCGGCTGTTTTTAACTTGATAGAAAATGTGTGTGCATGCCTGTTTGTGTGTGTACTGGAGAGCTGAGGAGTAGCTAAGATTTTGCCCGAGCATTATTTCCCTATTTTGTCTTTTTCGTTTATCATTCACTAAAGCTCCACAAAGTGAAGAGGAGAATCAGCACTGGGGCCTCCATGGCTGTCTTGATGTCAGAGTATGCACACTCACCAACAATTAAATTCACTGAAATAAAACAAGGCATGTTCATCGTTGCTTTGGCATAATTGAAGACAAACCAAGGGCCTACGACTCTCTGTCCAGTGGCTTAAAAGCACATGAGAAAAAACAGAAATTACCACCATCACTCTGAGTTTCATTTCACTCGTTGAGAGAACATTGCTACAATTCCACTATGGCCTTGCAGCGGCGTCATCCGATACAAACTCTTCGAGAGCTGATAGATACTCAGTCGCGGAAACTGCAGGATCAGTTGTCATTTCAACCACACCCTCGAGAATTGCGCAGCCAGAACCTGGGATGAAAGCAAGCAAACGTGGGCTCTATTGTGGAGGTATGGACCACTTTCTGGATGTACCTGTGATAGTCATCTTCTTACATCCCAGCAGAGACATACCTTCAGAAAGATGATGGTGAATGGTGTTGAGTTCCCAGTTCTAAGAGAGTAAATCCAGGATCTGGGGTTTCCTTTAGGCCCTAAAACATCTGCCCTCCCCGCCTCCTGCCTTCAGAGCCCAGAGAAGCCAAACACTGTGCAACCATAAGAAAGGAGGACACGGGAGAAATGAGATGATCTTTACAAGGACTTGGGGACCAGGAATTCTTCCACAGGGGCCCTGACAACAACCTTTAGCCCAAGGCTGGCCTCCCTGTCTGTCCTCACCTGCATAGCAGTAAAAGGGGAGGGCCACCAGCATGAGGCCTGTCACCAGCTTCGTGGTGGAGGCAGCTGTTGTTGGCTGGTCTCTGATGTGCAGGGATGAAGGGAGTCACTCTGGAGGGGAGCACCCAGAACTCCTCCTTTTATTCTCCTGGTCACCACCTTAATCCCAACCATTAATGAGGGAATGACTCACATGATAAACCTGACACCAGACCAGGAAACAACAGTGAGAATCAGCCAGAACCCAGCCAGCCTGTGCTCTGTTTTTAGAAACCAAGGAGGCCGAATCTTTTGCACCTCAAACTATTTTGAAACTGCAATAGTGATACACGCATTAGAAGAAATCGGCGCAAAAGTGCTTTCTAAATAATGAAGAGAATTACACCATTGTGAGCCTGTTGTCATCCTTGTGGTTTTTAGTATTATTGTGGTCATCAATAGTTCCTTTTCCTCCTCTTCTTTCTCTTCTCCTTCTTCAGGGTACAAAAAGCTTGATATTCTGTGTCTCTTCCCACTGGTTTACCAAACACCTGGGCTCAGTGCAATATCACATATGTCCTCCAGGAGGCAGACTTCCCTCGCCCATAGACACATTTCACTCAGGTGCTTTAAGTTTGGGAAATAACAATAATGTCTCACCTTCTCTGAAGATTGTTTTCACAAAGACTATCTCACTTAGTTAACTCAATTTAATGAATTCATTCTCTTATAAACCGTTTTGTTGGCTTTTTAAGGTTTTTCTTCCACTGAGTGAAAGGATGACGTGAAGAAGCAGAGTAACTGATCGCTTAGGGGAGGCAGTGATGAATGGTGGAATGGTGAGGAGATCTGGGCTCATGCGGGTGTGGGTTTGAATCTCGGATGCAACACCTAATCATGAAGTGTCCTTGGGCAAGTTAATGCGCTGGTCATTCTGAGCTTCCTTTTCCTTGTTTCTAAAATGGGCATAAATGATACAGTGCCTGGTTTTGTAAAGATGACAGACATTCTACGTAAGGAGCCTATCACAGGGCTTAACACAGGGTAATCATGAACAAATGGAAGTTTTCATCCATCCATCCATCCATCCATTGTTCAAAAGTAACCATGACCTTCTCCTATAATGGGGCCTTGTGCTCTGGGCCACAGATTCAGTTGTAGGAACACGTTAGAGGAGGACCTTCCACTGTGGAGCTCACCTCTTACCAGAGATGCAACAAGCAAGCCCACAATTGAGTGAGTGACGTTGGACAGCGACTGTGTGAAGAAAAACAACACGACCACCAGGGGCAGCGTCCTGCACAGAGGAACAAGCAATGGTATAGGAGGAGGGACCTTTAGGCTTGGATGAGTGGACAGTGATGTCCAGAGGAAGGTCTGGGGAAGAGTGTTCTAGACACAGGGAACAGCATGTACAGAGGCCTGAGAGCAGATGGTACCTGGCAAGGTATGGAACATGTGCTTCTTGGTGTCAAGAGAGGGACAGGACAGCCTTGTGAAATAGAAAAGCCAACATCAGTTTAAGCATGCATGGTATGAGGGTTGTAGGAACTAGAGAAACAAAGCTGGCTTAGGCTAAAAAAAGAAAAAAAGAAATGAGCCAGCCCTGATGGCCTAGTGGTTAAAGTTCGGCATGCTCCGCTTTAGTGGCCTGGATTCACTTCCCTGTCGCAGAACCACACCACTCATCTGTCAGTAGCCATGCTGTGGGGGTGGCTCACCTAGAAGAAATAGAAGGACTTACAGTTTGGTATACAACCATGCACTGGGGCTTTGGGGATGAAAAAGAAGAAGAAAAAAGAGGAAGCTTGGAAAGAGATGTTAGCTCAGAGCTCATCTTTCTCTGCCAAAAAAAAAAAAATGAATGAGAAAGCCAGAGAGATGAATCTATAGTTAATTACCTCTGAATGCATTATTTGCTGTCTGAATTATTTGAGACTCATTTCACTCCATCATTCACTGGAGCATAAGTTACCAAAAATGATATTGATTTAGGGAAATGCTAGAAATAGAGAAGTTTATCTTCTCATATGTGAACTTCCTCCAGTTGACCATTGCAGGCAATCTTCATTCCAAAGGCAACTGAACGACTTGAGTAGTGAAACGGGGGACTGTCTCCTTGGCCAAGACTTAACAGGGACTCTGCCTGATGCCCCAGTTGTTATGGACCTGCCCTGTCACCTGCTGGGACACTGGACCCTTCAGAGGTTTCTTACTCAGTAAAAAAGAAATCCCACATCAAGTACATCTTGTCCACGATAAAGAGGTGTGTTTTCTCTACCTCTGTGTTTTCTTCATACAACTGATGATGATCATTCTCAGGTGAATCAGATAGTAACTCAGCTCACAAAGACTCATGTGCAAGTCAGCATTTACAAGGAGAAATAGAAGAATCCAAAGGTCAGAATGCTTGTGTTACTGGCCTGATGTTTTCTCTTCCCAAATGGTACTTTGACTCAGGTCCTTACACTAAGGTCAGAAACTAGAGGAGTGAAGTAGCCTTCAATTTTGGTGTTTGTGTGACATTTATTGATCACCAACTATGGCAAGTTATGGTGTAGTGGTGAATCACTCACAGATTTTACCCAGAATTCCTTGTGTCTAGTGGTAGATAAAGCAAGTGGTAAGAGGGAATTATATTTGGCCTGTGCTTAGGCTCATACAAGACTGTAGAAATACTCACACTAGCATTTTAGTCATTTGAGGCCCTGCTGTACTTAAGTAATAACTTGTGACTTCTTTTTCAGTGACTCATGCATTGGCACAAAAGCCTACAAAAGAGTTATTTTGAAATTGAGATGATCTGTAAGTTTTTTCTAATTGTAAGTAACTGATATGAACCAGTCCCACAGAATTTGGGGTAGGAGATGCCTGTTTCTTTTTTCTTCACTCATTCTGTAAATCTGGTAATGCTCTCACCTCCAGGCTCTTGGGACATTAACCTCAGGTGTGTTCTTTTGAAGTGACCCTCTTCTTCCTTAAGATCCTGCCAAAGCCTACACCATGGGTGGACAGGTACTTTCCCAGGACAGAAACTTCAGGAAAGGCTCTGTTTTGAAGACATCTTGGTTGTCAGTGAGATGTCCATTGTTCACAGTGTCCAGGCCATTCCTAGACCAGGCATCTCCCTTGCCTTGGGCCCTGCCTGGTGTGGAGATTTCACAGCCGTGTGTCTTTGGACATTGAGAACAGTCCTGGGATTGTCGTGAGGCCTGAATGAGGTACAACATGTAAGTCCTGAGATCAGGGCTGGGTACAGAGTAGGTGCCATCTACATGTCAGCTTCAAGAGATTAATTTTATAAAAATGAGAAAGGTAATATGATAAACCTTGAAGGAGGACCAGGACCTTCATAGACAGTGAAGACTCTGCTTCTACTTTTCATTCTCTAAAAGATCTAGAGATAATTGTGTTCCGATCTGAGGTCAAAGTCCTAAATTGAAAATAAAGCACTGTATTTGATCCACACTTACTTGATATTTTCCTGACTCCTTCTTAAAAGAGATTTATTGAGGTATAATTTACATGACATTCCTCTCAAACAAGTCTACATCCTGTCGGCCAAGTCACCTTCTCAACACACAGCACCAATCCATGTTCACACATTTTCAACATTCAATAAAACATGAATGCCAAACAATCACATAGCACTTACCTGATGCAGGGCACTGGTGAAAATGTCTTTTAACCTTCACATCTGCAATCCAATGAGCAGGGTGATGTTGAAACTTATTGTCTAAACTGGGGTATTTGGAGGGTGAAAGAGGTCACTAAATGGACAGAATGCTGGGACAGCAGCATAAACCAGGATTCTCATGAGCAACTGAGATGTATGGTCTCCCTCCCCATGAGATGGGCACATCATTTCTCCACAGCTGCAGACAGCAAGACAAGAGAGGTCAAGTAACTTGACCAAAGGCACACAGCTAGTGGATGACAGAGTCTGGATAAGGAGCCAGGTGTTCTAATTCAAGAGACAGCTCCCATCACTATTGATATGTTGAGTTTGAGCCTTATGGATCTTCACTTATGGTTCACATGGATCCTTGTGAACTTGACTCCCACAACTGCCCAAGTTGAACTCCCAGTAGATTTCTGGGCAAACCCCACAGTGTCTGCTTGAGGCCTTTGCTCCCTGTGAACCCCCTCCACCACTGTCCTTGCCTCAGTCCCACTGAATTGAAACTCCTTATTCATTCCCAATGCCACGTCAGAGACAGCCCACTTCCTGTGCCCTTTTCTGGCCCCTGAATCTCTGGGGATCTCTCCCCTCCCAGGGCCCCATGGCTTTCCGAGTGCAGCTATCTCATGACATCCCTTGACCTGATCCCATGCCCCCACCTCCTGTTCATGCTTCTTGAGGGCACAGCCTGTGCACCTCTGTTCTTTGTGTGATAATAGTCAACATGTAGCTGCTTAATTAGTTGTTGTGTAACTGCCTTTCAGTACAGATTTTGAATTTTTACGAAGAATTAACTGATTATATGACACGTTTTATTAGTCCATCTATTTAGAAACAGAAGCTCATTTAAATTTGAATCATTACTAAAGGGAGAGATCAAACCCATCACTTAAACCAGATTTCAGTGTGACACTACCTTCTTTCTGTTCCTGGATGAGGACTTTGCAGTCACAATAGTGAGGGGGCAGGTGAGGAAAGGAGGAAGTTGGAGCCCATGCCATCAGGAACTGGGCCACCTCAGTCTCCCTGTCTCCCAGAAGTAACCGTTACCTTGATCCAAAGTAACCCAGATCCATCTAATGACCTGGAAGAAGGAGCTGGACTTGGAATCAGAGCCAGGATCAGGTGTCATCTCTGGCTCATTCTCCTTGGTTCCTGCACCAAAACCATGAACTATATGCAACATGACATTTCAAAAAAATGCATGGTTAAATATATAATCCCCAAACATATATGATAGCCCATATGGTTTGTTAGATATGTGTACCCTTATATTCTCTATTCAGTTGATAATTTTCCCTGCCTTGCATGCCCACATTTTCTTGCTAACTGTAGGCATCCACAGTTATGATTCTCTGGTCCTTAGCAGCATTACAAGGGGTGGAGAGGGACCTGATATAAAGTATTTCCACTGCTAGAGCAGTGATTCTCTTCTGGGGCTGATTTACTCCCTCCTTCCACCCACCCCTGTCCATATTGTTAACGTCTAGAGATGTTTGTGTTGTCTCCACAGGGTGGATGTTGTCCTATTGGCATCAGGTGGGTAGAGACCAGGGATGCTGCTAAACAACCTGCTAGAGAAATGTCTAAAAGCATTTGCCCTTGTGCTGAAAGGTCAGTAGTGCGAGATAGCCTCACACAGTGGACCGTGAGTGGAGCCCCAATACAGACAGACTCTGGCAGGAGTGTGGGCATCTGTATCCTCTAGTGTGTGGAGTTCAGCTTCATGGCTGTGCCTCTGCCTGGATGCTCCCCACACTTTCTCCATTCTGTCATCCTGCTCCAGTTTGTCCTTCAAGATCTAGCTCAGCCATGACCTCCTCACAAAGTCTTCCTTCCTGCAAGCTCCAAGTATGCAAGCTCATAAGGGCTTTGTTTTCCTTGCATTTTCACAGGCCTTTAATCTCTATGGTAGAATCTCATTCCAGTGACGTGCCTCATATTTTCTTCAGTTCTTACTTTTATGTCTCATAATTTAACAAGATAATTATTTCCTTAAAGAAAACCATTAATTCTTTCCACAAAATACACCAAGTTTCTCCTAAATTTGCTGGAGTGTAGATGCCACATAGACCTCAGATCATTTGCAGCATTATAACTGATTTTTTGCCAAATTTTGCTTCTGCTCTGTTTTTTTGTTTTGTTTTTGCCCTTCCTTCTTGATCCTGTCCTTTCCTTTCTTTTCTATCTTACAACTAATTGTATTTTACAAAATTTTTATTTTAAAATAGTGATATACGGGCATTGTTCAAAAATGAAAATATTGAACATCAGCTCCAATGAGGAGCACTAGACCCCTGTCCAGTCCTATACAGATCACGTTGTCTCACACTCACCTTCAACTTCCTCACTGTGTTGCCTGGTAACGACATGCTCTAAATATTGCTTGTCACAGTCCTCTCCTGATTAATCATGTTATATCCTGTGTTTACCGATTCCATGATTATCTTTCTTCTTCTACTCCTTCTTTTTGGTAGATCATCTGACATCATCTGGGATAAAGCTCATTGGAGATAAAATATTTGAAGGTTTGCACTTCTGTAATATCTTTGTTTGTCTTCATGCTTAAGTGATAGTTGACTGCACATACAGTTATATTCATGCACAGTTAGGAGCCCTGAATTTTTTTGGATTATTTCTGTGTCTTCCAGACTTGTGTTAATTTGATTTTGATTCCCCATCCTTGGAAATGATTTCGTGTCTCTTTCCCAAAGGAACACCTTCCTTTTATAGAATGATGTTCAAAAAAATCACAAAGATATGTTCTGATGTGAGGAATGAGTGGGCTATTCAATTTCATAGTCATCAGTTTGAGGAAATTTTCTTGTAGTATTTTTTGTGATTTTGTTCCCACTGTGGTCTCCTCCTTCTGAAATCCTATTAGTTGGACATCCTGGAGGGGTGCTTTAACAGTCTTTCCTTCTCTCTCATATTTATTTATTTTTTCCACTATGTACAGTCATGAACCACATAACTTTTCAGTCAATGACAGAGCACATATATGACGATGGTCCCATAAGATTAATGTCATATAGCCTAGGTATGTTGTAGGCTATCACATCTAGGTTTGTGTAAATACAGTATAACGTTTGCACAACAATGAGATCACCTAACGACATGTGTCTCAGGATGTATCCTCATCATTAAGCAACGGATGACTGCACACTGCTTATGTTCTGCTATTTTAATCGTCTTTGAACTTTTTTATTGTTTTTCCAGCTGTCATAATTTTAATACTTCCTGAGATCTCTGTTGTACTATACAGGTTTACTAAGCCAGAAAGGGATAAGAGGATTAGTAATATGGACTTTTTAACAAAATTATTTTATTGAGATCACATTGGTTTATAACACTGTGTCAATTTCAGGTGTACATTATTATATTTCAGCTTCTGTATAAACTGCATTGTGTTGACCACCAAAAATCTAGTTTCCATCCATCACCACACATATGTGGCCTTTACCCCTTTCACCCTCCCCCACACCCCATTCCCTCTGGTAACCACCAAACTGTTCTCCTTCTCTATGTGTTTGTTTGTTTGTTTCTCTCCCACAGGCCAATATCACTGATGAACATAGAGGGAAAAAATCCTCAACTAAATATTAGCAAATCAAATATAACAATACACTAAAAGGGTCATACAATGCGATCAAGTGGGATTTATTCCAGGAATTCAGGATGGTTCAACATCTGCAAATCAATCATTGTCATAAGTCACAGTAACAAAATGAAGAATAAAAATCACATGATCATCTCAATAGATGAAGAGAAAGCATCTGACAAGATTCAACATACATTTATAATAAAAACTCTCAGCAAAATGGGTATGGAAGAAAGGTACCTCAACATAATAAACGCCACATATGACAAACCCACAGCCAATGTCATATTCAATGGTGAAAAACTGAAAATTATTCCTCTAAGAACAGGAACAAGACAAGGATGCCTACTCTAACCACTCTTATTCAACACAATACTGGAAGTATTAGGCAGAGCTATTAGGCAAGAAAAAGAAATAAAAGGTATCCAAATTGAAAAGGAAGAAGTAAAACTGTCATTATTTGCAGATGACATGATACTATATGTATAAAACTCTAAAGAATCCAACAAAGAACTGTTATAAATAATTAACAAATACAGTATGCTCATGGATTGGAAGAATAAACATAGTTAAAATGTCCATATTACCTAAAGCAATCTGCATATTCAGTGCAATCTCAAATAGAATCCAACTGACATTTTTCATGGAAATAGAAGAAAGAATCTTAAATCTTAAAGTTTATGTGGAACAGCAAAGACGTTGAATATTCAAAGCAATCCTGAGAAAAAAAGAACAAAACTGAAAATATCACATCTCTGAATTCAAAGCATACTACAAATCTACAGTATTCAAAACAGCATCATACTGGCACAAAAATGGACACACAGATCAATGGAAGAGAATTGAGAGCCCACAAGTAAAACCACACAACTATGGACAGCTAATCTTTGACAAAGGAACTAAGAACACACAATGGAGAAAGGATTGGACAGAAATGGAGAAACACACAATGGAGAAAACTGGACAGCAACATGCAAGAGACTGAAAGTTGACCATTCTCCCATACCATACACAAAAATTAACTCAAGTGGATTAAAGACTTGAATGTAAGATCTGAAACCATAAAACTTTAGAATATAGGCTGTATACTCCTTGACATTGCTCTTAGCAGTATATTTTCAAACACCATGTCTACTCTGGCAAGGGAAACAGGAGAAAAATAAACAAACGGGGCTGCAGCAGACTTAAAAGCTTCTGCACAGCAAAGGAAGCCATCAACAAAACAAAGAGACAATCCACCAACTGGGAGAAAATATTTGCAAATCATATATCCTAGTATTCTCTTATAATCCTTTGTACTTCTATGGTGTCCACTGCAATTTCTACTCTTTCATTTTTGATTTTATTAGTTTGAACTTTATCTGCTTTTTCTTAGTGAGTCTGGCTAAGAGTTTGTCAATTTTGTTTACCTTTTCAAAGAATCAGCTCTTAGTTTCATTGTCCCTTTCTATTGATTTTTTTTAAGTCTTTATTTCGTTTATTTCTGTTATTTCCTTCCTTCTACTGACTTTGGGCTTTGTTTTTTCTTATTTTTCTAGTTCTTTTAAGCAGAGTGTTCAATTGCTTATTTGAGATATTTCTTGTTTTTTGAGGTAGGCCTGTATTGTTCTAAACTTCCCTCATAGTATTTCTCTTGCTGCATCCCATAAGTTTTGGTATGTTGTGTTTTCATTTTCATTATTCTCCAGGTATGTTTTTTATTTCTCCTTTGATTTCTTCATTGATCCAATAGTTGTTCAGTAGCACGTTGTTTAGTCTCCACGTATTTGTGAATTTTACAGCATTCCTCCTGCAGTTGATTTCTGCTTTCATACCATTGTAGTCAGAAAAGCTGCTTGATACGATCTCACTCTTCTTAGATTTATTGATGCTTGTTTTGTTTCCCAATACGTGGTCTATCTTTGAGTATATTTCATTTGCACTTGAGAAGAATACATATTCTGCTGGTTTTTGATGGAACAGTACATATATACACATATAAAATGTCCACCCGGTCTAGTGTTTCATTTAAGGTCGCTATTTCCTTGTTGAATTTCTGTCTGATTTATACATGCATTGATGTAAGTGGGATGTTAACTGTTATTATATTGCTTTCTATTTCTCCTTTTAGGTCTGTTAATAGTTGCTTTACATCATTTTAGCTCCTCTGTTAGGTGCATATATATTAAGACGTGTTATGTCTTCCTGGTGGAATGTGCCTTTTATCATTATATAATGTCCATCTTTGACTCTTTTTATCTGAAGAGTCTCGAAGTGTGTTTTTTCTGATTTAATTATGGCCTCACTTGCTTTCTTTTGGTTGCCGTTAGCCTGGAGTATCATCTTCCATCCCTGCACTCTGAGCCTATATTGATCTTTAGAGCTGAAACGTGTCTTCTGAAGGCAGCATATTGTTGCGTCTTGTTTTTTAATCCACCCAGCCACTCGGTGTCTTTTGACTGGAGAACTCAATCCTTTTCCACTGAGTGTTTGTTGATAAATAAGGGTTTAATACTGCCATTTTATCTTTTGTTTTCTGGTTGTTCAAATTGCCATTGCTTCTTTTTCCTTTTATATTTGTCTGCCATTTCAGCTTGGTGATTTTCTGTGATGTTTTCCTCTGTTTTATCTTTATTTATGATTTGGGACACTGCTCTGATTTTTTGTTGCATGGTTACCATGAAGTTTGTATAAAAGATCTCTGAGCTGAGTTAGTCCTTTTTCTGCTCATAGCATATTGTCTCCTTTAGTTTATGCAAATTCTGTCCTTTTCCTCTTCCTCTTCCATGTTTGGTTGTCACAAGTTAGTGGCCAAATTGAAGTGGTTGCAGATATTTTTGATGCTTTATTTCCCTTTAGCCTTTATGTTATAATTGTTAACTAACATGTTCTGGCATAGAGCAGCAATTTTCTGATTCTATCTGTCAGTTAATCACCTTGCTCAAAGCTTTGCAAACATTCCTGTTTTTGTTTCAGGTAGGAGGGCTCATTTCAACATTTCTTGTAAGGCAGGTCTAGTGACAATGAACTCCAACAGGTTTTGTTTGTCTGGGAAAGCTTTTACTTCCCCTTCATATCTGAAGGATAATTTTGCTGGATAGAGTATTGCTGGATGATAGTTTTTGTCTTTCAATATTTTGAATATTTCATTCTACTCTCTCCTAGCTTGGAGAGTTTCTGCTGAGAAATTTGCTAAAAGCCTGATGAGGACTCCTTTATAAGTTATTTTCTTCTGGGTCACTGGTTCAGCCCTGTGTCTTGAGTCTTCAGGGTGTATGCACCACCTGCCACTGAGGGGGCAGGATCTCAACCTTGCATGCTTTGTCTGCTCTTGCAGTCTCTGTGTGCAGGCATGTGATCCAGTGTAGGGATCTACATTTTGGATTGCTGTTGATGGTGAAGGGCAATGGCTATTCCCCTAGATTCACTGCCTCCTGGAGGTCCAGTCCACCCACCTTCAGATATATGGATGCATAGATCTCTTAGGTGTTCTGCTGTACTGTGTAGGGAGTCCTTTGTGGGAAATGGCTGTCTGATTGGTTGTAACTTAGAGGGGAGAGACAAAGGGAATAATCACTACACCATGATGCTGGTGCCACCATAATCTGGATATTTTTAAGACCCATTAAGGTTTTTCATGAGAGAAAGATCTGCCTGTCCCAATCCTGAAAGAGTATGAGTCAGTTCACAACTTTCTTATCTTACTGGCTCTTTCCTTTTCTTATGCCCTAAAACTGTCAGAAACTATGTTTAGCAGCTGGGAGAGAAAAAGTAGAAGCAAAGGAGAGAAGGAAGGAGACGTCTTAATTTGAAATAATATAGTCTTAATTATTATACAGGCCTGAATATTCTAATTTTTGAGTGGAAACATTGAGCTTCATATCATAGGAAATAGCATTGAAGATTTGCTTTCAGTGAAGTTGTGAAAAAACCAGAGCTCTGTGTTCAGAAGATTGAATTTGTCATAGAGAGTGTGATGGCTGTGGGGAGAAGATACTTGAGGAGTAGATTCTAGAAAGAGTGTGATAGGACTTGTCAAGGGGAAGAATTAGAAACCTCAAGGGATAAAGTCAGGACTCTGGATGAGTCAATCCTTTGTACTTGAGTTTGAACCAGAGTTTCTTAAAAGTTAGTTATGTCTACTACAAAGCCATAGTGATCAAAATGGCATGGTACCAGTACAAAAACAGACACCCAGGTCAGTGGAACAGAACTGAAAGCCCAGAAATAAAACCGCACATCTATGGACAGCTAATCTTCAACAAAGGTGCAAAGAATATACAATGGAGAAATGATAGTCTCTTCAATAAATGGTGTAGGGAAAACTGGACAGCCACATGCAAAAAAATGAAGGTATACCACTATCTCACGACATACACAAAAATAAACTCAAAATGGATCAAAGACTTGAAGATACATCCTGAAACTATAAAACTCCTAGAAGATAATATAGATAGTACACTTTTTGTCATTGAACTAAAAAAGATCTTTTCAAATACCATGTCCTCTCAGAAAAGGGAAACAAAAGAAAAAATAAACAAGTGAGAATTCATCAGATTAAAGAGCTTCTGCAAGGCAAAATAAACTAGAATCAAAACAAAGAGACAGCCCACCAACTGGGAGGAAATGTTTTCAAATCATGTATCTGACAAAGAGTTAATCTCCATAATGTACAAGGAGCTCACACAAACGAACAATAAGAACACAAACAACCCAATCAAAAAATGGTCAGAGGAGATGAACAGACATTTTTCCAAAGAAGATATGTAGATGGCAAATAAACACGTGAAAAGATGTTCAACATCACTAATCATCAGGGAAATGAAAATCAAAACTACACTAAGATACCATCTTACACTTGTTAAAATGGCTGTAATCTCTAAGACTAAAAATATCAAATGTTGGAGAGATTGTAGAGAAAAAGGATCCTCGTACACTGCTGGTGGGAATGCAAACTGGTGCAGCCACTATGGAAAACAGTATGGAGATTCCTCAAAAAACGAAAAATGGAAATACCATATGACTCAGCCATCCCACTACTGGGTATCTAGCCAAACAATTTGAAATAAACAGTCCAAAATAACATATGCACCCCTATGTTCATTGCAGCACTACTCAAAATAGCCAAGACATAGAAGCAATCCAAGTGCCCATCGACTGATGATGGATAAAGAAGATGTGATATATACAATGGAATACTACACAGCCAGAAAAAAGACAAGACAAATTCATCCCATTTGCAACAACATGGAAGGACTTAGAGGGAATTATGATAAGTGAAATAAGCCAGTCTGAGAGAGACAAACACCAGAAGATTTCACTCATATGTGGAATATAAACAAACACATGGACCGAGAAAACAGTTCAGTGGTTACCAGGGGAAGAAGGGTGGAGGGTAGGCCGGGGGGTGAAGTGGAGCACTTACGTGGTGACAGTCACGAAATAATGTTCAACTGAAATCTCACATTGATGTAAACTATTATGAACTCAATAGAAAAAATTTAGTTATATCTTTAGCAAAGAAAACTCCAGGAGACCATTCAAACAGAATTGCTAGCAAACATAATTAGACTTTGAGGTGCCAACAGTTCTGAGAGAGTATGTCCAGCAGGGATCAAATTATAGGCTCTGCTCCCATTACATTCGTCTTGTTGCAGCCTCACGGAGAGCTCAGCCTGTGTGGTCTTTGTTTGTGTGGTAAAATACATGTAACATAATGTTTACCATTGTAACCATATTTAAGTATACAATTCAGTGGCATTAAGTCCATTGACAATGTTGTCATGACCCCTTATTTCCAGAAACTGTCATAATCCCAAAGAGAAAGTCTGTACCCATTACACGGCAACTAAACCTCTAAATCTCTCTCCTCCTAGCCCCAACCTTTGCAGACTTGCATTATCTGAACCCACATTCTTAAAAAGCAGCCTATGAAGGATGATCTTCCCATACGAGACCCTAAATTTTTTTCTTTTTTGCTTTGTAACAGTGAAACTCATGAATGACCTACAATTGCCAGATGTGAAGGGCTATAAGTGGCCAAAGAAAGATCTGAAGGTGACCACTTTGGTGATGCTAGGATTCTCTGACTCTCTTGGAGAGTCTTGTCCTCCTCCCTATTCACAGGTTAGCTGCCCCTGTAGAATGCGGAGGTGAGGAAATGGGGATGGCATGTGTTCTATTAACAGACATATTGATATATATGGGGCCTGGGGATCACTTGCTTTTGAAATATTCCCAGTTACTTCTAACACAGAGCCAGGGTTGATGAACAACTGGTAGGACATTCTTCATCCCTACAGTCAGTGGAGGGAATATCTTTTACCTTCCTGGAGAGTAGTAAAGAATATGTGAGACAGAAGAGGTAAACCTTCCAGGAGAAGGTCTGGACCATAAGGGTGCTTGTTGCATGTAAACTCTTCGTGTTTTAGAAATAATAATGATACTTTATAATATTTGTTGTTTTATATTATCAATTTATTCAATTTATCATCAAACAACTCTGTGATATGAATATTATTTCACAGAAAGATAAAGTGATAGTAGAGGGATGTGTATGCAAGTATATGTGTCTATTTGCTTTTCTGTGTGTTTATCTGATTCTGTGTGCATGTCGGATTGTGTGTGTCTCTGTGTGTTGTTGAGTGTAAAATGTCTGTATGTGTATAAAGTTTAGTTTAGGTTATGGGACTTAGAGGGGACTTCACAGAAGATGAGATGAGAAATATCCTATAGATAAGATGTCAACTGTCCTGTGTGGGGAAGGATATAGAAGCAAAGGGGACACAACAGGACTGGTGCAAGGCTGTCATTCAATGTGATGCATAAGCGAATGGCATATAGACCACAGCGGCTGAGCACAGAATCATTGGTGAGCAGGGAGATGAGCTCATGGAAGTTCTAGTGCGCAATGCCAACAGTGGGACTGGATCCTCCAGCAGCGATTCCTATCTGGGTTCTCAGGATGTTTCAAGAGCTCTATGAATCCCTGTTTCCACCAAGTGCAGTATGTATGTCGAATACATAACGTGTTTCACAACACAGGGACTAATTTAAATGTGCATATTTCATGATGTGAATAAAAATACACATTTACTGTAAAAGCATTGCTGATAATGTATATTAGTAGATAATAGTTTTCTTCTAGTTTTTCTATCAGAGTTTGTATAAATATACCTACTATTATTTCAGTGTGGGTTTATGATTAATAATAAGCTCTGCTACTTGAAACGTTTGGAAACATGTGCCCACTAGTAATTCAGGATTACAGAAATAAGATCTTGTTTGCATTTTATTTTAAAAGGGTCACTTTGGCATCAATGAGGATGATGTGCTGCAGGAAAGTATCTCAGAGCCCAGGAGAGCTCTGGGGAGACTTTCCCGCAAGCCAGGAAGGACTAAGACTGGATTGTGATTATGGCTGTAGAGATGGAAAGCAGGGCATGCTCGGAAGTGATGGTGTGCAATGGAATACTACTCAGCCATAAGAAAAGATGAAATCTGGCCATTTGTGACAACATGGATGGACCTTGAGGGTATTATGCTAAGGGATATAAGTCAGAGGGAGAAAGTCAAATACCATATGTTCTCACTCATAAATAGAAGATAAAAACAACAACAAACAATCACATAGAGACAGATTGGATTAGTGGTCACCAGAGGGAAATGCGGGAGGCAAGAGGGCAAAAGGGGTGATTAGACACATGTGTGTGGTGATGGATTGTAATTAGTCTTTGGGTGGTAAGCATGATGTAATCTACACAGGAATCAAAATATAACGATGTAGACCTGAAATTTATCTAATGTTATAAACCAATGTTACTGCAAAAAAAAAAAAAAAAAAAAAAGGAAGTGATGCTGTGGCTATAGAGGGGGCAGAACATAGTGGATTCTTTGATGTCCGGAGCTAAATGAGCAGTACAAAGCTCATAAAACTCCCTGAAATATCCACATCTCAATCCCTGAAGCTTGTAATAATTTCCTTCCTTGGCAAAAAAAGGACTTTGAAGATGTGATAAAGTTACAGTTTTTGAGATGGGGAGACTATCCTGAATTTTCTGGTGTCCTCTAAATGCAATCCCATATATGTTGTATGAAGGAAGCAGAGGAAGATTTTACACACTCACAAAGGAGAAAGCAAAGGGGCCTCACGGGACAGAGATTGGAGTGATGTGGGAACAAGACAAGGAATACCATCATTCACCAAAGCTGGAAGCAGCTATGACATTTTCATCTCGACTTTCTACAGGGAGTGTGGCCTTCCTGACACAACGATTTTGGCAGAGTGTTAGAGATTTTACACTTCTGTCCTCCAAACCTTAAGAAATCAAGTTAGTTTAAGGCACCAAGTGCGTGGTAGTGTGTTAGAGCAGACACTGGGAACTAACCCAGAACCTATGATGTATCCAAACTTTCTGAGTCAGCTGCCTCATTGGGTGGTGGGCCCATTGGCCAGGATGCGGGACACATGGAAGGGGAGCAGGTTGCAGGCAGAGAGTGAGTTCAATTTTACATATTCCTTCAGAAATAACTGTGGCATGCTGGAATGGAGTTGTCCAGATGGCAGCTGGGTGGTTGTTTCTGGAGCTCTTGGGAGAATTTGAGGGAGGAAGTATTAGCTTGAGCTGTTGGTGAGTGGTGTAGTCATTGATGAGCCATGTGAGTGAGTGCACAGAGTCAAAAAGAGTTGACTGAAATCGAACCCTGGATATTCACTATAAATTGAGAGGTAGATGAAAACAAGTTACTCTGGACAGTTCATGCGATTGAAACCACAGTGAAGGGAGAGGGCCAAGCAGGTTTCTTGTGGTTCTGATGAGGCCAAAATAGTAGTGATGCTGCTGGTTGGGAACCATGTGACTGGGCAGCCAGTTGGGTTGCAGGTATCCCTCAATGCAAGACCAGTAGCAGGAATGATTTAATTACTTTTTACCCTTAACCATCCTTTTCACTCATGACTACATAAATGGGAAATCTGTAAAGTAACGCAAAATGATTCGTGACCAAATATTTCCTCTTGTGATCCAGGCAGCTCAGGCTGCCGTGGGTAACTGGACGATGGGTCTCTGAAATTTACTAGTGACAACACACAATGGCCACTTCATGACGAAAACCACCCCAACTCGAAGGCAAAGACTGTTCGATAATCACAAGACAAGTAGAGGAGTGCAGGGCAAGGAATTTATTGAAGCAAGATGTTGAAACCTTTACATTTTCCAGTGAAGATCAGATCATTGAAAGACAGAGGTACTGTGATAGAATTTTTGATAAATCAATCTAACCACCTTTCGAAACTACTTTTGCCTGAAACAGAAAAATAAAAGAAAAAAAGGAGGTTATTCATGATGCTCCTGGAGGTGACACATTAACACAGCCCATTGTTTACATCAAGATGTCAATGAAGTTTCAACCAACAAAGGGCAAACGTGAGATAGCAGACAGGACCCCAGTGCTCAGGTAAACTAAATAGACCTGGTACAGTTACAACTGACCATGCATGTCAGGAAAGGACCATTTCCATAGTCCAGCAAAGAAACCCTGAGGTGACCCAAGAGTAGGACTCAGGTTTCCATGGAAGGACGGGGTGAAGGGTTGGACAGAACAGCCCAGGGTTTCTTTTCTCTGATGTCCCAGGTCAGACAACTCTACTATTCCACTCCAAAGGGGACACAAGTTTGAGGGATGCAGACAGGGGTGGGAGAGGACTTGAGAAGTACTGCTCTCAGGAGATTCCCAGGCTCAGCATGTGGAAATTCAACCTGATGGCACATCTGCTTCTCAGCACTGAGAATCCAGCATCTGTGGGCATTGGCAGCTGAACCTCATGACCCAAATCCAGTGGTAGATGGACTGAGAGGTACCTTTAAATATCTGCTTTTTTGACAAAGACATAATTTAAGTGTTTCACCTTCATATGTGGTTGCAGGAGATATAACAAGGAGGGTCTTTGCCCACTGGTCAAGATAAGGAGGCGAGTCGTAGGTGAGGAGTAGAAAAGTGGACTGAGGTGCAAGGAGTGGGCCTCATCTCTGTAGAAGCCGGCAGAGAACGCAGCTAACCCCACCCACCATCCTCACAGAGGGAAGGGGCTAATTCCCACCCTCAAACTATCTCAGCATTAAACACTCCCCATGAGATTCCACAGGGACTGTGTCGACTGGGTAAGGGAACTCGCCCTCAGGAAAGCTCCCAGGCAGGGAGGCAGCAGTGCTTTGGCCCTTCAACATCACTGCATGGGGCCCCAGGTGTCCTGCTCCTCCGGACATTATTGGGAACCTACAACCCAGAAAGGTGACCTGAGAAGGAGGAGCAGGCCCAGATGCTCTGTGAGCCTGGGTATTGTTCAACTGGTGTACTGTTATCATCCACTTTGTGACCACGGGTCATCCTATCAGAGGTGAGCAGCAAGGCAGGTGCCTCTACCATCTGTTCCCCCAAGAGCAGCACCCTGACCTCCTTCCTGTCTGTTCACCTGAGCAGAAGCATCCATGCGTTAAGAAGGAAGAAGTTACCAGTGCTTTTAGAATTAACCATCTGTTCCCAATGGAGATCTTATCTGCGCATTTCTTTGTTTCCAACTTGGCCTTAACAGCTTCTGGAGGTGCATCAAATCTACCAGCCTGTAGCTTGTACAGAGGTTTGTTGAAGGTTAAGAATGCAGTCGTATCTGTAACAGCGGCTGGACAAATAACTCCATCAGCTAGATCAGCAGAAAAAGAAATACAACTGACATAAGGAAAGTCGATTTTTCTGTGGCTCCTGAAATTAGGACTAGACAGGAAACCCAGGGGTTTTATATTTTCATCTCATCATTCTGCTGATGACAATGTGAGACCCTCAAGGTCATAATTTCCTCAAGGTCGCACTGCAAGGGGCCGAGCCACGACTGGACACCAGGTATCCTGATGCCTGATTCAGTTTTTATCCTTTGTAAAGTACACCCACTACTCCCAAGACTCTCCTGGTTTGCTGAAATTCACTTTTCCCTTATTTCAAGAAATTAAGGTTTCCTTGTCAAAAGAGTGACACCTTATGGACAAAGAGAACAGATTAGTGGTTACCAGAGGGGAAGGGGGTTGAGGGATGGGCATAAGGGGAAAGGGGCACATATGTATGGTGACTGACAAATAATAATGTACACCTGAAATGTCACAATGTTATAAACTATTATGACCTCAATAAAATTGAGAAAAAAAGAGTGACACCTGATTTTGTCTCAGATATTGGAGAAGAAGAGACTTTAGTAATTGATTTTTCAGGTGAGTGGTAGAGTCAGATTTTACCAGAGATCAGAGAAAGACGAACAAATCTTGAGATGATTAAGTAAACTATTTATACATTAGAAGACACTATTTTGAGACTAAATTAACAAATAGGATTATGTCATTGGATGCAGACATAGCTCAAAAGCTTTAAAAAAAAAATGAAGTGAATCAGTTTGAACACATTTGAAGCTTACACACAAAGTTAAGATTGCCTCTTCTATTCTGCAGTGATGTATAGAATTCCTTAGAGAAGGTGAGAGGTGGGAAGTGTGGCTTATTCCTGACCCCACTAGAATTGTGCTGAGACTTGAAGTAACCACTTTTTCTGGTCCAGATTCTCCATCCCCCCAAGTCTTTGCAACCAGCCTGCAGCTCTGGACCTGTCCTACCAGGCTCTGACCTGACCCCTGGTCAGACAGTAAATTATGAAGATCATATGAAGATAATTTGGAGAGGGTAAGATCAGAGGCCACGTAGGGAAAGAGGAGGAGGTTTAGAAAGTTAGATGAAAAAGGAATACCCAACAAGACTTGGGTCGGTATCGAGGGTATAAAGACATGGAAAAGCATTGTTGAATAAACAGCTAGAATTAATCTAAATAAATAGAAAATGTAGCCCTAATGACTGTGCTAATTCTACTACAATTCCTGTTTTTAATCCTAAAAAACTAGTAATGTTTGTAGACTGCTGCTTATTCACAGAGCCCATTTGAAGATTTATCATTCAGAGATTCAGAGAACACTGGCTCTTTTGAACTGAGAGCTCTCCAAAAACCCTTCCAGCTGTAATATCTTATGAGTCTGAACCTATGTGTTAAAAAGCTGCGGACTTAACTGGCACCTAAAAATTTCTGGAAGGAGAACATCTGACAACTATGAGATGTCTGCTTGATACCTAGAGCTGGACTCCTCACACACTTCATCCCTCTCTGTTGTCATAGCTACACTTGCTGGTAGCTCTGAAACCCAATGACAAGAGGAGACTTGGGGAGATCAAGTATTTTGCTCAGTCAAAGCACTGGTAAGTGGCAGAGCCGAGATTCCCACCCAAATCTTATGATGTCATACTGCTTCTCAAACACAGATCACAGACAAGGAGTCAGGCTTCAGATGGAAAACTCCTAAAATTTGCTGGCAATGATTTTTTGTAAAACTTCCAGAGTTTTGGGATTTGATAAAATGAGCCCTGGGCTTTCGGGGGGCTAGTTCACAAGTAGAGAAAAAAGTTTGGATTTTGATCTGATCATCCCAGTTAAGTTCACCCAGTTCAGACAAGGTTACTTACCACAGCTGGTGCTGGACTGCTTAGAAATGATACTCACCGTCATAGTAACAAAGGGCCAGAGTGACCAGCAGGACAGACAGGGACAGCCTCATCGTTGTTTATTTGCTTTGAGTTTTCCGCTTTAGCAAATGATGAGCTTTAGGAGCTGGCCTCAGGAGCCTGGGGAGCCCAGGGCTACTTGTAGCTAGAAAGCCTCACTGGTCCTGCCCACGTGGCATGTGGCAGGTCACAAGGTCTGGCTTCCAGCCCTTTCTTCCCCACATAGGGCTGATGCCATCCATCTCTGTCACAGTCTCTAATGACTGGGTCAATGTTCCCATTTACAGACATTGCTGGCACCACAAACCTCTCCTTCGTAGCAATTACCAAGGTTGTAGCTTTCAAATGTATAATGAGTTAACTGATGGGAGCTCCCCTGGAATTTAGCTCCTTAATTTCAAGGCAGTATCTTATTTTGCTCATCTTTACTTAGCACAGGGCCTGGCACAGAGAGGAATACGAGCAAATATTCCTTAAATAAATGAATGAATGTAAATTAACATAACACCAACTTGGTTAGAGTGCATCTTTAGTGTAAAAGGATGCTTGGTATGCCACATTTGTCTTTGGGCAGTTGAGGGAAGAAGGTTAGTAGCATGGTGACAATTATGGAAGAAATAAGTGGTTTTCAGGATCCTAAGAGTAGAAGAGCAAGTTTGAAGATGAAGGCTACCTCTCCAACTACTAATTTCCTACTCAGCTCTAATGTTTCAAAAGTATCAAAGAGAGTTTAAATCAAATCAAGCTCCAAATTGATTAAAGGAAGCTCCTCTTTCATTTTACCTATCAATCAGGATGATCACACTTTCTGTGGCCTCAGGGTCCCAGCAGTAGAGAAGCCCATAGGGGCTCATCCTCTGCTTCTCCCAACCACGAGCAGAGTGCTCTTTGGAAACGCCCAGGGAGGTGTGGGCCATTCTGACTAAAGCCATTGGGAAGTGAAGTTGGTTGTAGAGAGGAGCATATCTGAGTGGCACTCAGGAATACATAAAATTTTGTCATGGAGAAATTTTTGGAGGAGGGATGCTGAGAGAACAGCATGAAGGAGGACAAGACAGCATAAACCACGTGTCTTGTTGAGGGAACATCAGGAACGCAGGTT
The DNA here is from genome assembly GCF_037783145.1 of Equus przewalskii. Classification (NCBI taxonomy): domain Eukaryota; kingdom Metazoa; phylum Chordata; class Mammalia; order Perissodactyla; family Equidae; genus Equus; species Equus przewalskii. The sequence continues at coordinate 23,656,202 of NC_091841.1, forward strand.
ACCCTGAAACATACAGTAGTAAATGAGAGACTAGGTGAGGCTTTGTGACTGGAGACAGGATGGGCCAAAATAAGGAGATTTTCCATTTCACTCTACGGATAATGGTGGCAGAGTGGATGGGTGAGGTGAGAAACATCTAGATTTTTTGCCCCAATGCTTTCTTGCTGTCTTTCAGATCTCAAGACAAAAATCACATGACTTTTCCATAGCCATTATGATGGCTACCATTGAAGAAGAAGAAGAAGAAATAGCAAGTGTTGGCAAGGGTGTTCTTCACATAGGAACACGTGCATTTTGGGCAGGAAAGTAAAAGGGTGCAGCTGCTAAGGAAAGAGTCTGGAGGTCCCTCACACAACTAAAAATAGGGGGCTGGTCGGGTGGAGTAGTGGTTAAGTTTGCACACTCTGCTTCAGTGGCCCGGGGTTTGCAGGTTCAGATTCCAGCCGTGGACCTACACACCGCTCATCAAGCCATGCTGTGGCAGCAACCCACATATAAAATAGAGGAAGATTGGCACAGATGTCAGCTCAGGGCCAATCTTTCTCAGCAAAAATAAAAAATAAAAATAGAGTTAGAATATGATCAATCAAGTTTTCCTCTGAGTATATATGCAAAAGAATTTAAAGCAGGGTCTCAAAGACATATTTGCACATGTTGCTACGAACATTCGTAGCACCCTTATTCACAATAGCTAAGAGGTAGACGCAACCCAAGTTTTGGAGGACAGATGAATGGATAAACAAAATGTGGTGTCTACATATAATGGAATATTATTCATATTCACCTTATAAAGTAAGGGAATCCCGTCACATGCTACAATGTGAATGAACCTTGGGGACAAGACACTAAGTTAAGCCAGTCACCAAAAGACAAATATTGTATGATTCCACTTGAATTAAGTATCTAAAGTAGTCAAATTCATAGAAAGAGAGTAAAATGGTGGTTGCCAAAGACTAGGTGGAGGGAGAATAAAATGTTCGATAAAAATCAAATCATCAAACTAACAGTGAGCTGATGATATTGGGAAACATACTATTGTTATCCTCCATACAGGTCCTTTGGGTTGCAAAACCTTCTGTAGCTAATAATGACTGGTAATAAAAAGAGTAGCAATATCTTTTGGTCACTAACCATGGCTAAACAATATGTAAACACAATTTAGCATATTCAATCATTGTTGCAAATCTATTATATTTCCCATTTTAACAGTTGAGTTAACTAAAGTGCAGAAAGTAAGAAACTTGTTCAGAGGCTGGCCCCGTGGCCAAGTGGTTAAGTTCGCCGACTCCGCTTTGGTGGCCCAGGGTTTCACTGGTTCAGATTCTGGGCGCAGACATGGCACCGCTCATCAGGCCATGTTGAGGCAGCATCCCACATGCCACAACTAGAAGGACCCACAACTGAAATATACAACTATGTACTGGGGGGGATTTAGGGAGGAAAAAAAAGAAGCAGAAAATTGGCAACAGTTGTTAGCTCAGGTGCCAATCTTTAAAACAAAAAAAAGAAAGAAATTTGTTCAAACTTGCACAGTTTGGAAGCACGTAGGTCAAGCTCAGCCACTGATGGTATGTGAATGGTAAAGAAAAAAGTTGAGATGCCTGGTAGTGTTGACCTGTCAGATAGAATGGAGGTGGATGACAGTTAAATTCTATCTCAGTTTCTGACTCAGTTGAATTCTTCTAGTTGATGGCTCCTCTGTTCCTTCATGTGTCTCTCTTCAATTCTTTCTTTCCTTTTCTTTTTTTAAAAGAGATCATATATGACAATGTCGAATGCTGGCGAGGATGTGGAGCAACAGTCTCATTCATTGCTGATGAGAATGCAAAATGGCACAGCCACTTTGGGAGACAGTTTGGCAGTTTCTTACAAAACCAAACATACTTTTATCATACAATCTAGCAATGGTGTTCCTTGGTATTTACACAAATGAGTATGAAAATTTTGTCCACACAAAAATGTGCACATGGTGTTTATAGCAACTTTATTCATAATTGCCAAAACTTGGAAGAAAACACGATGTTCTTCAGCAGGTGAATGGATAAGAAACTGGTACATTAAGACAGTGGAATATAATTCTAAAATTCAGTGGGATTCAGCACTGAAAATAATGAGCTGAAAGCCACAGAAAGACATGGAGGAACCTTAAATGCATATTCCTAAGTGAAGGAAGCCAACCCAAAAGACTACATACTGTGTGACCCCAACACTATGACATCCTGGAAAAGGCAAAACCATGGAGACAGACAAAGACGAGTGGTTTTTTGGATCAGGGAGGAGAAAGGGATGAATAGGCAGAGTGCAGAGGATTTTCAGGGTAGTGACACTATTCTGTATGATGTTATAAGACTGGATATATGTCATCATACATCTGTCAGAACCCATAGAATGTACAACCTAAGAGTAAACTCTAATGTAACTCATTGACTGAATGACACTGTTGTGTCAGTGTAGGTTCACCAGCTGTAACAAATGTACCATCAGGTGTGGAATGTTACACTGGGGGATGCTGTGCATTTATGGAGGTAAGGGGTGTATGAGAACTCTCTGCACTCTCTGTTCCATTTTTCTGTGATCCTAAAACTGCTCTGAAAAAATAAAGACTATAAAAAAATGAAGGGAACACCTTGTTAAAAGATTCTCTTCAAACAATAAAAAAAATCAGGTGAAAAAATGAATCAATGAATTGATCACTGCATATAGATCATTGATCAACTATCAGGAAAATCTAAGATAATCCACTAAAAAACCTATTACGACTGATGAATGCTCATTATATAGCTGAACACAAGACCAGCGTATAAATCTCAAATGCTTTCCCATAAACTTACAATTACCATTACATGACATATCAGAAAAAATAGGCCATTGGCAATATTAACAACAGCAGCAACAATAATATATTGAAATATACATAAACGGCTGTATCCAAACCCTTAAGGATAAAATCATGAAACTACTCACAGATAGTCAAAAGAAATATCAAAAAATGGAGGCACACACCTTCTTCCTGAAGGAAATATTAGAAAAGTTAAAGTCAACTATTCTCAAATAAGCCTACACATTTATTCCAGCCCATAGGAGAATCTTAAGTGGCCACTCTTACACTTCGTTTTGAATTCTGAACTTCAGTTTGGATCTTTCAGGACTAGGATGTATTCATTTATTGAGTGGTGAGGAAGAGCCCGACTTTAGGTCTAGACTACCTGGGTTCAAGATCAGCTTTGGCACTTTCTACTAATAGGGACATCAGCAAGGTGCTGACCCTCTCAGCCTCAGCTTCTTCATCTGTAAAATAAGGTTGATAATAGTAGTGCCTACCTCATAGGATTTGTGTAGGATAAATTAATTAACACAGGAAAAATGCTCGACAGTGTCTGGCAGTAAATGTCAGCTATTACACGTACACAACAAAAAGGAAAAGATGCAAATAATAAGTCAAGCAAAATAAATACCTCATTCCCACAGTCAAATATCAAACTGAATCTTGACTCTGCCAACAAGGAATGTTTATTTATCCTAAATAAAGTAACAGAGTGTGCTTCAGAATTTGGCTCTGGTTCCATCAGAATTTCTCTCAGAATGAATTAAGTACTTTTCAATCACTTAATTTATTGTTTTACAATCACATCTAAGTGACTATTATTGTGATTTTAAAATCCTAAATATTTAATATTGGAACTCGTGGCATAGGAGGGTGGTGAGTGGGGATAGATATTATTTATCCCCAAGGAACACAAGGTATCTGGACTCATGTCCTCCACAGGATGTGCTGATCACATGTATCCTTTTGGCTGAGGCTGAAATCCCAGGATTCTCTAGGGCTTAAGTTTCTAATTGATTAACACATACATGCTGGATAGAAACACTTAAGAAGCATCACTTCAGAATCATAATGTCCACACATCCTTTTACAATATATGTACCATGTGGTTACATCGTTCTCATGTTCCACCTCCCCCCATGCACATTCTTGTTCCAATTTACAAAGAGAGAAGACGTATACATCATCCGTCAGAGGTTAGACAGCATTGACCTACACGTACAAATCTCTAGACTCAAAACATAAATGTAAAGTAATATTTTGTGGTACACAAAATTTTTTCTATACAAAATGGTTTCTAATTCCTTGCTTTGAATAAAACCCATCAGGACCTAATTTAGCCAGGACTGAAAAACCGTTAAAAATAATTTTGGTGATAGATCACAATGTCATTTTTAGCTTATACCTCAGAGGAATTCAAAGAATCATGTGACACCAATACCACAAACGAATTCTTTTCACATCTGCACATTCAAAGAGAAGTATTTTCAGAGTTTAAATCTATAAAGATGAAAAACAGAAATCACATTGCCTCATTTTTACAAGAAATGATATTTTCCCATTGATGCATAAAATCTAAAAAAGGCCTCATTCCAGTCATTAAGAAATGGATGTATCAAAAATCATTTTTCTTCATTTAAGAAGTATCAAAAATTGACATCTATATCTCTGTTCTTTATCCATAGCTGCAAGCCTCTCTGCTGGTACCCAAATCACCCATGTTCCTCATCTTGCAAATTCCTCCATGTCGTTTCATTACTTCCTCCCTTGTCATCATGCAGTGCTGAACATACAAGACTTACGCCCTCATGTTCCTCAGGGATACGTGTGAGCTGATGGAACCTCTCCTTACTACTCTCAAAGAACACCTGCCAGCAACGCTCCATGCATAATTTGCGCTCAGAGTGTTTGCTACAAGCTCTGAGATGCAAAGGGAGGCCCAAGACATGGAAAAGGGCCCTGGGCATCAGAGACCGTTTCCTCCACTTTGTTCACAAGCTCTTCCCATGAATTGATGATCCTGTGATGTCTGCATCTCTTTCCTGTGTCATAACCTAGGAAGGAGAAGGTAGAAAAAGATCAGAAATGCTTGGTTTGCTCCTGAATCTTCCATAACATTTTCTCACTGTGTGTACTGCCCTACTTGTGCATTTTATAATGCTGGGAATCCTGTCCAGATGCCTTTTCAGACACAACCTGGAGTTTGAGGACCCTTCATCCAGCTGCCCAGTGACTCCACACACCATGACCTATCAAAGGGGACTCCCATGACCTGTCTACAGCATATACTCTCTCTGGATGGCCTGACTCGTCCTTCCCAGGAAGCAGAAGTTTGTTCATCACACTACATTTTGCAACACAATACTTTTTGTAAAACCCTTTTTAACTTTTTCTTTGAAAGTAACTTCAAACTTACAGAAAAGTTGCAATGATACATACACTGCAAGGATACAGGTACACATTTACCCAGATACACCTATTATTGACTTGTTACTCCATGTGCTCTAGTACACAGTATTTTTGGGGGAATTTTATTCATAAAAAGACTAAGGCTAAGGGTCTCAACTTATGAGACAAATTTTCCAACAGGTATGCAAAGTCTTAAACAGCAAAGTACAAGCATATATCCCAATCCCAATTCCAGAGCTCTGGCAAGGTCATACACAAATCTAGTGGCAAATCAAGGACTAAATAAATTACAAGGAACAAGCCTCAAGTGGCCTAAAGCCCTCTCAATGTCACAAATAAACAAATAAGCATTTGAATAACTGTGGAGCACTGAATATATGAAAGGCACACCGTCACCTCATCCACTCAGAGGGGACCAGCCTTCTTGCACAAGAGGCAAGTTCAGAGGCCAGCGTCCAGCTGCTGGGAAGCCCCTGGACCTGCCAAGCCCCAGGCAGCGCTGCTCAGGCCCTGAGGCCCTTCACTGGAGGCAGAAGCCCTCCTAGTAGGAGCCCCTTCAAAGCGCCAACGGGAACTAAAGGAATGAAGGGGCTGCAGCCTCGCAGCTCGGGAGAGCCCAGGGAGCCAGGACTGCGGGCTCAGCAGGTCCCAGCTCTCCGTGGCTCCTTGCTCACGGCCGGTGGCCCAGCTCAGCTCTGAGGTATCTGAGAAGACAACAGCTTCTGTGGCCTTCTTTCCAGACGCCACCACTGACAGTTCCACTGTCACCCGGCCTTCAACCTCCGTTTCCCCCATTGCTCTGTCCCCACAAGGCAGTAATCAGGTGTGTGACACAATAAATCTCAGTGGCTCTGGGGACCGGAGGCGACTCGTCTGTTCTCTTCGCAGCCCCAGACCCTAAGGGGGAGCCCAGTGCTGGGGAGCAGGGAGGGAGGTGGCTGTGGGGAACACCTCAAGCTGTGGCCCTGGGGAGCAGCCGTAGGTCACAGCCTCTCTGCTTTGCTCCCTCCTGCCTCAGGGAGGCTCTGAGACTCATTCTCATAGGAGCAGAGTCAAGGGCAGAGAGGGCAGGCTGTGCAGAGGGAGGAGGCCAGCTCCAGAACTGCTGGACGCCTCCAGCCAGCCACCCAGCGCCTCTGGTTCACCTCCACCTCCCATCACCCTTAACACTCCTGCTGCCGAGGTTAGTGCTTCTACAGGTGTCAGTTCCACAAGGACAGGACGACAGCGGGTAAGTGCTGGGTGGAGCTAGGTTACAAGCACAGCCTTAAAAGGATCTTTTCAAATACCATGTCTACTCGGACAAGGGAAATAAAAGGAAAAATAAACAAGTGAGACTTCATCAGACTAAAGAGCTTCTGGAAGGCAAAGGAAACTAGGATCAAAAAAAACCAAACCAAGTGGGAGAAAATACTTGCAAACTACATATCCAACAAGGGGTTAATCTCCATAATATATAAAGAACTCACACAAATGAACTACAAAAAACCAAACAACCCAATCAAAAAGTGGACAGAGGATAGGAACAGACATTTTTCCAAAGAAGATATACAGATGGCCAATAGGCATGTGAAAAGATGTTCCACATCACTAATCATCAGGGAAACACAAATCAAAACTACACTTAGATATCACCTTATGCCCATTAGAATGTCTGTAATCACCAAGACAAAAAACAACAAATGTTGGAGAGGTTGTGGAGAAAAGGGGACCTTCATACACTGCTGATGGGAACGCAAACTGGTGCAGCCCCTATGGGAAACAGTAGGAAGATTCCTCAAAAAATTAAAAATAGAAGTACCATATGACCCAGCTGTCCCACGACTGGGGATTTATCAAAAGAACTTGAAATCAACAATACAAAGAGACTTATGTAGCCCTATGTTCATTGCAGCATTATTCACTATAGCCAAGACGTGGAAGCAACCCAAGAGCCCATCAACTGATGATTAGATAAAGAAGATGCGGTACATATACACAATGGAATACTACTCAGCCATAAAAAAAGACAAAATTGCCCCATTCGCAACCACACAGATGGACCTTAAGGGTGTTATGTTCAGCAAAATAAGCCAGACTGAGAAAGACAAACATCATATGATTTCACTCACTTGTGAAAGATAAACAAGTTTACAGACAAAGGGAATAGTTTAGTGGTTACCAGGGGCAAGGGGGTGGGGAGTGGTCACAAGGGGTGAAGGGGCACATTTATATGGTGTCTGACAAATAATAATGTACAAGTGAAATTTTACAATGTTATAAACTATTATGACCACAATAAAAAAAAAAAAGGAAGGAGATGGGGAGACTTGAGTCCCTGGGATATCAGGATACATGATGAAGTTCTCTATGGAAAATGGTTTCCAAGGCTTCTGTGATTGAGGGAAGTAGCAGGTGAAACAGAAAGCTTTGATGCAGCACCAAGAATCACGCTAAGATCCCAAGCCAAGTGGCAAGAGCACAGCTTGTGCCGTTCAAGTCCTGGCTCCCACATTTAGCAGCTGTGAGACTCAGATAAGCTATTTGACCTCTCTCAGCCTCAGTTTCCTCACCTGTAAAATGAGAATATATCTGGCTGATAGAGTGGTTTGGATGGATTAAGTGAAATAGTCTATATAAAGCACTTGGCAATATATATACATTTTGTCTTCTTTTTTGGGGGCGGGGGGAAGATTAGCCCTGAGCTAACATCTGCCGCCAATCCTCCTCTTTTTGCTGAGGAAGACTGGCCCTGAGCTAACATCCATGCTCATCTTCCTCTACTTTAAATGGGGGACTCCTGCCACAGCATGGCTTGACAAACTGTGCATAGGTCCATACCCAGGATCCTAACTGGCAAACCCCGGGCCGCCAAAGTGGAACGTGTGAACTTAACCACTGTGCCACAGGGCCAGCCCCTGTAATATATTTTGAAGTCAGGGATTGCGATGCCACTAGCTTTGTTCCTGTTTCTCAGGATTGCTTTTGCTATTTGGGGTCTTTTGTTGCCCTATATGAATTTTAGGATTCTCTGTTCTATTTCCATGAAAAATGTCAATGGGATTCTGAGTGGGGTTGTATTAAATCTATAGATTGCTTTAGGTAGTATGGACATTTTAACTTTGTTTATTCTTCCAATCCATATGCATAGAATATCTTTCCATCTCTTTATGTCATTATTGATTTCTTTCAGTAATGTCTTATGATTTTCCATGTATAGGTTTTTCACCTCCCTGGTTAAATTTATTCCTAGATATTTTATTCTTTTTGTTGTGATTGTAAATGGATTGTATTCTTGAGTTCTTGTTCTGTTAGTTCATTATTGGAGTATATGAAAGCCACTGATTTTTGTATGTTGGCTTTGTACCTGGAACTTTGCTGTAGTTGTTGATTATTTCTAATAGTTTTCCAAAAGGTTTTTTTAGGGTTTTCTATATATAAAATCACATCATCTGCATACAGCGAGTTTCACTTCTTCATTGTCTAATTAGATTCCTTTTATATCTTTTTCTTGCCTAATTGCTCTGGCAAAAACCTCCAGTACTGTGTTGAATAAGAGTGGTGAGAGTGGGCACCCTTGTCTTGTTCCTGTTCTCAGAAGGATGGCTTCAGTTTTTCCCTATTGAGTAAGATGTTGGCTGTGGGCTTGTCATATATGGCCTTTATCATATTGAGGTATTTTTCTTCTATACCCATTTTCTTGAGAATTTTTAAAGTGATAAATGGCTGTTGGATCTTGTCGAACGCTTTCTCTGCATCTATTGAGATGATCATGTGGGTTTTATTCCTCATTTTGTTGATGTGGTGTATCACATTGATTGATTCGCAGATATTGAACCAACCCTGTGTCCCTGGTATGAATCCCACTTGATCATGGCATATGATCTTTTTAAGGTATTGCCATACTTGGCTTGCCAATATTTTATTGAGGATTTTTGCATCAATGTTCATCAGCAATATTGGCCTGTAATTTCCCCTCTTTGTATTGTCCTTGTCTGGCTTTGGTATCAGGGTGATGTTGGGCTTGTAGAACGTGTTAGGAATTTTTCCATCTTCCTCAATTTTTTGGAATAGTTTGAGAAGGATAAATCTTCTTTGAACATTTGGTAGAATTCTCCAGAGAAGCCATCTGGTCTTGGACTTTTATTTTTTGGAGGTTTTTGATTACTGTTTTAAACTCTTTACTTGTGATTGGCCTATTCAGATTATCTATTTTTTCTTGATTCAGTTTTAGGAGGTTGTAAGAGTCTAAGAATCTATCCGTTTCTTCTAGATTTTCCAGTTTGTTGGCATATAAATCCCTCTATCTTCTTAAAAGAAAAATATGAAATGGGAACCCATCTCCTTTACACACCCTTTCTTTCTTTCTTTCTTTTTTTGTGAGGAAGTTTGGCCCTGAGCTAACATCTATGCCAATCTTCCTCTGTTTCATATGTAGGATGCCACCACAGCATAGCTTGACGAGTGATGTGTAGATCTGTGCCCAGGATCCATACTTGTGAACCCCAGGCTGCTGATACAGAGCACATGAACTTAACCACTACACCACTGGGCCAGCCCCTACACACCCTTTCCATGAATTTGTTTCAATCGGGAGAAGAACCTGTGGTTTCCTGCCCACCTTGTTCATCCTAACCATTCTGTGTTGCCAATTCTATGATAATGAAACACTGACTATTGACTATAGCATTCAATATTGTGAGCCAAATTCGGACTCCAGCTTTGCTCCTCTTAAACTGTGAGGCTCTTGGGAAGTTATTTAATTTCTCCAAGCCTTTGTTTCCTTGTCCGTAAAAAGGGGATCATGGTACTTAGCTTATAGTTTCACTGTGAGGGTTGAATGAAGTCACACCTAAGAAGTGCTCAGCCCAGCATCAGGATCAGAGCTAGTACTCTAGAAAGGGGAGTCTAGAAACGTCACAGCTCTCACTCAATTGATGCTCCATTCTTTCCAAGCCTCTAAAAGAGGCTTAGCTTCTTTGTCCTCTAAGCCATTCAACACACATTTGAAAAAACAGTTCTGCTGATAATTTCTCCACAAAGTGAAGCTACTGAAGGAATGGGGCAAAATTTTGGTGCTTCAGTAAGGGACGGGGGAGGAAGGTCATTTTCAACTAAATTGATTAGCAAGATGATATTTGTGTGGACCTTCAGGAATGGGTAGGATTCAGTCACAGAGAGAGGAAAGGACCAGAAGGTCATTCTAAGTCGGGGGATTGAGAGAAAGTGGTACCTAGAGAGCAAAAGTGGAGTTTGGGAATGGTGGGCCGGCCATTTTGCTTGGCACCTAAGATTGACGTGGGGACTAGTGGAAGATAAAGTTGGAAAGAAAGATTGGCTCCAGATGAGGTCCCACAAAGAAAGCTGGACTTTTGCTATAGGAAAAGGAGTCACTGAACATTCTTTCTTTCTTTCTTTCTTTTTTTTTTTTTTTAAAGATTAGCACTTGAGCTAACATCTGTTGCTAAGTTTCTTTTTTTCTTCTTCTTCTTTTTGTCCCCAAGGCCACCCAGTACATAGTTGTATATTCTAGTTGCAGGTCCTTCTGGTTGTTCGCTGAACATTCTTGAGCAGGGAGGTGTAAGATGAAGCTGGGGTGTGCAGACCCACATGGAAGGTGAAAGCCACTGGGCCAGGAGGCCAGGGAGGAGAGAAATGTGCAGGTTCGGGTGGAGAGGAGTTGAGTGTGACTGCGGGTGGAGGTGGTGGGATGGAAAGGAAGGTGTGGGTAGTTGGAGAATGGAAGTGAAGGACTCCTGAAGTCTTGGAGCCAATTTTTTCAGTTTATGAAGCAGAGAGAGGGAAGCAGAGAGACAGTCATTTGGAGATGATAATGAAAGGGATTTCTTAATGGCTGAAGGAAGTCACTAAGACTAGAGAGGGTGCATCTTACCCTTCCTGGCTCCTCACCTTCTTCAGTCTGCTATTTGCACATTCGCAAGAATACATGGTCCTCTTCTGGTCTCAGACACGTACGCGGCACCCAAAGGACAGACCTGGCTTTCTACAAGCTTCCTTTCCACGCTTGCCACATAGGAGCCTCACAGAGGGAGGCATGTCAACACCAAAACAGACCCAACAGCAGAAAAGTTTCCAAATCGACCCCTCCCACAGGCAGGAGGCCTTTCTACCTAGGGGTTGGGGGGACCTTTTTTCAGCCTGTGCAAAGTTAACAAATGCCCTCCTGATTTTAGGGAGAGATGCAAACAGTGTTTTGAAGAAAAATCTCTTTGTTACTGTTGTTTTACAGGGCTCTAGCAGGGGCCAGGAAGAAAACCGCCCCCTCTGAAGGTTGTTTTTGTGACTGTGCTTTGGAGCATTGTTCTAAAAATGGGAAATTACACGTTGCTGTGCCAAAGGAAACAAGCACCTGCAGTTAGAGGAAGACCTTCCACGAGGCAGCTTTCAGAGCCCCAGCCAGTTCTGGACGCCGGGCTGCCACAGGAGTTCCATTTGGTGCGTTTCTTCCCTTCTAAAGGCATAGGGTGTGGGCTGACATTTGTAACCAGGGTGGGCTCTGGCAACTTTGGGGCTCTAGTGATTGTCTTCTCATGCATTCAATAAACATCTATCAAGCATCTATGTTGGGTCAGCCTTGGTGGTTTTCACGACTCCCTTCCCTGGCATTGTCAAAAACCACTGGGGGAGTTGGCTACTGGCAGGCGGCTTTCTGGTTACCTTTCTTCAGTGTTCTGAGTCAGTGCACAACTTCTGCCTCCAAATGACGAGGAGCTAGAGAGAACCCCAGCACATTCTCTCCTTCCTCTCCTTTCTTTCCCCCTCTTTCTTCCCTCCCCACCCTTCTTTCTCTTCCTTCATTAGTTTCCAAAAAGAAAAATGTTATTTTTAACATGTCAGTCAATATATTTCTTTAGGCATGTGATTTTTCGAAGTTTCCAGTTCCTGGGGTACACACAGTCTGAAATTCTTGTTCTACGGTGTTCGACATCAAAAGATAATTTTTTGGTTAGCTGATTAATATTTAACATTTATTGACACGGATATAATTGCAAAATAATTAGGTTTTGAAATTTATCAAGCATGAAATGAATACATTTCAGATGAAGTTGTGGGTTAAAGAGAATCCAGTTTCACAAGCTGATCTCATGTTCATTGGAAATGAGAAAGAAGAAGGGAGTAATGGGAAACAATGAGTTTCAAACTTTGTGGCATGCACTGACTTTGGTTAGAACCTTCTGCCCGTGAAGCGCGTATTCCTCCAATAGGTTAGCCCGAGAGCGATGGCAGATGGAGTCAGGGTGATCTCTCTGGGACCACTTGGTTATTGATGTGGTCCCTCCTGGAAGAAGAGAGATGGAAATAAAAGGCTTTCTAGTTCCGTAACACACTTAATCTACTGTCTTATTTTCTACATTGGTTTCAACTTTTCCACTAGAGGTTCAAAAGTGGGACCCCTCTACGATGGAGCACATGATACAGATTCACATTCCAGTCATCTATTTTTTATTTTTATTTTTGCTTACTTGGATTTTCAAATTTTTCTTCAATAAATGGTAAGAGAACAAAAATTTGGATCACACCCTCGTGGGGCTCGTGTTCTAGAGAGGGAAGCAGACATAAGCAAACATGCCACAGTGAGATGAGGGCATGACAGAGCCTCGATTAGGTGTCATGGGAGGAGAGAGAGTCCCTGGTCCTCGGGTCATCAGGGGCAGGAGGGGAAGAGCCCAAGAGCTGAGTCTTGAAGGAATCTTAAGTTTGCCAGATTTAGTAGATACAATACAGGATGCCTCGTTAAATTTGAGTTTTAGATAAATAATGAATCATTTTTTTAGTATAGATATGTCCCAAATATTGCATAGGTCCTGAAGGATGGAGTCTGGGTCTTCAGGTGACTTTGGGAAGGGAGGCACTTTGGCCAGTGGGAACTGCCTGTGCAAAGGTGTGGAGGTGTGAACAGCATGGATCTGTTGCCTGTTTCAAATATAAATGTATGTGCCTCATAGCAAGGCAGGTAACTGCCACCTGAGGAAGGAGGTCTGCCAGCCAGGAAGATCCTCATTCTGGGCTGATGGTAGCAGATTTCCCCTTGGTTCCTTTTATCCCATGACTCCCTCTTCCATAAACCATGCACTTGGGGCTGGCTGGAGGACAGATGAGAAGCGGGACTTGGGTTGTTCTAGACAGCACTGCCAGGGTTGGTCTCATGGCTTTGTGGCCTCAGAGCTTGCTTGAGAGGACAAACAAGAAGGATTCCATCTCTTAGAGGTGGCTGCACATTGACCAAGCTTCCAGACTGATAGCTGCAACCAGAAGCACATTTATTAAATTGCTGTGAGAACTGCAAAGGTATATTCTCCCCCCGTGGACAAGCATCATGAAGGTTGAGGGGGGCGAGCACAGACTGAGGATGAGGAGGTGGTTGAAGGGGTGCCCAGGAAGGGTTCCTCGTCAATGGAAGCTGCACTGTTCCTGCTCAGGACCCATTTGTCTCCCTCGAGCTACTCCCCATCCCCTCCCGTATGGCACCCTGACCCTTTCTGTTCATCCGGTGGGGCACAGTTCACCGGGCTAGATTTCTACTTACTAAATGACACCGACATTCTAGTCCCGCCCCCTCATGACTCCCTGATCACCTTGGTGGAGTGTAGGGTGTGGGTGAAATCTTTTCTCCTAGTTAGAGACAATCTCTGGTTCATCCCCATAGATGGCTCACCCTATGCACTGTCTGTGAATTTACCAACCTATCTCTGAGGGTAACTTTACTTCCATGCCTTGTTCTCTGCTGCACCCCCAAAGTAGGTGGGGGAAACAGCAAGATTTGAGGCCAGAGCGACAGGCAGGGCCATTCTTCAAGGAGGGCCTCTGGTGCCGTGCGAGGACTCTGGACTTTATCCTATACGAGACTGGTAGCAGAGAAGGATTTTAAGCAAAAGCACGAAATTGCTCTTTGACTTTTGGCAATCACAGGAAGGGAGCAAGACTGAAATCTTAGAGACCATTTAGGAGGCAGAATAAAGTCCCCCCAAAGATGTCAACAACCTAATTCCCAGAACATATGAATGTATTAGGTTACATGGTGAAGGGAAGTAAAGGGTGCAGATGGAATTAGGGTTGCTAATCAGCTGGCACTGAGTGGGGCAGATTATCCCGGATTAGCAGGGTGGGCCCAGTGTAACACAAAGGTCCTTCTACTGGAGAAAGGAGGCAGAAGAGAAGGCCAGAGTCAGAGAGAGAGCTGAAGAGGCCGTGCTGCTGACTTTGAAGCTAGGGGAAGGGGCCAACAGCCAAGGAATGAAGGTGATCTTTAGAAACTGAAAAAGCAAGAAACAGACTCTCCCCAGAGCCTCCAGAAGGAACACAGCCTGCTGACACTTTTATTTTTAGCTCAGTGAAACCATGTCGGACTTCTGACCTCCAGATCTGTAAGATAAGAAATTTCTTGGGGTTTTTTCTTTTAAGCCACTAAGTTTGTGGTACTTTCTTACAGCAGCCATAGGAAACTAATTTAGAGGCTATTTGCAATAATCCAGGCCAGAGGTGGTGAGGGCCTGCTGCTGCAATAAGAGTAGAAAGGAGACTAGTTCAAGGTAAACTGAGAAGGAGATGAGCTCGGAGACTGATTGGACTTAGAGGGGAGGAGGGTCATGGGAGCCTTTCTCCTGCCCCCACGCCCTGAGGCTTGCTCCTCATCTCACCTCTCCGGAGGAGCCCCACCCAAGTCTCCATGCTCTCCTGGGGCAGAGGGAGTACCTGCTTCTCTTGCCAAGGCCCTGAGAGGGAATTCTAAAGGATGTTCTGCAGTTACACACCTTGCACGTACGCAGCACGATCCAGTGCTACAGGCACATAACTCCAGACATTTTATGAGTTAACTAGACTTTCGCGATAGGCCAGGAATCCATTCGCTTGATGAGGAAGAAGTCTGAGTTCCAAGCCCTGGTTTATCCGTTCCAACACTGGTGACCATGCATGCTTAGCTGAATCTATTTTCAGATTTTTTTTTTTTTGCATGTTCTGTAGTTTTATAACTTTAGTCTGCTCATGGAAATATGTTGGGTGGCTAACTACTGATGATTCATCCTCACACTGTTCCCATGTGCCTGTTGGTGTGCTCTGTAAGTGCTCGGAAAGAACGTTCCCTAATTACATGTTTCAGAACGCACTGTTTGTGTGGCCCCTTCATCATCAATCAAGGTTTTCTTTATCATCTATCTGAAGCCATTTTGAGCTGCAATCACCCTGCGGTGAATTACTACCCACAAATCCCTTGGCATTTGTAAACAGCATGCCTTGCATCAGCCATAAACTAGACATAATTTTATCCACATTACCTTGATAAAGTTGATGAAGGCTGGTTTCGCTTCCTCTTCCTGCCTCATGAGTCATTTATAGAATTTTCTGCCAGGCTAACCTCAACCACCTGACATGTTGAGGGTATAGAACTCCGGCTTTCCTGCTGATAATCAATTCAGGCTAAACACTGAAATATAGTCAGGGCAAGCCCTGGGATTTCCTAACATGATGGCAATGTTTGATAATTACCATTCCTCATCAGCTTTCTTCAAGAGTCAATGTTCTTTTGGTTGCAGGCTGTGGGGGTACCAGATAATTTTCAAAGAAAATTTTCACCCAGATTCGCAGTTTAGTTGATAATGTCATCAAGAATTGGGGTCTTTCCCCTGGGCCCCTCAGAGCTATGAACGCTAAAACTAACATAGTACTAAAAATACCTTTCTTGCATTTTATCTTTTTTTTTTTTGCTTTGTTGAGATACATTTTGAGTTTTTTCTTTACATAGTTTGTGCTTAATGCTTCTCAAATGCAGGAGACTTATATTCATGTATTGGCCTCCTTGTCTCAGAGTTCGGCATATTCATTGTGAAAATGGCTGATTATATAATTATACATTTATGGGATACAGGGGTGGATAAACTTTTTCTCCTCCCTCTCCTCTTCCTTCTTCAAATGTAAAAACCATTCTTCGCTTGAGGTCCATCCAAAAATAGGCCATGGCCTGAATTTGGCCCACTGGCCGCAGTGTGCGGACCATGCTGTCACCAACGGTTAAGCGCACACAGCCAAAAATGAACCCGACGAACGTTCCTCCATTTCTCTCATTTCCTTCTGCTTCCTGGAGGCATGCATCACACCAACATGTGCTCTTTCTGTGGCTGTGATCAGTTCATCCTGCATTCTGCCCTTTTGAAACTGAAGGCACATTTCTGTGTTGACAGCTCACGTTCTTGTGGATTGCCTACGTCTCCAGCCCCCTTGAGGCAGACACTGCAATATAATTGTTCTTCCTTTTATCCTCAGACACCTGTGTTGTATTTGCCCTAGGTAAATATTTCTCTAGCTGTGAATAGGTAATTAAAATTCTCAACCTTTTATGGCCCTGGATCCTTATCCCTTTGAACAATACTCATGTAGGTGGATGGCCCCCCATAGGCAAAGGTATGTGAGTTAATGATGACCCGGATGCAGAAGAATGGGGGCCTTAGCAGGGAGGAAGTGAGGAGGCAGGAGGCCCCCCATCAAGGGGCCAGGAATCTCTTTTGGAACTGCCAAGCCCCCTGACCTGCCCTGGAATTTTTACAATCACAAAGACCCTCCTTTCCGGAAGATCGTAAAGGGTGGGGCCGCTGGCTTCACTGTTCCTGTGTGCAAGCGTGTGTTTTGGGGGTGGGTGGACATTTCTCACCAGTTTCACTTCATTTATTGGCTCAGGAGATTCCTGCATCTGGGATCCCACTCTCTGTAAAGCGGGGGTTGGGGCCTGGGCGCTGGAACTGGGTTGGGTGAGGAATAAATGAGAAATTGCCAAAGGAGTAAGCAGTCGATACAGACAATGAGGTTGTGGTCTCTGCTTCCAGACTTTAAAATGGGGTGGATGGAGATCAAGGTGAGCTCCACCAGCGCCCTCGGGTCCTCTCTACCTTCGGGGCCATCTCAGGTTCTAAAGTCTGTTGGGCTCCTCCTTGGAATCGTCTGGAAATGGAATTATTACTAATTCCAAAAGGGCTGACACATCACTGGCAGCGTTCAACGGGCAGCAACTTTGTGTGACTGCCCCTGCTTTTCCTAAAGATTCTGATTAAAAAACCCTAAAAAATCAAATTAAAGCCATCATACAGACGATAAAAGATGCCTAGAAAGCAACATGTTTCACCAGCTGTCCGGTAGAGCGAGCCGGGCAGCAGGGCGCGGGGCTCAGAAGCCCCCAGGCCCAACCGGCGCCTCCGCGCCGCGACGCCTTGGTCGACACCGCCCCCTAGTGGCCGCGGCTGCGCCAGGCGCGGAGGGCGGGGAGTGCACGTCCCCGTGGGACCACGTCGCTTCTTGGAAAAATCTGGACTGAAGGGGTTTCCCTCTCTCTATTCAGTCGTCTCCTTCCGTGCCTTCTGCCGATGTCCTTTCCGTTCCCGCCTGCACTATGCACGCCTTTCACTTTCATTCAGCCGCTGGGGATGGTGTGGCCTGACCAGGGACCGATTGCCACCGGACAGGGGGTATTTTGAGGTTTTTATATCGACATGGGATGCATCTTTGTGACCAATTCTATTCTTTGCACATTTTGCTCTAGGGCGATTTTTTTATGGTGAAATATCATTTATTTAATTAATTAAATTAATTTTTTTATTGAGGTTAATTTCAGTTGTGCATTATTGTCAGTCACCTTATAGGTGCACCCCTTCACCCTTTGTGCCCACCCCCAACCTCCACCCCTCTTCCCTGTGGTAACCTCTAATCTATTGTCTTTGTCCACGTGTTTATCTTCCACATATGAGTAGAATCATACTGTGTTTGTCTTTCTCTATTGGGCTTATTTCACTTAACATAATACCCTCAAGGTCCATCCACGTTGTTGTGAATGAGAAGATTTTGTCAATTTTTTAATGGCTGAGTGGTATTCCCTTGTATATATATATACTCCACATCTTCTTTATCCAATCATCAGTTGATGGGTGCTTAGGTTGCCTTCACATCTTGGCTATGGTGAATAATGCTGCCATGAACATAGGGGTGTATACGTCTCTTTGAATTGCTGATTTCAAGTTCTTTGGATAGATACCCAGTAGTGGGATGGCTGGGTCATATGGTATTTCTATTTTTAGTTTTTTGAGAAAGCTCCACACTGTTTTCCATAGTGGCTGAACCAGTTTGCATTCCCACCAGCAGTGTATGTGGGTTCCTTTTTCTCCACAATCTTTCTAACATTTGTTATTTTTTGTCTTGGTGATTGTAGCCATTCTAATGTAAGGTGTAAGGTGATATCTTAGTGTAGTTTTGATTTGCGTTTCCCTGATGATCAGTGATGTTGAGCATCTTTTCATGTGCTATTGGCTATCTGTATATCTTCTTTGGAGAAATGTCTGTCCGTATCCTTTGCCCATGTTTTGATCAGGTCGTTTGATTTTCTGTTGTTGAGTTGTGTGAGTTCTTTGTATATTATGGAGATTAACCATTTGTCAGATATATGATTTACAAATATTTTTTCTCAGTTGGTGGGTTTTCTTTTCATTTCAATCCTGTTTTCCCTTGCCTTGTAGAAGCTCTTTAGTCTGATGAAGTCCCAATTGTTTGTTCTTTCTTTGTTTCCCTTGTGTGAGAAGACATGGTGTCCGAAAAGATCCTTTTAAGACCTATGTTAAAGAGTGTACTGCTTATATTTTCTTCTGGAAGTTTTATGGTTTCAGCTCTTACCTTCAAGTCTTTGATCCATTTTGAGTTTATTTTTGTGAATGGTGTAAGAGAATGGTCTACTTTCATTCTTTTGCATGTGACTGTCCAGTTTTCTCAACACCATTTGTTGAAGAGACTTTCCTTTCTCCATTGTATGTTCTTGGCTCCTTTGTCGAAGATTAGCTGTCCATAGGTGTGTGGTTTTATTTCTGGGCTTTCACTTCTGTTCCGTTGATCTGTGTGCCTGTTTTTGTAGCAGTACCATGCTGTTTTGGTTACTATAGCTTTGCAGTATATTTTGAAGTCAGGGATTGTGATGCCTCCAGCTTTGTTCTTTTTTCTTAGGATTGCTGTAGAAATTCAGGGTCTTTTGTTGCCCCGTATGAATTTTAGGATTCTTTGTTCTATTTCTGTGAAGAAAGTCATTGGGATTCTGATTGGGATTACATTGAATCTGTAGAATGCTTTAGGTCACATGGGCATTTTAACTATGTTTATTCTTCCAATCCATGTGCATGGAACGTCTTCCCATTTCTTTATGTTGTTATCAATTTCTTTCAGTAATGTCTTATACTTTTCAGTGTATAGGTCTTTCACTTCCTTAGTTAAATTTATTTCAAGATATTTTTTTCTTTTTGTTGTGATTGTGAATGGGATTGTGTTCTTGAGTTCTCTTAGTTCGTTATTAAAGTATAGAAGTGCAAATGATTTATGTAAGTTGATTTTGTATCCTGCAACTTTGCTGTAATTGTTAATTACTTCTAGTAGTTTTCCAATGGATTTTTTAGGGTTTTCTATATATAAAATCATATCGTCCACAAACAGTGAGAGTTTCACTTCTTCATTGCCTATTTGGATTCCTTTTATTTCTTTTTCTTGCCTAATTGCTCTGGCCAAAACCTCCAGTGCTATGTTGAGAAAGAGTGGTGAGAGTGGACATCCTTGTCTTGTTCCTGTTCTCAGGGATGGCTTTCAGTGTTTCCCTATTAAGTATGATGTTGGCTGAGGGTTTGTCACATATGGTCTTTATTATGTTGAGGTACTTTCTTTCTATACCCATTTTTTTTTAAAGATTTTATTTTTCCTTTTTCTCCCCAAAGCCTCTCGGTACATAGTTGCATATTTTTTAGTTGTGGGTCCTTCTAGTTGTGGCATGTGGGATGCCGCCTCAGCATGGCTTGAAGAGCAGTGCCATGTCTGCACCTAGGATCTGAACTGGTGAAACCCTGTGCCGCTGAAGCGGAGTGCACGAACTTAACCACTCAGCCATGGGGCTGGCCCCCACCTTCTATACCCATTTTATTGAGTATTTTCTTTTATCATAAATAGATGTTGGATCTTGTTGAATGCTTTCTCTGCATCTATTGAGATGATCATGTGGTTTTTGTTCCTCTTTTTGTTAATGTGGTGTATCACATTAATTGACTTGAGAATGTTGAACCATCCCTATGTCCCTGGTATAAATCCCACTTGGTCATGGTGTATGATCTGTTTAATGTATTGCTATATTTGGTTTGCCAATATTTTATTGAGGATTTTTGCATCAATGTTCATCAGCAATATTGGCCTGTAATTTTCCTTCTCTGTGTTGTCCTTGTCTGGCTTTGGTATCAGGGTGATGTTGGCCTTGTAGAATGTGTTAGGAAGTGCTCCATCTTCCTCAATTTTATGGAATAGTTTGAGAAGGATAGGTAATAAATCTTCTTTGAACATTTGGTAGAATTCTCCAGAGAAGCTGTCTGCTCCTGGACTTTTGCTTTTGGGGAGGTTTTTGATTACTGTTTTAATCTCTTTACTTGTGATTGGCCTATTCAGATTCTCTATTTTTTCTTGATTCAGTTTTGGGAGGTTGTAAGAGTCTAAGAATTTATCCATTTCTTCTAGGCTGTCTAATTTGTTGGCATATAGTTTTTCATAGTATTCTCTTATAATCTTTTGTATTTCTGTGGTATCCATTGTGATTTCTCCTTCATTTCTAATTTTATTTACTTGGGTCTTCTCTCTTTTTTCTTAGTGAGCCTGGCTAAGGGTTTGTCAATTTTGTTTATTTTCTCAAAGAACCAGTTCTTTGTTTCATTGATCCTTTCTACTGTCTTTTTTGTTTCAATTTCATTTATTTCTTCTCTAATTTTTATTATTTCTCTCCTTCTACTGAATTTGGGCTTTGTTTGTTCTTCTTTTTCTAATTCTCTTAGGTGTAGTTTGAGATTGCTTATTTGAGATTTTTATGGCTTGTTGTGATGACCCTGTGTTGCAATGAATTTCTCTCTTAGGACCGATTTTGCTACACCTCAAATGAGTTGGTATGGTGTGTTTTCATTTTCATTTGTCTCCAGATAATATTTGATTTCTCCTTTGGTTTCTTCAGTGATCCATTGGTCGTTCAGTGGCATATTGTTTAATCTCCACATCTTTGCCCCCTTCCCAGCTTTTTTCTTGTGATTGATTTCTGTTTTCATAACATTATGGTTGGAAAAGATGCTTCATATTATTTCAATCCCCTTATTTATTGAGGCTTTCTTTGTTTCCCAAGATATGGTCTATCCTTGAGAATTTCCATGCACACTTGAGAAGCATGTGTAACCTGCTGTTTTTGGATGGAGTGTTCTATATATATCTATTAAGCCCATCTGGTCTAGGTTTTCTTTTAATTCTACAATTTCTTTGTTGACTTTCTGTCTGGATGATCTATCCATTGGTGTAAGTGGGATGTTGAGGTCACCTACTATTATTGTATTGTTGTTGATATCTTCTTTTAGGTTTGTTAATAGTTGCTTTATGTACTTTGGTGCTCCTGTGTTGGGTGCATATATGTTTATAAGTGTTATGTCTTCTTGGTGGAGTGCTCCTCTTTGTCTCTACCTTTTTCGTCTTGAAGTCTACTTTGTCTGATATACACATGGTGACATCTGCTTTCTTTTGTTCACTATTAGCTTGGAGTATTGTCTTCCATCCCTTCACTCGGAGTCTGTGTTTGTCTTTCAGGCTGAAATGTGTTTCCTGGAGGCAGCATATTGTTGGGTCTTCTTTTTTAATCCATCCTGCCACTCTGTCTTTTCATTGGAGAATTCAATCCATTTACATTTTGAGTGGTTATTGATATGTGGTGGCTTAATGCTACCATTTTATCACTCATTCTCCAGTTCTCCAGCATTTCCTTTGTTTCTCATCTCGTGTATTTCAGACTACCAATTCGGTTAAGTAG